>NC_045780.1:633068-949602 GCF_008692025.1 Phocoena sinus
CCTTTTGTTTATCTGGAAACGTCTTAATTTCTCCTTAATTTTGGAGGAGTGTTTTTGTTGGATATAGAATTCCTGGTTGGCAGGTTTTGTTGTTGTTGTTCATCTCTTTAAATGTCACGCCGTAGCTTTTGGCTTCCATGGTGTCGGATGAGAAATACACTGATGATGCAGATCTTTTTGAGAACCCATTGCATGTGACGAGTCACTTCTCTCTTAGTTTCAGAATTCTCTTTTACTGTCGGGTCCACGGTTTGATTATCACCTGTCTTGGTGTGGCTATCTTTGAGCTTAACTGGCTTGAAGTTTGTTGAGCTTCCTGGGTGTGTATATGCATCTTCATCATATTCGGGAAGTTTGCAGCCATTGTGTGTTCAAATATATTTTTTGTCCTTTTTTTCTCTTTTTATGTTACATGTGTTGGTGCACATGGTTTTGTTTCACAGATCCTTCAGGCTCTGTTCATTTTTCTTCATTCTTTTTTTCCTTCTCCTCAGACTGGATAATTTTAATTATTCTGCCTTTCAGTTTACTGATTCTTTCTTCTGCTTGCTCACGTCTGCTATTGATCCCCTCCAGTGAGTTCTTCATTTCTGCTATTATATTTTTCATCTCCAGAATTTCTGTTTGGCTACTTTTTTTTTTTTTAATTGAAGTATAGTTGATTTACAATGTTGTGTTAGTTTCAGGTATACAGCGAAGTGATTCAGTTATACATATATATATTTTTCATATTTTTCTTCATTATAGGTTATTACACGATATTGAGTATAGTTCCCTGTGCTATACAGCGGGTCCTGTTTATCTATTTTATGTATAAGAGTAGTGTGTATTTATTATAAAAGTAGTGTTTATCTATTTTATATATAAAAGTAGCATGTATCTGTTAATCTGAAACTCCTAATTTATCCCCCCCCATTTCCCTTTTGGTAACCATAAGTTATTTTCTCTGTCTGTGAGTCTGTTTCTGTTTTATAAATAAGTTCATTTGTATCATTTTTTTAGATTCCACAAGTAAGTGATACCAAGTGATATTTGTTTTTCTCTGTTTGACTTCCCTCACTTAGTATGATAATCTGTGGGTCCATCCATGTTGCTGCAAATGGCGTTATTTCATTCTTTCTTCTCGCTGAGTAATATTCCGTTGCATATATGCACCAATCTTCTTTATCCATTCACCTGTCGATGGACACTTAGGTTGCTTCCATGTCTTGGCTATTGTAAACAGTGCTGCTATGAACACTGAGGTGCACGTATCTTTTTGACTGAGAGTTTTTATCTTTTCCGGATGTGTGCCCAGGAGTGGTATTGCTGGATCATATGGTAGTTCTATTTTTAGTTTTCTAAGGAACCTCCATACTCTTCTCCACAGTGGCTGCACCAATCTACAGTCCCACAAACAGTGCAGGAGGGTTCACTTTTGTCCACACCCGCTTCAGCTGTTTGGTTACTTTTTTTTGGCTATGCCACATGGCTTGCAGGATCTCAGTTCCCCAACCAGGGATTGAACCCATGCCCCCTGCATTGGAAGTGTGGAATCTTTTTTTTTTTTTTTTAATATAAATTTATTTATTTATTTATGGCTGTGTTGGGTCTTTGTTGTGGTGTGCAGGCTTCTCATTGTGGTAGAGCATGGGCTCTAGGCGCATGGGCTCAGTAGTTGTGGCTTGCGGGCTCTAGAGCACAGGCTCAGTAGTTGTGGCGCACAGGCTTAGTTGCTCCGCGGCATGTGGGATCTTCCTGGACCAGGGCTCGAACCCGTGTCCCCTGCATTGGCAGGCGGATTCTTAACCACTGAACCACCAGGGAAGCCCTGGAAGCCTGGAATCTTAACCACTGGACCGCTAGGGAAGTCCCTGTTTGGTTACTTTTTATGATTTGTATCTGTTTATTTATGTTTTCATTTTGTCCATACCTTGTTTTCGGATTTCCTTTAATTCTTTGTCCATGCTCTCTGTTAGCTCATTGAGCATATTTAAGGTAGTTGACCTAATTTTTTTTTTTTAATATTTATTTTTTTATTTGGCTGTGTGAGGTCTTAATTGCAGCATGCGGGCTCTTTTAGTTGTGGCGTACAGGATCTAGTTCCCTGACCAGGGATTGAACTCAGGCCCCCTGCGTTGGGAGCGCAGAGTCTTAGCCACTGGGCCACCAGGGAAGTCCTGATTTAATGTTTTTGGCTAGTTACTCCAGTATTTGGGATTCCTCAGGGATGGTTTCTGATTCTTTTATTCCTGTGAATAGGGCATACTTTTCTGTTTCTTTGTGTGTTTATACCATTCTGAGAATATTATACCTCTGGATATCTGATTCTCCTTAGATTGCTGATTTTTCCTTGGGGATGGAGCTGTTTATTTTTGACTGTTTAAACATTTTTTTGCAGAGTGTGAATTTCTTATTGCTTGTGTCCTTGAAGTTAATGTTCTATCACCCCTGTGGTGAGCTAGTGACCTGACAAAAAGTTTTTGTAAATGTCTGGTAGAAAAGAAGAAGAACGTTATACAGGGTTGTGTTTCATTAAATCTGAGAGATGCTACTGGGAATGCTTCTGCTGCCCAGAGGGCTGAGGCCAAGAGGAGCCCAAGCCACAATCCCAGATTTTGTTGGAAGTCCCTCACCGCCATTCCTGTGTTCAGCCAGACCCCGGAGGACTGCAGGTGCTGTCCCCTTGGCCGACCTGGGGGGAGGAAGGCGGGGGCTGCTCACCCACTTAAAGTGAGCAGCAGCCTCTTCTTCACACACTCCCCTGGCGCTTAGTGTCCAGTCAGGTGCAGAGACCCCAGAGATTGCTTCCAGTCCCTCTGTCCAGCTCATTAGTTACTCAGGTAAGGGGACCCATACCCAGAACTTCTGATGCTGCCATTTGGGGTGACATCTGTCTACATCTGTTTTTAAGGACCTGTGAGGACCTGTTGCCTTATTCTTCTAAAAATTATGTTGATCAAGATACTTCCTACTTTATGAGAAGTGAATGTTGACTATAAGTTTAACTTCATTTGTAATCCAGTCATTTCAAAACCTTATTTACCGTGGGTTTTTGAGGTGTGCTGAGTCGGGTACAATGAGTCATGCTCCTTTGCTTTCCCTCTTCCAAAGTTTTGGTGCTGTTGAATTATCACTTGTTCTCCTTGTTCTTGTGGGTTTGTCTTTTTTTTTTTTAATCTCCTTATTTAGTTGGTCTTTTGATGGAAGCAACATTTTATCTCTGTCTCCAGTTGACCATCCAATTAATTTAATATTAATTTCTACATATTAAGTTTATACCCATCACTTGACTAAGTTACAGGCATACCTCGTTTCATTGCACTTGTCAGATGTTGCACTTTATTACAAATTGAAAGTTTTTGTTAAAAATTGAAGGTAGGGCTTCCCTGGTGGTGCAGAGGTTGAGAGTCCGCCTGCCAATGTAGGGGACGCGGGTTTGTGCCCCGGTCCGGGAAGATCCCACATGCTGCGGAGCGGCTGGGCCCGTGAGCCATGGCCGCTGAGCCTGCGGGTCCGGAGCCTGTGCTCCGCTGCGGGAGACGCCACAGCAGTGAGAGGCCCGCGTACCAAAAAAAAAAAAAAAAAATATTGAAGGTGTATTGAGCAAGTCTATCAGTGTCATTTTTCTAACAGCATTTTAAAATTAAGGTATGTACTTGTGTTTGACATAATGCTGTTGCACACTTAATAGACAACAGTATAGTGTAAACATAACTTTTATATGCACTGGGAAACCAAAAAATGCATGTGACTCACTTTACTGCGATATTTGCTTTCTTGCGGTGGTCTGGAAGTGAACCCACAATATCTCTGAGGTATGTCTGTATCTCACTGTAGTAGTTTTTTGGGTAAATTATTTGAGTCTTTGAGGTAATGCTAATATAATTTGCATATAATGATAATTTTCCTTATTTCAAATTGTTATATCTTTTTCATATTATTACATTGGATGGTACTTCCAGAGCAGTGCTGTGTAGTAATAATAAAGAATATCCTTACCTTAACCTTGACTTTAATGCTAGTATTTTAATGTCTCCCATTAAGCTGGATGATATCTTTTGGTTTGATACATATATATTTATAAATCCATTTTTCCCATTTTATTAGGAAATTTTATTCTTTCTTTTTTTTCTTTTTTTTTTTTTTTTTGTGGTACGCGGGCCTCTCACTGCGGTGGTCTGTCCCGTCGCGGAGCACAGGCTCTGGACGCGCAGGCTCAGCGGCCATGGCTCACGGGCCCAGCTGCTCCGCGGCATGTGGGGTCTTCCCGGACTGGGGCACGAACCCGTGTCCCCTGCATCGGCAGGCGGACTCCCAACCACCGCGCCACCAGGGAAGCCCCCTGTTCTTTCTTTATTTTGTGGCCACGCTGTGTGGCTTGTGGGATCTTAGTTCCCTTACCAGGAATTGAACCTGGGCCACCGCAGTGAAAGTGCCAAGTCCTAACCACTGGACTGCCAGGGAACTCCCAAGAAATTTTATTCTTAAAAATTTTAATTTGGGGCTTCCCTGGTGGCACAGTGGTTAAGAGTCCGCCTGCCGATGCAGGGGACACGGGTTCGTGCCCCGGTCTGGGAAGATCCCACATGCCGTGGAGCGGCTGGGCCCGTGAGCCATGGCCGCTGAGCCTACGTGTCCGGAGCCTGTGCTCCGCAATGGGAGAGGCCACAGCAGTGAGAGGCCCGCGTAACGGAAAAAAAAAAAAAAAATTTGTTATACTGCCTCAGAACTGTTAGAAGTGCCATTAACACATGTTGAATAATACCCTTTCCTCTAGAGTAGAGTAATTCACCTTAGCTTTCTTTGTACCGCTTATGGCACCTAGAAAGCTCTGGGGCTTATTAATGAGAAAGTGATGAATGTTTTTCTTGAATCACTTTGAAATGCTTTCTTTGTGATTTTCTTTGAAAGTTCATACGCTTTTCTCAGCAACTACTGATACTTTATTGTTATGAACGTCAACATTTTATTTTTTAACTACCTTTTCTTTGTTTTTTCATGAGAACATCGAGTATTATGTTGATTCTCACTGAATCAAAATATAAAGCTGAAAGCATTTATAATTTATGATGATTGTCTCAGTCCATTTGGGCTAGTATAACAGAAGTACCATAGACAACAGACATTCATTTCTCAGAGTTCTGGAGGCTGGGAAGTCCGTGATCAAGGCTCCTGCAGATCGGGTTGTGTAGTGAGAGCTTGTTCCTGGTTCATAGAAAGACTGCCATCTTGCTGTGTCCTCACATGGTTGGGGGGGAAAGGAGCTCTCTTGGTGTCTTTTACAAAATGGTCCCTAATCCCACTTAGAGGACTCCACCTTTCTGACTTTAATCACTGCTCAGAGGCCCCGCCTCCTACTACCATCTCTTTGGAGGCCAGGATTTCATCATATGAATTTGAGGGGAGACACAAGCATTTGGTCCATAACAATGATGGAGTGGAAGCTTAAAAATGAACCTTAAAAATGAAATCTTGAGGTATAGGCAAAAACTGCCTGGTGGTTATTAGGAGTTAACTGTGTTAATTGATTTTCACATTCAGTTATTTATCTCTTTAAATTCTAAGAAAAACCCTGGGAACTATATTTATACCCTTTTATTCTAGGGAAAATTGAAGCCCAGAGAAGTGAAGTTATTTGCTTGACGTTAAATAGCTAATTAGCATTGACTTAATGTAGAAAAGTGGCTAAAAGGAATAGATTTTATTTGGATAAGGTAGAAATGATCAACTTTAATCAGATTCTTTTCTTTATAGGACTAAATGAGTGTTTGGTAGTTGAAGCCTATTCTCAGTGACATATAGAAGTTACCAAATTTATTTATAGTATAGGATTTGAAAATAACTGTTACAGTTGAGTAATTATTCTGCTTGGGAAGTGGATTACTGCAGAGAACTGTGTAGTAAGGAAAGTCCTATTCTCTGCTCCACGGTTATCTCGTGAGGAGAATGAATGGATACCTTGCAGCCACCAGAGGGCACTGTGGATTCAGTTGTGGCTTAAGCCCCAGAAATTGTTGTCTTCTGTTTTAGGTATGCTAAAACATAGACAAGATCGAGAAAACTCGTGCTTTAAAACCCTTTGCATTCCATAACCTCAGTAGATTTACGCCACATTCCTCTGAAAATTGTTATTGTTGATGAGGATACTTCCTACCTTCTGGCAAATGAATGTTAACTAGTTCAGCTCCATTTGTGTTTAAAAAGCTCAGCTCAGTGCTCTGTGTCGACCTAGAGACGGGTGAGATGGCGGTGGGGGTGGGAGGGGCATACATACAGCTGATTCACTTCGTTGTGCAGCAGAAACTAACGTAACATTGTAAAGCAATTATACTCTACTTTAGAAAAAAATCTCATTTTAGCTTGGCACTTTGGGCTTGATATTTTTCTTTTGATACTTGTGTATTTTGAATATTGATTTGGTTACTGTTCTATTGAATGGCTGTGTCCTTTTTTAATTAATAAGAGCTGTGCTACATTATTTAATACTTAATCACATATTACAAAGTAGTTATGAATATTCAAATCCTGACCTCTCCCACTTCCTGGCTGTGGTTTTGGACAGCTTACTTTTTTTTTTATTTATAAATTTATTTATTTTTGGCTGCGTTGGGTCTTCATTGCTGCACGTGGTCTTTCTCTAGTTGTGGCGAGCGGGGGCTGCTCTTCGTTGCGGTGCACAGGCTTCTCATTGCAGTGGCTTCTCTTGTTGCAGAGCACGGGCTCTAGGCGCTTGGGCTTCAGTAGTTGTGGCACAAGGGCTCAGTAGTTGTGGCTCGTGGGCTCTAGAGTCCAGGCTCAGTAGTTGTGGTGCATGGGCTTAGCTCTTCTGCGGCATGTGGGATCTTCCCGGACCAGGGCTCGAACCCATGTCCCCTGCATTGGCAGGTGGATTTTTAACCACTGTGCCACCAGGGAAGTCCCTTGGGCAGCCTACTTTTTTTTTTTTTTTTTTTTTTTTTTGCGGTACGCGGGCCTCTCACTGTTGTGGCCTCTCCCGCTGCGGAGCACAGGCTCCGGACGCGCAGGCTCAGCGGCCATGGCTCACGGGCCCAGCCGCTCCGCGGCACGTGGGATCTTCCCGGACCGGGGCACGAACCCGTGTCCCCTGCATCGGCAGGCAGACTCTTAACCACTGCGCCACCAGGGAAGCCCGGGCAGCTTACTTTTGAGGATTGGGTTTTTTTTAAAAAAATAAGGGAGATAATGATTTTACTTCATGGTGTTGGTTTAATGTTTAACCATCATGAATATTTGGCTCATACTAAGCATTAAATAAATGTTAACTGTTACCGGATGAATGTACTTGTATTTTAAGAGAACCTAATTGAATTAGTTATAAAAATTTTGAATCAAATATTATTCAGCTTATTTCAACCTTTAAAACTTTCTGTAATGGTAATGTTAAAAGATTTTTCATGTTTGCTTAAAATTAAGTGAAGGCCTTATGTGAGGGTTTCCCAGCACATTGCTATTGTTTTACCATAAAGAAGTCTTTCTCACTGAGGAGCTGTTCTGGGGTAATGTAGTATATATCTTAGTATTTGAAAGTATATTTAAAGTGTCTTAGACTATGGAATGGTAATTGGTAGCTCGTTGGGTAAGGCAGATAGTCACCCCTTAAGTTTTTAAATGGAATTATCCATTTTCTTTAAAGCAGATATAAATGTGTCTTTTCCCATTTTCCAATATTAGCATGTCTTCCATCCTGACACACACAGCTTTGGTTTAAGAGGAACAAAGAGGGTTTTAGCATCAAGCTTGATTGATAGTGCTTGAATCCTGATGTTGTCTTGGAACCTTGGGCACTTTTAATTAATGTATCTGAGCTACTGTTTTTTTCTTAATTGAGGTGTAGTTGATTTATGATATTATAAAAGTTTCAGGTGTACAACCTAGTGATTCAGTTTTTTTGTTGTTTTTTTTTGGCCATGCTGTGTGGCTTGTGGGATTTTAGTTCCCTGACCAGGGATTGAATCCGGGCCTTAGCAGTGAAAGCCCAGAATCCTAACCACTAGACCACCAGGGAACTCCCAAATTCATGATTTCTGACGGCGGGGATGTTTATCTGTTTTGTTTATTGATTTTTCTCAAGTGTCTAAGACAGTGTCTTGTGGATATTGGGTGCTCCATAAATCTTTGTTGAATGCAGTTAATTACTTGTTGCCTTTGGTAAGTTCTGTGCTTGTCTTTATATCTCATCTCATCCAGTTCTTCCCCACCTACCTTGTTCCAGCCACATTGGCCTTTATTCTGTTGCTTGACCTTCCCAGCCTCACTCCCTTTAGGCTTTTGCAGGAGCTGCCCTTACCTCAGTTTTCCCCCAGTTAGATGTTGCTCATCTCTCCAGATCTCAGCAGATACCGCCTGCTCGAAGAGGCCTTCTCTGACTCCAGAGTACAGTACTTCTCTCTTTGTTCTGTTACTATCCCTGTTTTTTTTTTTAAGTTTAGCTTTAAAAAATAAGTGAGAAATCATGCTCAAAGATTAAGAAAATGCAACAAAATATACAGTGAATAATTTCTCCATCCCTGTCAGCTGTCTGTCAAAGTGATACTTATTTATATTAGTGTTGCCCTCATCCTTCCAGAGGCTTTTATAACAATGAAAGCAAAGGGCAATATATATGAAACAGTAAGTGTTCTTTAAGCCCCTTTGTTTTGAGACTGGGCTGAGTGGCCTTATAAGAGAGAGGATTACCGAAGAGCTAGGAGTTGGCCTTGGGGCCCTTAAGCCAGTCTTAATGCCTGTACAGCTGGTGTCTCCTCACCTTCTCTGAGGCTGCAGTGAATAAACCACTTCACACTCGTATCTGTCCGTCTGCAAATTGACCTGCAGTCTATACTCACCCTTCATTTTCCCTTCTAGTTGGTTTTTTCCTTGTTTAGTCTCTGCGATTAAGGTGATCCATGTTCCGGACTAGTTGTACTACCACCTGTGCCCATGACCTCATCCTCTCTGTGTGCTCAATAACTTATTTTCTTTCTTTTCTGGCCTTTTTTTAACCATTAACTGTCTGCTGTCTCTTTGGCTTTAGCACAGCTCTGCATATCTAATAGGTGCACAGAAATACGAGTTAACTATGGCAGTCATGAAGAGTTCGGATTGTTGAGTTATAAAGAACTGGGAATGAATTCTAGCTGTGTGACTTGGGTTAGTTAGCATCTCTAAGCCACAAAATGGGACAATATTGTAACCATATCAAGGGTTGCTTTGAAGATGTAACCAAGGAGTGGATGATATTTTCCTAGGGCTGTTGTAACAAGTCGCCGCAGACTTGGTGGCTTAAAACAGACCTTGTTTCCTTTAACAGTTCTAGAGGTCACAAGTCAGAAGTCAGTGGCCCTGGGCTCAAACCAGGGCGTCAGCAGGGCCATACTCGCTCAGGAGGCTCTGGGGGAGGGCTCACTCCCTGCTTCCTTTAAGTTCTGGTGCTGCCAACATTCCTTGGCTACATCACTTTCATCTCCTCCTGGCACCTCTGTGCTTACGTTGCCTGGAATCTCCTTCCACCTCTGTTGATGAGGCCACTTAAGATGCAGGTAGGGCCTGCCCAGGTAATCTCATTTTTAAGTCCTTAACCATAATCATCTCTGCAAAGACCCCCTTTCCATCCGAGGTAACATTTACAGCTTCCAGGGATTAGTATCTGATTTCTTTGGGGCCATTATTCAGCCTGATACATGGATATAAAGGACATGGCAGATGGGGATTTAAGCTTTCTAGGTGGGGTCAAGAAAGATTTCAGATTCTCAGAAGGATTTAATCATACAGCTGTGGGAGCCAGGGAATATGAGAACAGTGGATTAAAAAAAAAAGATAAGGGAAATTAGGGATTAAATCATGTCATTTTATTTAATACAGTAGATAAATGGGATAGATATGGAGAAGAGATTTTTATGATCAGATTTTAGTTATATTTTTGTTCACATGTGTGTAGAAGGATTTATCTGTGTTTTCAGTGTTAAAATTATAGGGTAAGCAGTGGTGGAAAGGAGGTGGTAGAGATGGGAACATACTGCATATTCTTACTGAAAATTCAATAATTACCTTTCTTTTTATATTGCAAGAAGTTCACATGTAAACTTTATGAAATGATTAGTGAATGAGAGAAGATCACAGAATGCATATAAAAATTTTCCTGGATATTAGATAAGAATGACTTTCATTTAGAGTAAGAAAGAAAGTAAAAGTACCTTTAAGAAATTTTTTGAATTAGAATAACATCAAAAGCCATACAGTGACATTTGTAAAAAAAATTTTTTTCCATCTCCTTAACAGGTTCTTTGGCATGGACACAGGTTCATCAGGAGGATTAGAATTGACTGATGAGACTCCTGTTCTGCTGGGGAGGACGGCCATGGCAGCTAGCCTCACGGACGTAGGAAATTCATTTAGTGGGCCACCTAACCCTTTAGTGAATAGATCTAGTAAATTTCAGAACTCATCAGTGGAAGATGATGATGATGTTGTGTTTATCGAACCTGTACAACCTCCTCCGCCTTCTGCACCAGTGGTAGCCGATCAAAGAACCATAACATTTACGTCATCGAAAAATGAAGAGCTACAAGGAAATGATTCCAAAATTCTTCCTTCCTCAAAAGAATTGGCTTCTCAGAAGGGAAGTGTAAGTGAGACAATTGTCATCGATGATGAAGAGGACATGGAAACAAATCAAGGGCAAGAGAAAAATTCCTCCAATTTTATTGAACGGAGACCACCCGAGTCTAAAAACAGAACCAATGATGTGGATTTCTCCACTTCCAGTTTTTCAAGAAGTAAGGTAAATGCAGGAATGGGTAATAGTGGTATCACCACAGAACCAGACTCTGAAATTCAGATTGCTAATGTTACGACCTTAGAAACAGGTGTCAGCTCTGTGAGTGATGGCCAATTAGAAAATACTGACGGGCGAGATATGAACCTAATGATCACACACGTAACATCACTGCAGAATACCAGCTTGGGAGATGTCTCTAACGGACTGCAGTCGAGTAACTTTGGTGTTAATATGCAAACATACACCCCGTCTTTAACTTCACAGACCAAGACTGCAGTAGGACCTTTTAATCCTGGTAGAATGAATGTGACAGGAGACGTATTTCAGAACGGAGAGTCTGCAGCTCATCACAATCCTGGTAAGCTTGGAGGGGGCTTCTGCCCCGTGGAAGGGATTTTGCACTGGTGGATTCTTTTTTTTATTATAGTAATTGGTGCTACTTTGGTTAGTTTATTCATGTAAGATATATTAATTCTATTGACTTTTAAGTTTGAAATTTTAACTAATAAGAGATGTAAAACCATGTATATAGTATTTCTCTGTAGATAATTAGAAAATCAGATAAATTAATGTCTAAAGGAAGTAAAACAAAATACTCTTTATATTCACCACCACTAAAGTCTAATAATTTGGCATCTTATTTGTCACATACTGACTTTATGCTAGTGTATTTTTTTTTAATTCATTTATTTTTGGCTGCACACGGGCCCTCTCCAGTTGCAGCGAGTGGGGGGCACTCTTTGGTGTGGTGCGCGGGCCTCTCATTGTGGTGGCTTCTCTTATTGTGGAGCATGGGCTCTAGGCACAAGGGCTTCAGTAGTTGTGGCGCACGGGCTTAGTTGCTCTGCAGCATGTGGGATCCTCCTGGACCAGGGCTCGAACCCGCGTCCCCTGCGTTGGCAGGCGGACTCTCAACCACTGTGCCACCAGGGAAGCCCTATGCTAGTGTATTTTTAATAGTATTGTTTTTATGTGTAAAAAGAGAACAAAAAGATAAATAGCACATGTAAAGAGCAATATGTTGTATAATTGCATTTAGATTTGTTTTTACTTTCCCTGTGTTTATAATTTTGACTGCCTATCTGATTATGATTTTTACTTATTAGCACTTTGTTATTTTTTCTTATATTTAAAGATTGGTAAATTTCTTGACTACTTGAAAACATTTTCTGCAGGCATCTTTGCTCTGTGGAAGCTGTGAGAAGAGCTCTGTGGCTTTTCCTGACTGTGTCTGTGTCTGCCCCAGGCCTCTGTATGGCCTGCCTGTCTCCCACGTACCTTCTCTCTGTCCTTCTCGGGCTTCATCGTTGTAGGCTCATTAGCAGCTTTATCACCCTAGGATTGTGGAGAATAATAAGGAATGACTGAAAGCTAGGCCGTGTAGAATGTTCTGTGAAATGCTAGTTTTTCCTTTCATACTTACTATTCTTTTGGTTATGAGAGTAATGTGTAATTATTGAAGAATGTTTGGAAAATCCATAATTAAAAAATGATGAAGAAAGGTTACCACTGTTGTTAATGCTTTGAGTGGTTGTCTTTCAGTGTTTTTCCTTTGTATTAACTTGGTTGAAGTGCAGTTCTTCATAATTTTGCTTCCTGTTTCCCCCCATTTAATATTACTCTGTATTTTCTCAAACAATTAAAATTATTTATACACAGAAGTTTTAATGACTGCACAATGGATTTGGTTATACCATTCCCATATTTGGTTTTTACATCGTTTCCCTTTTTTGCTCTTGTCGGTCTATGATGAACTTTTTTTTTTTTTTTTTTTCAAATTTCTGATTATTTCTTAGAGTATATTCTAGAAGTGAAGTTACTGGGCCAAAGACTATCACTACTCCCATCCCTCCAAAGAGTTTTGGTTGTAAAAATTTTCTGCTTTGTAGTGATTTTGAAAGAAATATGTTTCTTATTACTCAGTTTTGAAAATTCCTAATGTCTTCCAAGATCCTTTCCCCCGTATGTATTTATATATATCTGTTGGTAGGTCATCGTATGCATATATGTGTATGTGACGTCGTATGAACATTTTTAAGTTGTGGAAATACATTGTCATACGGCCTTCTGGAAAGTTTTTACCAATTTATACTGCTATCAGCTGTGTATTAGAGGGTCTTTCCTTCTAGCTCACATAAAAGTTTAAGACATGATAATAGTCAAAGTAGTTTCAAAATAGCTATTTTGTCTTTCTTATAAGTATATTAAAAACATAAGTGTATGAAAAAGAACATAATGTTCAGGCTTACTGTTGAGAATATGGTACATTTAATTCCAACCTGAGATTGCAATAGAGGTATAGCTTTGCAAACTTTCCCTTTCTCCTGCTCCTTTAAATACCTAACAATAATCTTGAACTTTTGACCATATCAAGAGTATATGTTTGATTTTGTTAATTCTCTATTTAGTTCACTTACAGTTTTTACTACTTAAATAACTCTTTTTTTTTTTTTTTTTTTAAATTCATTTATTTATTTTTTGGCTGTGTAGGGTCTTCGTTTCTGTGCGAGGGCTTTCTCTAGTTGCGGCGAGCGGGGGCCACTCTTCATCGCCGTGCATGGGCCTCTCACTGTCGTGGCCTCTCTTGTTGCGGAGCACAGGCTCCAGACACACAGGCTCAGTAGTTGTGGCTCACGGGCCCAGTCGCTCCGTGGCATGTGGGATCTTCCCAGACCAGGGCTCGAACCCGTGTCCCCTGCATTGGCAGGCAGATTCTCAACCACTGCGCCACCAGGGAAGCCCTTAAATAACTCTTAAGAATATTCTTATCCATGTATGTCGGGATAATGTAGTACCTGAGGACTATTGCTGGGTCAAAGCACATTTATTATAAGAATTGTGTTCCTGTTCACACAAACTCTTAACACAGGGAATGTAAAGTATGCATCAGGAAACCAGACAGATACACCTCTTGCTCCTGAGTTTATGGATTAGCTCCCGTTTGTGCTGTCTTTGTTTGTCATAGAGAATTATAACATCTTGGCTGTTTATACTGGCTCTCAGACCAATGGTGACTTGGGCAAATTAACCTCTGTCCCTTAGTGTCCATTGTATAAAGTAGAGAATGATTAGGTCTCTTCCATTCCTAGAAGTATTTTGATATTGGAGGAGGTGAAAATTTGAAAGTAGGGGAATGTAAGAACTGAAGCATAGATAAAAGGAGCCATTGCATTATTTATACAGGGCCTAGCACGAAATTGAGAATAATTGCCATTTTTCAAAATCAAGTTAATAGATAGATGCCTTTAGGTTTAACTAGGTTCCTTTTTTAAAAAAAAAAAATTATTTATTTATTCTGGCTCTGCCGGGTGTTAGTTGTGGCACGTGGTATATTTAGTTGAGGCATGCGGACTCTTAGCTGTGGCATGCATGTGGGATCTAGTTCCCCAACCAGGGATCAAACCCAGGCTCCCTGCATTGGGATCAGGGAGTCTTACCCACTGGACCACCAGGGAAGTCCCTAACTAGGTTCCTTTAAGTATATATTCAAATGACAAGCCTGCAGGATTGAAAATCCTAAGGAGCCACTATTTATGTTGCAAAAGCTATTACTTCTAACATGTATTCAAATATAAATTTTTTAAAAAATTATTTATTTATTTTTGGCTGCATTGGGTCTTCGTTGCTGTGCATGGGCTTTTCTCTAATTGCAGTGAGCAGGGGCTACTCTTCATTGCGGTGAGTGGACTTCTCATTGCGGTGGCTTCTCGTTGCAGAGCACAGGCTCTAGGCACATGGGCTTCAGTAGTTATGGCATGCGGGCTCAGTAGTTGTGGCTCGCAGGCTCTAGAGTGCAGGCTCAGTAGTTGTGGTGCACGGGCTTAGTTGCTCCGCAGTATGTGGGATCTTCCTGGACCAGGGATCGAACCCGTGTCCCCTGCATTGGCAGGTGGATTTTTAACCACTGCGCCACCAGGGACGTCCTCAAATATAATTTTTGATTGAAGGCCCTTCATAATATGGAATTGCCAGTTTGTTTCAGTGATTTGCTTTCTTGGTGTTCCTTAGTATTTTTACCTCTTTATTAAAACAGGTCAGTTACCCTGATGATAGCAGGATAACAGGATTCCAGAAGGTACTCTGTTTACTCTGTGTATAGAACATATATTTATTTGGAGGGGTTGTGGCGTAAAGTAGAATTTGAATAGCAGTATATGTAGCCCCTTGAAACCATTAGGTTGATGGACTGGGTCAGAACCAGGAAATTGCCCTCTTCAAGGTTTTGGTAGTAAAGAAATTTCCTCATACTCTGGATATATTTATACATTGTTTCTCATATGAAAGGGCATCTTTTTTGTATGGAAATACAAATTTCAGAAGAAACTAGAAAGGAAAAGTATTACAAGAGACCAAAGTAGTAGAAATTATAATAGAAGTGGTAGCATGAAAAGTTTCAAAATGAAAAAACATTATGGTGTATTGGTATTGTAGTGTGAGTCTGTGTAACAGTAAGTAGTATGGTGAGCTGGAGACATCCTGCTAAGTCCCAAAGAAGCTTACTAAGAAGAGGAGGGAGAACTTAGCACCCTGGCGGTCGGTTCCCCAGGCCTTAATGCTGTGCCGTTGAAGCTGTGCTGCTGGCAGCGGTAGAGCAACGGGATGTCTCATCGGTCACTGGACGTTGGCTTAACATCACCACTTCTGTGTAACACTCTAATTTCTTTGCTATTATGTGGTATACTTAGAAGCCATGAAATGAAACATGTATGTGGAAAAGCTGTTCTTAGAAAGGTTTTTTAAAAAATTTTTTGGGGCTTCCCTGGTGGCGCAGTGGTTGAGGATCCGCCTGCCGATGCAGGGGACATGGGTTCATGCCCCGGTCCGGGAAGATCCCACATGCCGCGGAGCGGCTGGGCCCGTGAGCCATGGCTGCTGAGCCCGCGCGTCCGGAGCCTGTGCTCCGCAACGGCAGAGGCCACAACAGTGAGAGGCCCGCGTACCGCAAAAAAAAAAAAAAAAAAAAAAAATTTTTTGGCTGCACCACGTGGCATGTGGGGATCTTAGTTTTCCGACCAGGGATCGAACCTGAACCTCTCGCATTGGAAGCGTGGAGTCTTAACCGCTGGACCACCAGGGACGTCCCTAGAAAGATGTTTTGAATATAGTCATTTGTAAACTTTATCCGAGCTATATTGTATTTTTTTTTTCTTTTCTTTTTGCGGTACGCGGGCCCCTCACTGTTGTGGCCTCTCCCATTGCGGAGCACAGGCTCTGGACGCGCAGGCTCAGCGGCCATGGCTCACGGGCCCAGCCGCTCTGCTGCATGTGGGATCTTCCCGGACCGGGGCACGAACCTGCGTCCCCTGCGTCGGCAGGTGGACTCTCAACCACTGTGCCACCAGGGAAGCGCAATCCGAGCTATATTGTATTTGTCAAAGGTTCTGGTTGGTAAAGATTTTATTATTTATATATGTTGATGTATGTGTTCCTCGCTTAAAGTAATATTTTGTAAATTCTTCCTGTTTAGTAACTAATGGCTAATATTTTTTAGTGCTGCATATGTGCCAGTGATTGTGGTTTATAAACCATGTACTATCTCATTTAAAGTTACCATTTCCAGTTTAGAGAAGAGTTAGGCACAGGGTTAGTAACTTCCCAGTCTAGTAGATAATGGGGCCTGAATGTCAGCCATCAATTCTGACTCCAAAGTTTGTGCCCTTGACCGCTCTGCTATACTGCGCCTTATCGATGTCTGAAACTTGGACAGAATGGGAAGTTAAAACTGTGTCTCTGATATAAATTTCAGTGTATGTGTTTTTGTTTTGGTTTGTTTTTTTAGATTCTTGGATCTCCCAGTCAGCATCATTTCCCCGAAATCAGAAACAGCCAGGGGTGGATTCCTTATCACCAGTGGCCTCTCTTCCTAAACAGATTTTCCAGCCTTCTGCCCAACAGCAGCCCACTAAACCAGTTAAAGTCACTTGTGCAAACTGCAAAAAGCCTTTACAGAAGGGACAGACAGCTTATCAGCGAAAAGGATCAGCTCACCTCTTCTGTTCTACCACCTGCCTCTCTTCCTTCTCTCACAAGCCTGCTCCAAAGAAACTTTGTGTTATGTGTAAAAAGTAAGGTTTACCTTCCAGTATATTTCCTTATGGTTGAATATTGGTGGTATAAAATGTGAGAAAAATTGTTTTAGAGGTGAATTACTATGTTTTAAAAATTTGTAAGCTTGTTTGAATATTAAAGCCAAACTCAAATTTGTAATGGCTTTGGAGTGTTCTCTATCAAGCTGAGGTGGCTTAGGATTAAAAGCCTTCCTATTTGGATAGGCTTTGGGGTTGATTTAGATACTAGGCCCTTATAATTAATTTTATCTGTAATCTCCATTGGACTTGAATTCGTAAAAATACATACATGCTTATTTACATTATTAATTATAAGAATTTAGTTCTAGCCAGACAAAATTGTTAAGCAATTTATGTATGACTAGTTTTGTATTAAAATAGGTCAAAATTTGGACTACCTTCATGTTAAGATTATTAAAAATTGGCAAATCTTTGGATATTATATGCATTTATTTATGTTTGTCTTGAATGTTGTCATTTTAATCCTCACCTCTTCAAGACTCAGGTACCTTTTTTTTTGACAGCCTTGGAGTGACAGGATCCTCTTCTGCCATTTTTTAGGTCTGGTCTCACTAGTTAAAAATGAGCTGAATATGTATGGTATGTTGTGTGCAAGGTTAAACAGGTAGCTTTTCTGTACCATCTCTTGAAGCAGCCCAAGTTTGTAAAGATATTTTTAGATATTAGAACTGGAAAAGGCTGAGTGCTCTGTATAGGTTTAGTAAATTCAAATATTGGAACAATTGTTATGCAGTTTTTTGGTTGCTTTACAGTAGTAGACTTGCATACAGCAATATAAGACCTGGAACTTCAGAATTAAAGGAAAACTTCAACGGTCACCAATATTGTCATTTCCTAACATTTCTAATTGTAGTTGAAAGCTGTATAGAATGGTAGGTGGGGTTCTTTTGGGTTATGGGATGTATTTAAGTTCACTTATCCTCTCCATATTCCTGTGACCTAGGTACCTCATGCTTTCTACTTACCCACGAGAGGGAAATTGAATAGGTATTGTAAATTTATACCTCAGTAAATTAGGCCTTGACATTAAACTCCATGTAAATAACAACAGTTTTGTTGTTTTTTTTTTAAGTGGTTCCAATATCTGAAAGCCTTGTTAAGGAGCTTGAAGATAAATTGAGTAGTGGCTAGGGTTTAATAGTATTGCTTCTCAGTCTTCTGTGTTCATATTTTATTGCCAAGAGTTTTTAAATAGTAAAAGTGAGTTAATGAATCTAAAAATGGGTTTTAGTCTATGGAAATTAAAAATGTCAGTTATTACTCTTTGATTTATTTTAAAGTAGAGTTTGACTTTGCTGCTCCTCGTATTTTTCAGAGATATAACTACAATGAAAGGAACCATTGTTGCCCAAGTGGATTCGAGCGAATCCTTCCAGGAATTCTGTAGTACATCTTGTCTGTCTCTTTATGAAGACAAACAGAATCCTACTAAAGGAGCGCTGAATAAATCAAGATGTACAATTTGTGGTAAACTAACAGAGGTTTGTGTTTTTGTGCTTTATCATTTAGTTCTAACTAATGGGAATATTTTTGACTTTTAACTGTTTTGACATAATCTTTCATCAGTATGTATTTCCTTAAAAGTGAGGGTATATAAAACCTATCTTATAAATATCCCATTATGTAATCCCATTCTCCCATGGGGAGAATGATTTACAAAAAAATTGAAATATAACATCAGTTGACTTATTTCCTGAGGTTGGAGCACTCACAGAAAACCCATAGTGTTTAAATAGGCTGACTGCACGTGAGAGCCAGCAAACGATCTTGCTTAAGAAGCGGAACGAGCGGAGGGGATGTTTTTGAGGACTTCGTTAAAAATGTATTACGGTTTTTGCATTTGATGAAATAAAAAGAAATCTGTGCATACATGCTTCATTTGAATTATTTATAATGTTAGTCCTCTCCTCCCTGTTGTACAGCAGTGTACTTATATTTAAATAATTTCCTTTTAGATTTATCTAAAGATTTCCAATCTGTTTGGAAGTTTTATACTAACACTGCCCAAACTGGGTTGTTTCCTGTCACTTTTAGATACGTCTAGAGAAGTTTGTACGATGACCCTGGTGGTCCTCTCTGCCTTGCACCGTATATATGTGTGTATAAAAAAGTTGAAAGAAGAATGAAATGTACTTTGTCTTGCCTTTTCCCTAAACAAGCTTTACACAGAAAAACTGAGGCATTTTCTTTCTATTGGAGCACCTTGTTACTTAGCTACGTGTCATATATTAATTTGTTTTTTAAAATTTTGCTTGTTTTTCTTTTAGATTCGCCATGAAGTTAGCTTTAAAAATATGACTCATAAGCTGTGCAGTGACCACTGCTTTAATAGATACAGAATGGCCAATGGTCTAATAATGAATTGCTGTGAGCAGTGTGGGGAGTACTTGCCCAGCAAAGGTGCTGGGAACAATGTCTTGGTCATTGATGGTCAGCAGAAGAGATTTTGCTGCCAGAGTTGTGTCAGTGAATACAAGCAGGTAATTCATGATCTGATCAGAATCAACCGTTGTTTTGAAAGTGCTTTTAAATTGCTATAATAGTTTCACTCTAACAGCATTAATTAACCAGATTTGTCTTGAAGTCTCATTTAATTCCATTGTTGTCTTAACATCGTAGAGATAACCAATCTCAAGTGAATACTGAAATACATGTAGGTTATTGGAAATAAGTTTGTGATTTTACATAGAAAGGTAAATGCTTACCAAAGTGATTCCTTTTTTGGGTGGTGGAGAGGGGTCGTAAATATGGTTTTTCAAATTGTTGATGCTTAGCATAGGAGTGATTATTTTATTTCCATTTGATTGTTAATTTAAAATTTAAGGTCTTTGACTTAGCTTAGTTTATTTTTTAGTATATACCTGTGGTTTCAAAAGTCAGAGCAGTCTAGCTCCCATTTCTTTCTTCTCTTGGTTCCTACTTCTCCTTTATACATACCATTCCCTTAATTCTTACTATTTTGTTTTCTTTCTGAAGAAGTAAGGGAATAATGTATTTGTAGTTTCTCTTTCATCTGTACAAAAGGCAGCATACTGTATGTACTGTACTGCACCCTGCATTTGTATCTTGGAATCATTCCCTGTGAGTATATTCCTTATTCTTCCTTATTCCTTTTACGGCTGAGTTAAATTTTCAGGAATTCTGTGAGCCAGTTGTTAAAACACCCATTATTAAAAAATTAAGTTATAGAAACTTACACGTAAATTATCTTTGTATTAGTCTGCTGGGGCTGCTGTAACAAAATACTGAAGGGCTCAGACAACCAAGAATTTATTTTCTCACAGTTCTTGAGACTTAAAATCTTAAGATCAAGGTGCCTTTCTGGGGTGGTTTCTGGTGAGGCCACTCCTCCAGGCTTGTAGCTAACCTCCTTCTTGCTGTGTCTTCACTTGGTCTTTCCTTTGTGCTCAGAAGGAGAGAGTGTCCTGGTCTGTCTTCTTGGACCTAACCTGTAGGGCTTCATTCAACCCTAACCACCCCCCTTAAAGGCCCTATCCCAAATACAGTCTTGTTGCGGTTAGGGCTTCAAGATACTCATTTGAGGTGGGGGGAGACACAATATTGAAGACAAAGAAAATAAATACTTAAAATGTACCACTTCCTAATTATCTTATTACATTTCAGTATTACCTGTGCTCTTGAGGTTATTTACATTATTTGTGAGATGGAAATATTATACATAATGGTGTGCTTCTGTGTATCTCTTCCCAATTTCATGTTTAGTTTTATGTTGGTGGCCTGAAATTAGCCACGGTGGGGAGAGTCTCATGGTAGATGCTACAATAAATATGGTACTTACTTTTACCTCCCGAGAGCTAGTGGTTAACCATATACAAGACAGTACGGGGCTGACTGTTGTTTATTTGGTCACTTTGCTGTCGGTGGTGTTTGGGTTATTTCGTGGTTTGCCGCTGCAGATGACAGATGATGAGTAACCTGTGCAGGAACAACCCCGAGGTCTTGCGGGTTCAGTTCCAGACCAGTGCAGTGGAGCGAATGTCGTAGTAGAGCGAGTCATGGGAAGTTTTTGGTTTCTCGTGCACATAAGTTATGTTTACTATTAGGTGTGCAATAGCACTGTGTCTAAACAGTGTACACACCTTAATTAAAAAAATATTAACCGTCATCTGAGCCTCAGTGAATCATAGTAGTAGCATTCCAAGATCACTGATTATACCAAGAGATCACCGTAACAAATAGAGTAATAATGAAAAAGTTTGAAATGTCGCAAGAATTACCAAAATGTGATACAGAGACACGAGGTGAGCAGATGCTGTTGGGAAAATGGCACTGATGAAGTTGCTCGACTCAGGGTTGCCACAGACCTCCAGTCTGTAAAAAAGGCACTACGACAAGGTCTCCCTGTATATATCCTTGACTCTGTGGAGATGTTGTTTCAGGGTAGATTCTTAGAAGCAGGATTGCTCAGCCAGAGGTACGTGAACATGTTAGTTTGTTAGATACTGTTAAATTGCCTCTGTTAGAGGTGGACCAGTTTGCATGCCTTTCAGCAGTGTATGTGGAAGTGCCCGTTTCTCCGTAGCCTCTCCAGCAGGGACTTTTAGCACTTTATTCTGTTTGGTGAAAACAGTATGTTTAGTAAAATTTGTATTTCTCTTATTAGGAATGCTGATGATTAGCTTTTCATATTTCAGAGCTCATTGTCTTTCCTTTTCTGTGAACTGTTTGTTTACCTCTTATACCCATTTTTCTGTTTGGGCTTTGGTTTGTCTTAGTATTTCCCCCATTAAGTCAGACTTTTAATGAGCAAAACGCATCTGTAATTTGTTCATGAAACAATTATTTAGCAACTATTATGTTGCAGGTACTGTGCTAATTGCTTGAAATAGTCTGATAGGAAGTACAGTAGACAGTTCCTGCTTTCGTGGGATTTGCATTGTGCTGGTATAGTTCAGATTTGTTAACATAAGGAAGGTTTTGCGGTGATTGAAAGGATCAGATTAATTATAATCTCCAGAACTCAATGTGGTGTTTGATGTTGGTGATGTCATTGCATTAGTTATCTTCTGATACCTAGGTTTGGTAAGAGCTTGCTGCCCTGGGTTAAAGTCGTGGCCCAGCACTCATCCTCTGTGTCCTGGGCATTTGCTTAAATCCACCCCCCTGCCCCCCCCCCCCCACCGGCACCCTGCCTTTTTTCATCACGTGTCTTGCCTGATGGTATTTCCTACAGTTTTTAAAAAATTTTATTTATTTTTGGCTGTGTTTGGTCCTTGTTGCTGCTTGCGGGCTTTCTCTAGTTGTGGCGAGCCAGGGCTTCTCTTGTTGTGGAGCACAGGCTCTAGGCACGCGGGCTTCAGTAGTTGTGGCTCATAGGCTTAGTTGCTCCGCGGCATGTGGGATCTTCCCGGACCAGGGCTCAAACCCGTGTACCCTGCATTGGCAGGCAGATTCTTAACCACTGCGCCCCCAGGGAAAACCCCTACAATTTTTTTTTTTGTTTGTTTGCGGTACGCGGGCCTCTCACTGTTGTGGCCTCTCCCGCTGCCGAGCACAGGCTTCGGACGCACAGGCTCAGCGGCCATGGCTCACGGGCCCAGCCGCTCCGTGGCACGTAGGATCTTCCTGGACCGGGGCACGAACCCGCGTCCCCTGCATCGGCAGGCAGATTCTCAACCACTGCGCCACCAGGGAAGCCCCCCCCTACAATTTTTAATGAGTGGAAATAGTAAGTACCTTTTTCTTTTCCCAGTGGTAGTGCCTTTGGTGTTTCCTCATTAAATTAGATGCCAACTTCAGAGTTGGTAAATATATTTTATCACATTAAAGAAGAATCCATGGATTTCTTTCATTAAATGTTTTATCAGAAATGAGAATTGAGTTTTGAAGGTCTTTTCGGTGTCTATGGCAGTGATTGTATGATTCCCCCCCACACCTTTATTTATTTATTTTTTTGGCTGTATCAGGTCTTAGTTGTGGCATGTAGGATCTTCTTTGAGGCATGCGGGATATTTCGTTGCAGCGTGTGGGCTTCTTTCTAGTTGTGCCGTGCAGGTTCCAGAGCGCGTGGGCTCTGTAGTTTGCAGCACATGGGCTCTCTTGTTGAGGAATGCGAGCTCAGTAGTTGTGGCACGGGGGCTTAGTTGCCTCGTGGCATGTGGGGTCTTAGTTCCCCCACCTGGGGTAGAACTCGTGTCCCCTGTATTGGAAGGTGCAGATTCTTTACCACTAGACCACCAGGGGTGTCCCTCCCCATCCCTTTAAATCTATTAATATGTGAATTATTTTAATGGATTTCCTAATTCATCTAAACATTCTTGCATTATTAGAATAAACCATACCAGATCATTATTGTATTTTAAATTTTATTTCTAATTGTTAATATTTAGTACTTTTCCATTGGTATTCATAAGTGAGATTAGTCTTGAATTTCCTTTTTTTGGTGCAGTCTTTAAGATATCAGTGTTATATTTGCTTTATAAAAATGCTCAGAGGAAAATTCATACCCTTATATACTTAAATGAGTAAAAATGAACATAAATGAATTAACTATTAAACTCAAAGTTGTAAAAAGAAAATGAATTAAAGCAAAAGACAAGAAAAAAGATAAAAGTAGAAATTAATGAATTAGGATATAAAAATAGTACTAAAATAATTCAAAATGCTGCTTCTATAGGAAATCAAGTCTTTGAAAAACTAGACAAACCGATTGTCAATCAGGAACAGAGGTTTAAAAATGCACAGATTCACAAAGATAAGAAATGACAAGTTGGACTTACCCATCAAAACAGAGAAAATTGAAGAAAATCAACAAGGGACTACTTTGTACAACCCTATGTAGAAATGTTGAAAACCTAGATCAAGTGAGTAATTTTCTATCAAAATATAATTTCCCTAAATTGACTCCAGAGCAGATAGAATAAGGCAGAGAAATTTCCATAGAAGAAATAGAGATAGTTATCAAAGAACTACCCCACAAAATGAAATAGGCTCAGATGGTTTTACAGGGAAATTCCATCAGATTTGAACTAGGTAACCTTAATGTTATTTAAACCATTCCAAAGCATTAAAAAGGGTGAAAACTACTCATGTTAAAAAAAAATTGTGGTAAGTGTATATAATATAATATTCCTAATTTTAAACATTTTAAACTATACAATTGAGTGGCATTAATTGCAGTCATAATTTGTGCAGTCATTACCTCTATTTCCAGAACTTTTTCGTGACCCAAACAGAAACTCTGTGACAATGAAGCCAATAACGCCTCATCCTCCCCTTCACCCTTGACCCTGGTAATCTCTCATCTACTTTCTGTCGATGAATTTGCTGATTCTAGGTATTTCATATAAGTGGAGTCATACAATATCTGTCCTTTTTGTCTGGTTTATTTGCTTAACATAATGTTTTGAGTTTCAGCCATGTTGTAGCATTGTTGTTTATGGCTGAATAATATTGTATGCATATACATTTTGCTTATTCATTTATTTGATGATGGACATTTGGGTTGTTTCCATCTTTTGACTATTGTGAATCATACTGCAATGAACATTAGCATATAAGTATCAGTTTGAGGTCTGTTTTAAAGTTCTTGTGGGTGTATACCTAGGAGTGGAATTGTTGGGTCATAGGGTAATTCTATGTTTAGCTTTTTGAAGAATGGTTAAACTGTTTTCCACAACAACTGTATCAGTTTAAATTCCTACCAGCAATACATGAGGGTTCCATTTGCTGTCCATCTTTGCCAACACTTGTTACTTTCCATTAAAATTTTTTTTTTTATCATAGACATCACAGTAGGAGTGGAGTGCTATATCTTTGTGGTTTTGACTTGCATTTCCCTAATGACTAATGATGTTGAGTATGTTTTCGTGTGCTTTTTGGCCATTTGTATGACTTCCTATAGAAGTCATATATAGTTTTTTTAAAATGTTTATTTGTTTTTTTGGCTGTGTCAGGTCTTTAGTTGTGGCATGTGGGCTCTTAGTTGCGGCATGCGACATCTAGTTCCCTGACCAGGGGATCAAACCCAGGCCCCCTGCATTGGGAGCACAGAGTCTTAACCGCTGGACCACCAGGGGAGTCCCTCATTTTACTTTCTTGATAATGTCATTTGCAGAAAACTTTTTAATTTTAATGAAGGCCAGTTTACCTCCTTTTCTTTTGTTGATTGTGTTTTTGGCACCATATCTAAGAATTCGTTACCAAATCAAAGGTCAAGGTGGTTTATCCCTATGCTTTCTTCTAAGAGTTTTATGGTTTTAACACATATTTAGGTCTTTGGTCCATTTTGAGTTAATTTTGTTGATGATGTGAGGCAGGCATCCAACTTCGTTCTCTTGTGTTTGGAAATCCAGTTGTCCCAGCACCATCTGTTATTGGACTTGTGTGGATTTTTTTGTTGTTGTTTTTAATTTTTTTACTTTTTCATTTATTTATTTAGTTTTTTGGCTGCGTCATGTGGCATGTGGGATCTTAGTTCCCCAACCAGGAATCAAACCCGCGCCCTCTGCAGTAGAGGCTTGGAGTCTTAACCACTGGGCCACCAGCGAAGTCCCTGTTAATTGGTCTTGTGATATTTGTCAAATATTAATTGGCCATAGATGAGTAGGTTTATTTCTGATAACCATCTTTGTAGGAAGTTTTGAAATCAGGAAATGAGTCCTCCAACTTTGTTCTTCTGTTTGGATACTCTAACCCCATTCTAGTTTTGTATGACTTTTCCATTTCTGCAGAAAAGGCTTTTATAATTTTGATAGTGATTGCATTGATTCTGTAGATCGCTTTGGGTAGTACTGACATTTCTGCAATGTCAAAGCTTCCTATGTATGAACATGGGATGTTTTCTCATTTACTTAGGTCTTTATTAGCTCTGGTAGCTTTATTGTTGACCCCTTGGGGTTTTCTTTTTTTTCCTTTTTTTATAAATGTATTTGTTTTTATTTTTGGCTGCGTTGGGTTTTCGTTGCTGCGTGCGGGCTTTCTCTAGCTGCGGTGAGCGGGGGCTACTCTTCGTTGTGGTGTGCAGGCTTCTCATTGCAGTGGCTTCTCTTGTTGCAGAGCTCAGGCTCTAGGTGCGTAGGCTTCAGTAGTTATGGCACGTGGGCTCAGTAGTTGTGGCTCTCAGGCTCTAGACGCAGGCTCAGTAGTTGTGGTACACAGGCTTAGTTGCACCCTGGCATGTGGGATCTTCCCGGACCAGGGCTCTACCCCGTGTCCCACTGCATTGGCAGGCGGATTCTTAACCACTGTACCACCAGGGAAGTCCCTGGGTTTTCTTTATATAGTCAGTTCATCTCCAGTAGTGATAGTTTTACTTCTTCCTTTCCAATTTAGATGTCTTTTATTTCTTTTTCTAACTTGTTCTGGCTAGAACTTTCACTATCATGTTGAATAGAAGTGGCAAAAGTAGGCATCCTTTTCTTGTTCCTGACCTTAGAGGGAAAGATTTGTGTCTTTTCTCCTTTGAGTATGCTGTTAGCTATGGGTTGTGCATATATGGCATTTGTTACGTTGAGATGGTTTTCTATTCCTAGTTTGTTGATTGTCTTTTATCATAAAAGGGTGTTGAAGTTTGTTAAACTTTTTCTTCATCATTTGAGATGATCATGTGGTTTTTACCTTCATTCTGTTCATGTGGTGTATTACATTGATTATTTTACGTTGACATAACTGGGATAAACCCCACTCGGTTATGGTGTGTAATATTTTTAATATGCTGCTGAATTTGCCTTACTGATACTTTCCTTTAGATTTTTGTATGTATATTTGTAAGAGATATTTGTCTGTAATGTCTGTCTGTCTTTGGATTCAGAGCAATGGGGGCCCAATGGAATAGGAGTGGGAGGTGTCCACCGTGTTCTGACCTGGGGAGGGTTTGAGAAGAATCTGTGTTAGCTCCTCTTTGAATGTTTGGCGGAATGTCCCAGTGAAGTCATTTGATCCTAGCTTTACTTTGCTGCAACGCTTTTGATGACTGATTCAGTCTCTTTACTTCTTACAGGTCTGTTGATATTTTCTGTTTCCACTCCAGGTATTTATTTATTCATTTAATTTCTTTTTTTACCTTTGGCTGTGTTGGGTCCCCGTTGTGGCGCACGGGCTTCTCACTGCAGTGGCCTCTCCCACTGCGGAGCACGGGCTCCAGGCGCATGGGCTTCAGTAGCTGTGGCGCAGGGGCCCAGCCGCTCTGTGTCATGTGGGATCCTCCCAGACCAGGGCTTGAACCCGAGCCACCTGCATTTGGCAGGCAGACCCCCAACCACTGTGCCACCAGGGAAGCCCCTGGTTTGCATTTTTTAAGGGATTTCTGTTTCATCCAGGTTATCCAGTTGTTGGTGTATAATTATTCATAGCATTTTCTCACAGTCCTTTCCTAGGGAATATTGTAGTATTGTCCCTACTTTCGTTTCTCTGTTTTGTTCTTTGCGTCTTTTTTCTTAGTATAACTAAAGGTTTGTTGACTTTTTTGATCTCTTCATTGGCCAGCTTTTTGTTTCAGTGATTATATTTTCATACTCGTTATTTCTCTGCACTCTATTATTTCCTTTCTTCTACTGGCTTGGGTTTAGCTTTCTCTCTTTTTCTGTTTCTTTAAGGTGTAAGTTATATTATCGATTTAGATCTTCTTTTCAAAAATAGGTATTTGCAATTATAATTTTTCCTCTGAGCACTGTTTGCACTGCATCCTGTCACTTTTGGTATATTTTGGTTTTGCCTTGACTCATCTGTTAAGTATTGAAAAATTTCCCTTGTGATTTCTTGTTTGACCCATTGGTTAAGAGTGTGTAGTTTTTATATCCCTGTGTTTGTAAATTTTCTAGTTTTGTTTTTGTTATTCATTTTTTATTTCATTCTGTTATGATTGGAAAAGATACTCTGCGATTTCAATCTTTATACATTTATTGGGACTTTTCCTGAGAATGTTTCATGTGCACTTGGGGAGAACATAGTGGCTTGTAGTGTTATTCAGATCCTGTACATAAGTGCCAAAATCCCGTGTGGCTGGTCTGTCCATTATTGAAATGGGTGTATGTATTGAGTTCTACAGCTGTTACTGTAGAATTGCCTGTTTTTCCCTTCACTTCTGTCAATGTTTGCTTAATATATTTTGGGTCTCTGATATTTGGTGAAAAAGTTTATAGTTGTTATATCTTCTTGATGAATTTACCCTTTTTCCAGTATGGTTTTGTTTTGTTTCTTATATTAGTTTTTTGACTTAAAGTTTATTTTGTTTGATGTTAAAATTTTTTTAGAAATTTGTGGTGTATTGTGGGGATTCTTGTGGTTTATCCATTCTAGGATTCTTTCAGCTTCTTCTCCCTGAAATTAGTCTTTTGCCTAATTTGCAGTGTTTTCAGACTTTTGAGCACTCGTTCAGCCCTGCCCTCTTTTCCTCTCCCTCCGGGACTCTAATAATGTAGTTATTATATTACTGTAGTTACAGTCCTGCAGGTCCCTGAGGCTCTATTCTTCTTTATTTTTACCTCCAAGGCTGTGTTATTTCTGATATTCAGACTGGATAGTTTCTCTTTTCCCCTTCCGTGGTCCTGTCCTCTGTCTTTTCCATTCTGCTCTTGGTCCCATCCATTGGGATTTTTGGTGGTTGTTATTTATTTATTTTACTAATACTTAATTTTGTTTAGAACAGTTCCAGTGTTACAGAAACATTGATCAGATAATACAGAGTTCTCATGGGAGAGCCCCTCCCCTCACCGTTTCCCTCTGTATTGACACCTTAAATTGGTATGATAATTTGTTACAATTAGTGAGCTCATATTGAAATATTATTAGTATGTAAAGTCCATAGTTTACGAAAAAATTAAGAAAATCTGAATAATGTTCATTTCCTGTTCCAGGATCCCATCCAGGATGCCACATCACATTCAGCAGTTGTGTCACCTTAGGCTCCTCTTGGCTGTGACATTTTCTCAGACTTTGACGAGCTTGACAGTTTTTAGGAGTCAAGTGTATTGCAAGAGGCCCCTCTGCTTTCATCTCTAGACAGACCGGGCTCTGGGTTTAGGAGGGAGATGACAGAGGTGTTGGCCTTTTGCACTTTTGCAGTTTTCATCACATAACAAGGATACATGTCTCAACATGACTTATGACTGTTGATGTTGATGTAGATCACCTCGCTCAAGTGGTGTCAGGATTCTCCACCGGAAAGCCCCCGCCGCCCCGTGCCCCCCGTTCCTTGTTTAATGTTTGGAAGAAAGTCACTCTCCTTTAAGGTGGAGTATATAGTTACTTGGAATTTTTCTGCATAGGACTTTTGCCCCTGTTTTCAGTCCTGCAGTTTCCATTTGGACCTTCTATTTCTTTGATGAGCATTTCTATTTTTTAATTGTTGTGGTTTTTTTCCCTTGTTGAAGCATTTTTATCATGGCTGCTTTAAAACCTTTGGCGCATAATCCTAGGGTATCTGTGCTTTCAGTGTGAGCATCTTTTGACTGTCTCCTTCTGTGGCTCTGGCTCCCTCCCCTCTGGGCTCCAGGAGGGCCTGCTACTGCGCTCCTGCAGCCCCACTGGCACCAGGATGATTCTGCTCCAGAGGATACAGAAAGTATTCTTCATAATATCAGAAAATAAAGCTTATTTCAAAGCAGTGTTTCATCTTTTTTTTAGTGGTCATAGTTTTTATATTTCTCATACTATATGTTCATAATTTTAAGTAAATAAGAGGGAATCTGTGTGTATGTTGTTACTGATAAAGGGACATAATCAGACATGTTTGGAGAGCGCTGCAGTGATGCTCTAGTGAATGTCTTCTTTTTCTAAAGCCTGGGAACTAAAACTGTACAGTGATTTTTTTGGTCCCTGCTCTCGCATTCTTCCACCCCCAACCTTTTGTCTCTAACATCTAAGTTGGCCACTCTTGTTGTTTATCCCTGTCCCTGTAGCCCAGTTAGTGTCTGGAGTATACAGATACAGGTGATTAATCATTTAGATCCCGGCAGTGGGGACTGTCTAGTGCTTAACACTTGTCTTTTGGTATTTTCCATTTTCTTAAAAAAAAATTTTATTTAAAATTTTTAAAAATTTTTATTGAAATATAGTTGATTTACAGTGTTGTGTTAGTTTCACGTGTACAGCAAAGTAACTTGGTTATACGTACACATAAATCTATATATTCTTATATTCTCTTCCACTGTAGATTATTACAAGCTGTTGAGTGTAGTTCCCTGTGCTGTACAGTGGGTCTTTGTTGGTTATCTACTTTACATATAGTGGTGTGTGCATATTTTATTTTTTTTATTTTTTTGCGGTACATGGGCCTCTCGCTGTTGTGGCCTCCCCTGCTGCGGAGCACAGGCTCCGGACGCGCAGGCTCAGCGGCCATGGCTCACGGGCCCAGCCGCTCCGTGGCATGTGGGATCTTCCCGGACCGGGGCACAAACTCGTGTCTCCTGCATCAGCAGGCGGACTCTCAACCACTGCACCACCAGGGAAGCCTGGTGTGTGCATATTTTAATCTCAAGCTTCTAATTTATCCCTGACCCCCTCCCCCCGTTTTCCCCTTTGGTAACCATGAGTTTGTTCTATGTCTGTGAGTCTATTTCTGTTTTGTAAATAAGTTCATTTGTATCATTTTTTTTTTTTAATTCCACATATAAGGGATATCATATGATATTTGTCTTTCTGTCTGACTTTACTTAGTGTGATAATCTCTATCTAGGTCCATCCATGTTGCCGCAAATGGCATTATTCCATTCTTTTTATGGCTGAGTAATATTCCATTGTATATATACCACATCTTCTTTATCCATTCCTCTGTCAATGGACATTCAGGTTACTTCCATGTCTTGGCTATTGTAAATAGTGCATCAGTGAACATTGGGGTGCATGTATCTTTTCAAATTATGGTTTCCTCTAGATAGATGCCCAGGAGTGGGATTGCTGGGTCGCATGGTAGTTCTATTTTTAGTTTTCTAAGGAACCTCCTCACTGTTCTCCATAATGGCTGCACCAAATACATTCCCACACAGTGTAGAAAGGTTCCCTTTTCTCCACACTCTCTCTAGCATTTACTGTTTGTAGGTTTCTTGGTGATGGCCATGCTGACTGGCCAGAGGTGACACCTCATTGTAGTTTAGATTTGCATTTCTCTAATGATTAGTGATGTTGAGCATCTTTTCATGTGCCTCTTAGCCATCTATATGTCTTCTTTCAACAAATATCTATTTAGATCTTCTGCCCATTTTTGACTTTTTTTTTTCATATTGATCTGCATGAGCTGTTTGTATATTTTGGAGATTAATCCTTTGTCGGTTGCATCATTTCCAAATATTTTCTCCCATTCTGTAGGTTGTCTTTTCGTGTTGTTTATGGTTTCCATTGCTGTGCAAAAGCTTTTAAGTTTAACTCAATCCCATTTGTTTATTTTATTTTATTATTATTTTTTGTGCGGTACGTGGGCCTCTCACTGTTGTGGCCTCTCTCATTGTGGAGCACAGGCTCTGGACGCGCAGGCTCAGCGGCCATGGCTCACGAGCCCAGCCGCTCCGCAGCCTATGGGATCCTCCTGGACCGGGGCACAAACCTGTGTCCCCTGCATCGGCAGGTGGACTCTCAACCACTGCGCCTCTAGGGAAGCCCCTATTTTTGTTTTTATTTCTATTACTCTAGGAGACTATTTTCCATTTTCTTGCATAGTATTTTGACTTTTAAGGAAAACAGGATGCTTTCTGCAAAGAGTAAGGATATAAATTTCTATGTGCTGGAAGCTGTTATATGTGCTTTAAAAAGAGTTTCCAAAACAACCCATTTGCAGATGATGAAAACTGTAACTGTGTAATTTCCAAATCAGTTTTCTTTTGTTTTTGTTTGTTTGTTTGCTTTGGCCGCACTGCAAGGCTTGTGGGATCTTAGTTCCCTGATCAGGGATTGAACCCAGGGCCACGTCAGTGAAAACTCCGTGTGCTAACCACTGGACTGCCAGGGAACTGCCGAGATACTGTTTTATGTATTATTAATAGATTTTACTGAATACATTTAGCATACGTTGTCATCTAAGAGAAATATGTGATTTTTTTTTTTGCAAGGTCTACTTAGAGGTGAGTCAAATCTAAGGGTCTGTTTTTAATTATTTATCTAGTTACTATTATTTTTCTATAGGATAATTATAAAGTTATGATATATAATATTCTGTAAGCTGGTCAGTGGCACTGTAGGACAGATAGGCATTTTTAAAAGTTGGAACGAGGTTGTAAGTCACAAAACAGGTAATTAAGACTCAACTTTTATAGATTGCTTGTTGACCTTTCGATCTAGCAGCCTTTCTTTATATCTTTTTATAAAGCCTTTTAAAATCTTTTTTTAGGTAGGTAGCCATCCAAGCTTTCTGAAGGAGGTTCGTGATCACATGCAGGACTCTTTCTTAATGCAGCCTGAGGTAAGCAGGAGTGTGGCTGGGGTTAAGGCCTCGACATGACATGCTCTGCTACTGCCTTTATTGTGTGTCTGAAAAATCGTGTACATTTTGAAGTGTATTAACATTTATGGACTTTAAATATGTCAGATGATGATTATTTTCTTACTTTATCTCAAGACCAACGAACTTTCTCATTTCACTAAATTTTACATGTGTTTTCTTGTGTGCACTCATTTGCTTTTAGGTATTTATGTTATTAAAAATTATTTTAAGGGGCTTCCCAGGTGGCGCAGTGGTTGGCAGTCTGCCTGCCGATGCAAGGGACACGGGTTTGCGCCTCGGTCCGGGAGGATCCCAGATGCCGCAGAGTGGCTGGGCCCGTGAGTCATGGCTGCTGAGCCTACCGCAAAAAAAAAAAAAAAAAAAAAATATTTTAAGATATAGATTTTTTTTTTTTTTGTGGTGCGCAGGCCTCTCACCGTTGTGGCCTCTCCCATTGCAGAGCACAGGCTCCGGACGCACAGGCTCAGTGGCTATAGCTCACGGGCCCAGCCCCTCCGCAGCATGTGGGATCTTCCTGGACCGGGGCGCGAACCCGTGTCCCCTGCATTGGCAGGCGGACTCCCAACAACTGCGCCACCAGGGAAGCCCTAAGATATAGATTTTTAATGCACAGTCCTTGACCTCAGTGGGCATTTAAAAAAATAATAAATTTGTTTATTTATTTACTTCTAGCTGTGTTGGGTCTTTGTTGCTATGCACGGGCTTTCTCTAGTTTTGGCGAAGGGGGGCTACTCTTTGTTGTGGTGCACGAGCTTCTCATTGTGGTGGCTTCTGTTCGTTGCAGAGTGTGGGCTCTAGGGTGTGCGGGTTTCAGTAGTTGTTGCACGCGGGCTCAGTAGTTATGGCTCGTGGGCTCTAGAGCACGGGCTCAGTAGTTGTGGCGCACAGGCTTAGTTGCTCCGCAGCATGTGGAATCTTCCCGGACCAGGGCTCGAACCCGTGTCCCCTGCATTGGCAGGCGATTCTTAACCACTGTTCCACTAGGGAAGCCCCCAGTGGGCATTTAAATATAGGATATAAGAGTCCTTCTCTTGTGCCTACCTGAAAGAGGGGGGGAAAAATCCTTTTTTTCAAAAAATGTTTCCAAATCTATGTTCCCATTAAGCCACATGAATAAATTAGGACTTGAATAATAAATGTATACAATTAAGAATAATTATAATTGTAGTACAGTGATCAAAATAAGGAATTTTATATTGATATAATACCACTGATTAACCTATAGACCTTATTCAAATTTTGTTCATTAATGTCTGTTATAGCAAATTGAGGGAAAAAAATTGTATAGCATCCAGTCCAGGATCATAAGCCATTATTTAAAAACAAGTTTTTTTCAGTTTCTCCCTCTGTTCTTCTGAGACCCTAATTCCAGGTGTATTAGAGTTCCTGCTCCTGTCCCATGGTCACGGTGGCTCTATTATTTATTGAGGTTTTTAAAGTCTTGTTTTCCTTCTGGCTTCATTTTAGAGACCTTGTAATGTGTCTTTAGTTTTACTAATCTTTTCTAATCAACTGTTAGTTCCATGTGGTGTATTTTTTGTCTTGGACTTTGTCATCTCTAGAGGTTCCATCTGGGTCTTTTTTATGTCCTCTATTCCTGGCCTCATTGTGTCCATATTTTTCCTCCATGAGTATATCAGCGTATTTATCATAGTAGCTTTTTTAACATCTTTGCCTACTATTTTCCTGTCTGTCCTTTCTATATAAAATTTCTATGTAATGAGTTATACAGTTGACTGAGAGTCAACTTGAGTGAATAAAAGAAGTATAAGGTTTACTTGAATTTATCTCTTAATCTTCACTTAGTATAAAAATTAGTATAATAGCATGTCATTGTTGAAGTTTTATCACTATCCCCCTCTCCACAGGGTTCTTCACTATTTTTATGCTTTGGACTCCCTTGGTAACATGGTTAGATGGTTTCTCAGCATGCTGTTAAATGCATAAAATATCTATGATTACAACTAGAACCAATTATTCCAAACAGAGTTATCAAAATATTTAAAAAATTTTGAAATGTGATATATATATATACTGTATTAATGCATTGTAATAAGGTATAGTGGTTATTAACTATAATGTTATTTATTTATTTATTTATTTTGTTATATAATGTTTTTTGAAGTAATGTTGGACATCAATGATATATTGAGCCACCTGCCAGTATAAGATAAAAAGTTGGGGATTTTTGTTTTAGCGGGTTCTGCTAAAACTAATGTGGTTTATTACCTCTAATCAGAATGAAAAGAAAGCTACGTTTCTGTTAGATGTTAATGAATATAAAGATAATAATTTTTCCATGTGATGTCATGGACCTAAGTTAGTTTTCAGTTGTATCTGGATGTGGCCAGGAAGTCAGTTCTGTGCAGCCACACTTGTGCCCATTTCCTAGATTAGATTTGCAGTAACAAGTCCATCAAGGCTTTGTCTCTTGAGCACCTACCCTTGCCGTCCACTTGCTTGGTTAAAAATGTAGTAAATGAGATGTTTTACTTACATCTAAAAGGAAAAATTAGGGAGAAGTTTTAGAATCTTGTGATGGTTAATTTCGATATTCACGTGGAGCTGGTTAACATGAAAATGTAAGGCACCTTTTTTCAATGAGTAGACTGAAAATGAGCCCATTTGCCGCAAACTCCCCATTATTTTTTCGTTTTACCTCACCAGTGTTGTTTCTATCACATCTACCTCATACTTTTTTTTTTACTGAATTTATAATTTATTTCTTCCCGTGCCTGAATGGGGAATATAATAATTGTGAATTTGTTCCGCTTGATTTTGTTCCTTAAATCACTCAGTGCATATTTATAGGGTGCATGAAATTTAAATATGATTACGTTGTTTACATAGGAAGCAGAGAAAACGTGGCATGACAGCATATATCTTTTTTTGCTAATACTCTCCCGTTAGATGGGCCTTTTTGTTGTTGAAGTAGTGGCAACTGTGAAAGTGGCTGTTAAAGTGTTTTCAGTGTTAATGATTCTGTTTTTCTTAGTTTCACACAAAACTATTTCTCAGTGGGGACCAGTTGCTTAGCTTCTTGCTTACTTGACCCAGATCAATTGGTCTACTTTTTATGGGTACGTCTTAAAACTTACTAATTACTTAGCCATTCTGGCAGTAAAATCATTGTCAAGTTGAAGGATATTTCTAATAAGTTAAAAAATCTAGTGCAAGATTAGAATGGATGATTGGACCTCATTTATATCTGTAAAAGAATTCTTCGTAGATGCTGCTCTGTGGAGGTCTCACATCCACCTGCTGGGAGCTGCTTTATTTTTCTCTCTGTAACTCTGTGATACAATGGCAGGTGTCCTGATATTTTTAGTGTTCCTCATTTGTACTGTGGTGCCAGATTCTAAACATTCTTTTATTTTTCTTCGTTTTATTGATGTGTTTTCCTTGATACTTCTTCCTATATAGATAAAATTTTAATTATTATATTAGGCCCCAGGAAAACATGTTGTCCTTCCAAACAAAACAACAGCCTTCTCCTCTACTGTCCTGAACATTGGGAGAGTCATAATCAGACTTAATAGGTTTGCAGTTATTCTTATTTTTTCCGTGTTAGTATCCTTTTGCTATTGATAAGTATTTCTTTTTGGTTTTTCTTCTCTTTTCTTTTTTTCTGAGCGTATCAGAGCTTGAAGAATGAGTTGGTTTCCACTTTGAAAAGTAAAACTTACGGCTTCCTTTGGGTGACGTTTAAGTAAATAAGGAACCACTAGGAATAGAACACGCGTTCCTGGCATGGAAACAGCTGTGTTTTCTCATGACTTTTATATTAATTGTATGCTGAGAAGGCTTTTTCTTTTTTTGGTGTTGATGTTGCTTTTGGCTAATGTTTTTACCTTCAATTTCTTATTTTATTTTCTCAAATCCTGTGACATTTGTGAAATTTATCCATGCAGTTTACTCATTTTTTTGTTATTTTTGGCCCGATTGTCGTCTTCCCTGACATCTTTTATTCATCCATCCATGGAACGTTGAGCACTTCTTATGTCATCATATTGTACTAGGTGGTGTTGGGTGCGAAGATGCGTGAAGTAATCTAAACATGTGGAAAGACGGATGCTCAAATCCCTTCTATAAAATGACCTTGCGTCTATGAATGCGGAGGACTGACTGTACGATTACTTTGCATCGTGACATGTGATATTTGATTTAACTGATTATGACAGTTCTGTTACAGTTCAGGAAAAAAATCAAATACAAGTTGCAATTAAAGGCTTGCTTTTACTTTTGTTTGATTTCTAATTGTGACTATCAAGTTAATTTTTATTTTTATTATTTTTATATCAAGTTAATTTTTAAATGCAAACACACCAGTTCCTCTGAATTGTATTTTTGTAAGACTGTCTATATTTCAGTGATACTGCTTTTGTCTAGTAATTTCCAAGCTGCACCTCCTTTGGCCTTTCCTCCTTTGGTTTTACCTCATTCTCTGAATTACATCAGGGTTGGCAATATTCACCTTTGATACGATTGACTTTATTATTACCTATTGACTAATTATTAACTTTAATAACCAAAAATCATTTTGAATGAAATTTTTTTAAATTAAAAAAATGTTAAAGTTTTTATATTTTATTTTGGTTGAGCGAGGTTTTAAATGTAGTAGAAAGGTGTTAAATCAGTTTTAAGAGAAGTGTCAGAGTGCTTGGGACAATAGCAGCTCAGCTCTGAAGGAGGGTAGTTGTTTGATTATTAGGACTTATATTTTGTAGGTTCATTTAATTTCTTCTGTTGCATGACAAGGAGGTGTGTCATCACTGTGAACAGAAAACACCGTGCCTTTCTTACATCTTCAGTTTCTACTTATATGTAAGGATTCTATTTAATTAATAGGGCAAACCACTGTTTTTGAAGGAGACTTAGCTTAGATCATGGTTTTGTTTGACCCTAATATAGCTGCATTGCAGTTAACACTTTGCATCAGATGAAGATTTCTGACCCACTAAGCCTGATTAGAGATGAACAGAATTGTTTTGCAGAGAGAAAAAGTATAATGAAAAGTACAATATTTTGTTCTAGTTAAATTTTTAATTTTCTTTTTATGTTTCAAATTTTAGAAATATGGAAAACTGACCACTTGTACTGGCTGCCGAACACAGTGCCGGTTTTTTGATATGACTCAGTGTATAGGTCCTAATGGGTATATGGAGCCTTACTGTTCAACTGCTTGCATGAACAGTCACAAGACAAAATATGCAAAGTCACAAAGTAAGTCTCAGGCGTTTGGACAGTTAAAAACTTCAGTAACGTTAATAATTTCTTAACTACTCTTTCTCCTCTGGCTTTCATTTTATGCTCACTTTTAACTGCATAATTGGTTTATTTTTATTACCACACTAAACTTTCTTAGTGCAAACTTGAATGGTTTTGATCATTTAATTTTTAAATTATTGGTGAAGTTCTGTCCATGTCTGTGTTCCTAACCAAAATTGTTTTTCCATCCAAACATTATCTAAAACTGAGATCGTTTCATGTATCTGTGTATGTTTTAGAGATAGTATCAGAGTCTTCTTTTATGACAGTATTTTTTTAAGGTGCAAATAATCTCAGAAATTAATAAAATTATATTTACATAAAGTTTCATTAAACTATTCTCAGGTCAATTAAGATTTTTTAAAAAAAACTTTGATTATTTTATAAAAAATCAGATATGTACTTTTTCTCTTCTAGGTTTGGGAATTATTTGCCATTTTTGTAAGCGAAACTCTTTACCTCAGTATCAAGCCACAATGCCTGATGGAAAACTGTATAACTTTTGCAATTCCAATTGTGTGGCTAAATTCCAGGTTTGTTATTTACTTTGCCTAATGCTTCCAATAAAATACACAAAGAACATTAGCGGTGTAATATACTTCATCTTTATTCAATGTGCTGATTTTTACATATTTTGTTGAGGGTCAAATTGGAGGGTAGAGATTCTGGAGTCAGAGCAGAGGTAGCTTCACCAGCCCTCTACTTAGCACAGATGCTTGAAATTGACTTCTTATTGTTATTTATGATACAGACTTGGAAGGAAAGTAAATTTTAGCTGTCAACCTTTAAAACAAAAGGGTAAGTAGTCTAGCCAGCAAAATCAAGTTGATTCAGAGTAGCCGAGGAGGCGGCACCACAGGCAAGTCTGGAGACTGAAGGGCGAGATTTGAGCCCGGGGTAGCTGGAGGAGGGCCAGCGTCCCAGGTGGGGCTGCTCATCGCTGGGTTGCTGCTGGGTTGCTGCTGGGTTGCTGCTGGGTTGCTGCTGGGTTGCTGCTGGGTTGCTGCTGGGTTGCTGCTGGGTTGCTGGGCAAGCAGGCAGCTCTCCTCCTGCTGGTCTGAAGTTAGCCGCCCAGCTTCCTGGCCCCATTTTGAATGAGGCTTTTCTTGATTCGTTTTCACATAGTGTCATTGAGCTCAGTGCCTGCCATGCAGTTGTTTCTTAGCAGATGGTTTGAGTAGCATCTGACTTTTACGGGTTCTGTTTTATGTTAAGTGGATGGAGGATGTAGGTACACTTATCCCGGAAGTGACAAGCGTGCACGTTTTCTTCATGTATTAGAAACTTGCTGTGGGACTGGAGATTGGACTTGTCCTGGTCGGCCTTCGTTTCATTCAAGATCAGCTTCGGGGAGACATTTTCCGTTTCGGTCAGTGTAAAGAAGAGCTCTCTGACATAGTTGTCAGAGCTGGAGTATGGATAGTCTCAGGACAGGACTGCTGGATGTGTTCAGGTGTAAGACGGTTGACCAGTGAGGTGGAGTAGTTGGGGATTCAGCATGAGTTAAGTGGTTTACCTGATGTGTATGAAATTTCAGGGCAGATTGAGTTCATTCATCCAACAGCTGTACCGTGTTGCAGGCACTGTGCTCTAGTCAATTGATTTAAATTGAAAATGCGGTCTCTTAACTACCTTAAATTGAGGTAGTTTGAATTCAGCCAGGGGAATGTTGTTTTTGTTAATAGTTATACCTTGCCTGAGCTTAGGTAATTAACCACATTCAAGATTAAACTTTTCTTTTGGAAGTTGGGATGTGGCCACTGATACGTCCTGAGAGTGGTAAACATTGCTTTCGACTTGTTGGTTCTTCTCAAAACAGAAATTAAGGACTAAGGATTAATTATGGGAGAGGAGGACAGTGTCTTTGCTGTTTGTCAGATTTTTAACTTTCTTCCATTTTGATGTTGGGTAAACTGAAATGTTAACTGAAAATGTTTTAACTACATTTTCATTTAATTGAAACTTGTATTGCCCATCATTTGATAAGAACATTTGTGTATGTACATTGTATATTTTAAAGAAACAATTTACTCTTAATTCGGAGGAATGCATCCAAGATAAGCTTGTAGGGCAGCCTCATCACTCTGTGACTGCGCGAAAGTACAAAGTTGACAAATAGAAGAGCAGCATTTTTTCTTTATCTTAAAGTAGACCGTAGATCGTGAAGTTTTGTGTCTTCCTTAGATGTTTTTCCATTTCATAGTAAGATAATAGGATAACATTTCATTTGTTGTGAAAGGATAATTAACTTTAACGGACTTCAGTTTTTTGGAAACACTAAGGGTATTGTTGCTGGGTTTTATTTTTTTAAATAATTCATTCACCTGGTAGTTACAGTCTTAAATATGCGTGTTTTCTTTCTTTTCACAAATTCTCATTGTGTTGTATGATGTTTATCGAAGTTTTAAAATGTTAAAGGTTTTTTTCTCCCTCCATTGCTGCCTTGAAAAATTTTGTACTATTTCATACATTCAACAGACTGTATGTAATATGGATTAAAGAGTGATAATTAAATATCAGCATACTCATCACTCAGGTTAGAACAAATTCCCCGCGCGTGCCCCCACCCCACCCCCCACCCCCCCCCCCCGCCGGGCACGCTGCCTGGCTCCCCGACCAGGGACTGAACCCAGGCCATCAGCAGTGAAAGTGCGAGTCCTGATCACTGGATCACCAGGGAAGTCCCAGAACAAAACTCTTAAAGCCCACGTATGCTTATATCTTTTTCTACTCTGTAAATCGTTCTAACTCTTAAAAATGTAATAAAACTAAAATAAATTTCTGGCATCAATGCCAGTCTGTAAAGCTTACCCCCCAACTTTGTTTAAAAACAAGTATAAAAAGTATTAAAAGGCTATTTTCACTGATGGACTTGGAATGAAAATGATGGCAATAATGCAACAAATCATTAGTAAATTAGCTACTAGAGGCAGAACTAGGAGCTAGGTTCTTTTGTGTTTATTTACTAGTTCAGAACTTGGTGAACTGACCTCACTATTTGCTTGTATTTTCTTAAAGAAGAAATCATAATTGAACTTTATGATTTTTTTTCCTTTTCCGTATTATTTTAAATAATTAGTAGTAATCATGTGGTAGAAAATGAACTTAGCATACTAGTATTTTTAAAGACAAAATTCAGAAATGTAATTTTATACGTTGAGGAAATAAGTATTTAAGAAAGATAGGTACTATTTTCCTGGACGTCGTTGATATTTGATGGTGGTCACAAAAAAAACCTAAAATCCACCTCAGACTCGGTGTGTTCTGTGCTTTGTTTTAGGCTCTCAGCATGCAGTCATCTCCCAACGGCCAGTTTGTAGCTCCAAGTGATATTCAGTTGAAGTGCAACTATTGCAAAAATTCCTTTTGTTCAAAGCCAGAAATCCTGGAATGGGAGGCAAGTCCTATTTTGTTAATGTATGTTATCTAGTGCTAAAATGAAAGTCTGGTATAGTAACTATGACATTTCCATTTGAGAACCTATTTCTTAGTGGATAAGGATTAGTTTTTCCGATTTTGTGATGATTGGATTATTTGCTTTTTTTATGTGGGAGTAGCACCAAGAAAGGATCTGGGTTTTTTTAGGTCAAACAGAAAATTATTGAAGTCATATCCACAATATATTATGTTCATAGTAGTGCACAGAACGTCATTTTAGCCACATACCTGGGGTGTCTTTTGTTTGTGCAGTGTTGTTCCCATCTCCTTCCCCACCCCGAACCTTTATAAGTATTGTCTGTTAACTGTAGTATCTTACATTGCCTTATGTTTACCATGTTGTCATTTACAGTTTTATAATTGTGTTTTAATAAAGGAATCCTAATATAAATTTTATTCTCCCTTTCTCATCACTCTTTCCTTCACCAGTTTATTAATTTACTTTGCCACGTCTTTTTGCCATAGCAGAAACTCTGAGCATTATTAATGTTTGGTTCAGTAAGGGGGCAGTAATGAATGGATGGATGGATGGGGGTGGGAGGAGGATGGGGCAGGGTGGCCCTGGCTGGATGCTGCTGCTTGAGCAGTGTTCACCTTCGGCTATTCTTTCTTTCCATGTTTTCAAGGGCATGGAGTATGTAATAAATGGTGTACAAGATGTAGTGCTAACAACAGCTGCCCTTGAGCCAAACTTAATAGTGGCTCTTGGCAAATCCCTCAGTGTCTGAGTCTTAGGCAGAAGGTGATCCCCAGAACTGGACTACATGATTTCTAAAGTACTTCGGCAATCTGAAATTTTATTATTTAGTCCCTAGAAAATTTTTTAGTTTTGTAATTGTGTTTGGTGCTGTCTCAAGAGCATTTAAACCAGTATTTCTTTGAGACTGTTGTCAGCACCCAGTGATGAGTTTTAGTGACTGTTACCGTCTTTAAATCACAGCAGGAAGGATGTTGAAGGCCCTGAAAAAACAGAAACAAAGTTAAATCATTTACCTATTTAATGTTACAATCCTTAGCGATACATTTCCTATAGGCCACAGACATCCAGTTTAACTAATTCACTGCTGCATTTAGACATAGCTCCACAAAATTCAATACCATTAACTACCCTAAAATTACTCAGTGAAAGAATAAAAGTATAAGTATCGCTAAGACAAGATGGCAGTCTGGTGTTGCTAACAGAACTGGAGAAATGGGAAAAGAAAAGCTGCCGCCCTTTCCTGGTCGGCTGGATATTTGAGAAGTAGCTCTGGCTCTTGTGGATTTGGGGCCAGGAGAAAAAACTAAATAATTACTAACCTTGCTGTATTCAAGGGAACCAACTCAGTCTCACACTTGGCCGCACACCGTGTGATGACCCCCAGTCGAATACTTTACCCATAGTAGGTCTGTCACTGTTAAGCTGTGGTAGGAATGTGATCCAGTCTGCTTGACTGTACTCAACAAAGAATATTTCTCTTTTTTTTTAAGAATATTTCTTTTTGAGTGAAAATGGTATGATTGTCATAGTTCTTATCTTTTTGTAGCTTATCCATGTTGTATCTTCCATTGTTTTCTTCCCATTTCTCCAGTTCTGTTAGCAACACCAGACTGCCATCTTGTCTTAGTGATACTTATACTTCTATTCTTTCACTGAGTAACTTTAAGGTAGTTAATGGTATTGAATTTTGTGGAGTTATGTCTAAATGCAGCAGTGAATTAGTTAAACTGGGTGTCTGTGGCCTATAGGAAATGTATCACTAGGGATTATAACATTAAGTAGGTAAATGATTTGACTTTGTTTCTGTAAAAGTGGCTTGTGTATTTCTTACACTTGTTCTTGAGGTGGATGTCGTATACTTACAAGGTTCCCGTTGTGCGTGTAGAACAAAGTGCATCAGTTCTGCAGCAGGACTTGTTCAGATGACTATAAGAAGCTGCACTGCATAGTTACGTATTGTGAATACTGCCAAGAGGAGAAGACTCTTCACGAAACAGTGAATTTCTCTGGAGTTAAGAGACCTTTCTGTAGTGAAGGCAAGTGCATATACAGTGTTGTTCATAACTTTCTTTAATATTTAATGTTAATTTTTTGCCAAAATATTTTCAAAATATGTAACTACATATGTTCAGAGTAGTGGTACAATTTTAGTATAGCTGAGAGAAAAATTGAGTTAGCTTTTCTACTGTTACATGTATTTATAGACCTCTGGGCCCCAGGGTGTTTTATCTCTAAGAATTTGGTAACATGTTTTTCCATTACAAGGAAGCTTTGAGAATAAACTAAAAGCATTATCATACCACGTTATTTCTAAACAGACAGATTGTGATCTGAAAGTTGATTTTCCAAGTGGATTAGAATTATTTTCCATTGGCTTCATTCCCTGCCCGTTTACTGCCTAGTCTACAAAGGTATTCAGTATACCAGAAGGAACATCACACGAGGCATTACTACAGGCAGAAAAGACTTTTAGGTTTTCAATTTGGGATGCCAGGGAGACACTGGCTTTTGTAATAGTACATTCAGGAATTCTCTTTCCTCTCATTTATACTTTTTGCTGCTTTGGTGCCAGGCGGCAGATTAGAAAAATGAAGTTTGTTTTTCATTCTGATTCTCCAGAGATAGGAGCCAGGATTGTAGCTAAGGGTTTTGGGCTTTTTCTATTTTTACTTTTCCCCAAATGTCCTATTCTGCTCTGTGGCTCTCACTGTCTGTTCTTTCTTTGGCCCCAGGCACTGGACTCCCAGCTTTCCTACCTGCTGTCCTCTTCAGTTATTTTCCAGTTTTGTTTTTTTTTTTTCCCCTTCATCCTGGATCCACTTTTTCTATCGATTTCTACCACTAGTTAGAGGCAATAAAAAGGTTGGAAAATCCTAAAAGCAGTAGGGAATGGCAGCAATATCAAAAGATTATTAGTCCATTCAACAAGTGCCTCCGTTTATACATTAAGCATTTCACACTTGAGGTCATGTCTGCAAGAGGGTACTGCTGTATCACAGCAGGCATTCCTATTCATGTAGGCTCAGTCCCCCAGATGAAAAGTAACCACGTTTACTGTTAAGATTGCAGCTATAATGAAAAGTGACATAATGTTGCATTAAAGACATTGATTCTGAATTTAATTTAGCTCTTTTACCTGAATTTTTGTGCAGTGATTCACAAAGCAGAGTGCCTTAGTGCTGAGGGCTAGCGCACATAGCATTTGGATTATGTGGATCTTACTAAAGTGAAAGACAAGTTGCAACAAAAAGATAATTGACATTAAAGAACATCATTTTCAATTGGAAGGACTTTCTGGGCAATAAAAGGTTAAAAAGGACGTCTATTTTTTTCCTGTTTAATAATATATTTTGTGCTTTCTCTAACTGCACCTAATTCTCTGCTGGAACCTGTCAGAAATAACAAAACATGTAATACCTGGTACTACCATCAAAACCTAGTTAGAAAGATAAAGCTAATAAAGGTAAAATATTAAACATGTTTTAAGATATAGTTCAAAGTAACAGAAAAGAAGCCATAAGGACAGTTCATAAGTAATTGCCAAGTAAATTACATAGGAAACAGTTGCAGTCCCTATTAAAGGATGGGTAGGGGCTTCCCTGGTGGCGCAGTGGTTGAGAGTCCGCCTGCCGACGCAGGGGACGTGGGTTCGTGCCCCGGTCGGGGAGGATCCCACATGCCGCGGAGCGGCTGGGCCCGTGAGCCATGGCCGCTGAGCCTGCGCGTCCGGAGCCTGTGCTCCGCAACCGGAGAGGCCACAACAGTGAGAGGCCCGCACACTGCAAAAAAAAAAAAAAAAAGGATGGGTAGTATTTTGGTAGATACAAAAGTGGAAGCAACACCAGAGTGGAAGGTCATTCTTAAGTGCACAGCATGAGTAGACGTATGAAGGTTATTTAATCCTTTATAGAGATGTCATAGGGAATAAATAAGATTTAAATGTAAGGACCGTTAAAATAATGCATTTATATAGTTGGGAAAGGAAGTGTTTTGCTTAAAGAATAGAATAACAACATGCTGTTTTTGGACAAGTCATTAAACCAGTTTTACTTCCCTGAAGGTCCTTTAGGGTGACAGAGATGGGTAAGGCTAGAGAATTGAGCTAAAATGCCTGCTTAGCTGAATGTATCTTTAAGTTTGCTCATTGCCTCTCAACAGTCTCCACTTTTCATTTCTCTAAAATGCCCATTTGCGGTGTGTTTGTGATACTTAAGCAGGATTATATTGGATTATATTTACACAGAGCAGGTACAACAGTTTTGAAGTGTTACTAGACTTGAAAGTCTTAGAAAATGAATTATTTGAACCCACACCATATCTAATGTAATATTCCATGTTCTGTTTTAGTTTTCACAGGCTGATGTTGATCACAGTAGATTTCACAGTTTTGATCAGAATAGAAAGAGGACTGTGTATGTGAATTTATAAACACTTTCTGAAGCCAGTGGTACTCTGTTTGACCTGTAAACTCTTTCTTACCTCAAAAATGAGTTTTTGTTTTAATAATGAAACCTTATATTTCTCAGGCTGCAAACTGTTGTACAAACAGGATTTTGCAAGGCGTTTAGGATTGAGGTGTGTGACTTGCAACTACTGCTCTCAGCTGTGTAAGAAGGGTGCGACAAAGGAGCTGGACGGCGTGGTGAGGGACTTCTGCAGCGAGGACTGCTGCCGGCGGTTCCAGGACTGGTACTACAAGGCAAGTACCGCCGGCCCCGTGGGCCCCCAAACTGGAATGTATCTGTATTTTCAGCAGTGTAGTTTAACAAAATGGATTATTTATCTAAAATTTATCTCACTAAATAGAAGTGTTTTTGATGAGTACTTTATCAATTATGAACATTGGCAGGTAATTGTTTTAGATACTTAGGATGTGTTTTTGTTTATTTTTTTCCCCTAAGTCCATAGTTTATAACAGGGTTCAATCTTTTTTTTTCTTTTACACATTTATTATTTATTTATCTATCTATTTGGCTACGTTGGGTCATTGTTGCTGTACGCGGGCTTTCTCTATTTGCAGCGAGCGGGGGCTACTCTTCGTCACGGTGCACAGGCTTCTCATTGCGGTGGCTTCTCTTGTTGCGGAGCACGGGCTCTAGGCGTGCGGGCTTCAGTAGTTGTGGCACGTGGGCTCAGTAGCTGTGGTGCACGGGCTTAGTTGCTCCATGGCATGTGGGATCTTCCCGGACCAGGGCTCAAACCCATGTCTCCTGCATTGGCAGGCAGATTCCCAACTACTGCACCACCAGGGAAGTCCCCAAACATCTTTTTAAATAAAGAGAGGAGCAAGATACTTTCCAAGTTGTTATAGGCTAAGATTTTGCTGCACTTTTAAAGTTACTTCACTATTTTACTGTTATTTCTGACTACTTTAAGCCCTTGAATTAAGGTTCACATTTTAGAAACACACAGCACAAATACTAACACACTGGAGGCTGCGTCCCTTTCCGTCTGAAGCAGCACCTTGTTACAGACAGATGAGAAGTCACTCAGGAAATGTTACTTTGATGGCTCTAAGCGCTCAGTTTCAGTTTAGCACACAAATATACCTTTTCCTCCACTGTTGAGGAGGTTTTATTCTTAGAAACTGGTTTTGGATGCAGGTATTTATTGGACACAGATGTGGAAACTCCACTTTGTTCTTACTGTCTGTCACCCTTTTCACCATTTGCTTTGCTGTTTGAGACAGAGGTTGTTACCGTGTGATACTGAGGAACCCGTGTCATTAGTTCATCATACAGATTTCTGTCCAGTCGTATAATTGTGAACTCAAAACTTCAGTTCTTTCAAATAGTCTTTCTTGGAGGATATTGTTTTTTGTTCACAGCATGTGGACTGTATTTCTCTGTTTGGCTTCTTTCTTTGATTCTTCCTGTTCTCTTTTATATTACTTATAATTAAAAGAGAGAAATCTTTTGGTTTCCTCTTTTTTCTTTTTTGGGAAGCAAAGAAGTGTTCTTTGGCAAAAGACCAAATTATTCTAATGTTGCCATTTGTTCCAGTTTCCTATTTAAAGGGTAACTGTAGCTAATGTTTTTATAAGTTCAATGATGAAATTTCAATGAGGCAGTGCATTTCAGAAAGTTCGTTAAATAAGTAGTGACAATTATCTGTTTATGTTTAATGTCAGTATTCTATACGTTAAACATTTTTATTATTCCTTGTCTTATTTTAAACCCCACAGATCTTTGTGTAATGTATACAACAGCATTATTACAAACTGTGCTAATCGGAGGAGTAAAGACACATGATAGGAATTGGTAAAAGCAAGCAACAACGATGATTTTTAATGTAATCAATAGGATTACAACCTTCAAAATGAGGAAACAGTTGCCCCTCCTAATGAATTGGGCCCTGTGTGGAGGCAGCCAGTGCTGAGTCAGAGAATCCCTGTGTTCTGTGCTTTCTGCTTGAGCAGCGTCTTTTCTGACATTTCTCATGAGTCCCCTTATCCACTGCTACCATTACATGGTCATCTTGAAAATGTGTTAAATTGAGTCCCAACCAAATTATGATTTTTTTCCTGACCTTCTTTCCCCTTCCACTTTTTAAATTTAAGAACTCAGAATTTTAGATTTTAGTTCATTAGAAAATGTGACCCATAGTCTATAAAAAGTGCCTCATCAAGGAATGTTTACAACGAGAGCAGCCAGCCCAGCTGATGCCGCCACAGAGGAGCACACGCCGTATTTACCTAGAGTCTCAAGAGCTTTACATTTTTGTTTGTTTAAATTTAAGTATTTGATATTATATTTTTAAAATTAAAAATATTTACACCTATGTTTGTTTAACTTGACAAGACATTTTGAATAATCTGTGTTTTCCGGCCTGTAAAATGGTTTGCTTTTGGATTTAAAATAGAGGTTAGTTAAATACTGTCTCTTCAAAATTAGAATACAAAAGCCATTGAAATCATGCAACCAAAAAACGCTGAGAATAAAATTAATGTTTTTTTCTTCTCCCAGATAACTCTTTCGAAGGAAGTAGGTTTTACTTTTCCTCAAAGTTAATGTTTCCAGGCATAATGTGAAACCAGGTGGGAGGATAGTTCTTTTCATTTCTATAAGTTTAAATTTTTTGGAGAAAAAGGATTTAGTATTGTAATACAATAAAAGCTAGGTGTTTGACATACGGTGAAGATAATTCAGAAGTCCCACTGTTTCCCAAGAATACTTTCATAGTACTTCTTAATAGAACTAATAAGCTTTTCTTAAACTTTCTTCAAATTACAGTTTTTTAATACAGGCTTTTTAAAAAAAAATTTATTTATTTTTGGCTGCGTTGGGTCTTCATTGCTGCGCGCAGGCTTTCTCTAGGTGTGGCGAGCAGGGGCTACTCTTCGTTGCAGTGCGTGCGGGCTTCTCATTGCAGTGGCTTCTCTTGTTGCGGAGCATGGACTCTAGGCGCGCGGGCTTCAGTAGTTTTGGCACGTGGGCTCAGTAGTTGTGGCTCACGGGCTCTAGAGCGCAGGCTCAGCAGTTGGGGTACACAGGCTTAGCTGCTCCGTGGCATGTGGGATCTTCCCGGACCAGGGCTCGAACCCGTGTCCCCTGCATTGGCAGGCAGACTCTTAACCACTGCACCACCAGAGAAGCCCTAATATAGGCTTCGATTTGCCTTAAAAACCAGTAGTGAAGGGTGACAGTGTTAAATTCTTCAGTGCAAATGCCCCAACAGTCGAACAGCATGACTGGGCTGTAATCAAATTAATACTTACATTTTAATAAGCCTTATTCATAAAAGGATACCTGAATGGAAAATGTTTTGGGGCTTCTATGTTTTTCTTTTTTGTCTATAAACTGCCAGAAATATTGATTTTAGAAAATCATTCATTGTTTTTGACATGAAGTTTCTAAAGGAATTACCTAATATTCTCGCTTTAAATGTACCTTTGGGTAACAGAAGAATTCTTATCACTTGAATGCTTTGCATAGTATCCAGTGCCCAATCTTTTATTACTGCATTCTTTTTTTAAATAAATGACTATTAAAATCCCCTGTTTCATTTTGTTCGTGGTTCCCCCTTGCAAAATTAGGTCTGATTGGGGAAGTGGGCAACAAGAAGGTGGAAGGTTACAAGGATGTGTATACATCAACCCAGACTGTCCAAGACAGGTAAGGGGCTGTGTCAGTGTAGGTCCAATGACCTTTCCTCAGTTACTGCAGAGGAGGCTCCTGGATTAGCTGAGCAGTTGGATTAAGGTTTTTGAATTGAGTTTTGTTAGTACCTGCCTATTATTTAGATTGTTTGAATCAGTAACTTTTTTTTTTCCCTCCTCAAAATAATACACAACCCTTGATTTTTCACAGTGACAGGAAAACCACGAAGTGTTTGTTAAACCAGAAACGTGTTCTTACGCTGTAGGAATGTTAAGCTTTCCTAAGAGTCCCGTCTCATGAGTAGGAGGTAGTGGTGTTGGTGTTGGTAACAAATGATGGGCATTAATGAGATTTTCCATTTAGCATGGTTCCAGACATTTTACCAGGAATTTGTATGAGTGGCTGCAAAAGGAAAAAACAAGCCAAAAAATAAGAGGTTCACAACCTCTAAAATTTTGATTATGGTATTAAGCTTGAATTAGTATTGAGTTCTATTATTATCCTTTTTCCTGAAAAAAATACATACATATTTTGTTGCCATTTGCAAATTAGCACTAATCTTGCTCCTTTTTTTTTTTTAATTGAAATCATCTAAATTTGTTTTGAACTTCCTGGAAGAAAGGAGCTTAAAGTGTTGTTAGGACAGAATTCCAAATGTCTATAATTATAAAATAATGAAGCGATTTTATTGTTCAGATTCTTTGGGTGGAATGTGCTTGGTTGTAGGCTCTAGGCCTATTAAATTATTGTGTAAGTGGAAATATTACCATATACAGAGAGTCAGCACAGTACTTTTTATACAAATACAAATTGTATACAAATTGATTTGGGTTTTACATGTTACACTGAGAACTTTCTTGCAGCATTTTACATGTTAGGATTTTTATTTCTAGTTATTCATATTAACTCATTTGTTTTTCCATTGTCTTTGGAACTTGGTGCACTAAATAAAGCCTTGGTTTTGACTTGGACTGTCTGCTTTGAATCCTACCTCTGCACTTTGGTATTTGGCCCTAAGAAGTCACTTACTGTATTGGGACTTGAGTTTCCCCGCCCTGTTGTGAGGCTTGTGGAATGGAGAGGGCAGCCTGGCCTTTGTTTTCAGGTTCTCATCTTCACTTTTGCTGTGTTCTCGACTGTTTAGACTCAGTTTCTCCCGTGGTGCTTTGGCTTTTCTTTGAGTATAAAGTATAAAAAGAAAAAAAATCCCGGAAACCTGGAGCACTTAAATGATTATTTTAAAGAACAGTCTTTGCTGGTGAGAGTTTTATATAGGGACTTCTTTTTACTATTGAGTAAACTAGGACCTGGTTGATAGTGAGTGCTAATGTTACTGAGATTACCATGTTATATTACCAGCAGTATAACATTTAAGCTCACAAGTTTTTGGACAAGAGATGCGATATTGGCATCACTTAATAGTCATAATTTATACTGCAAATCTTCTTCATTGGTTTAACATTTATTTGGCAGGAGAAATCCCTGACCTGGAGAAATAAAGTGCCTGTGTTCTAACCCTGGGTGGGTATGTCTGTTACATAAGACCTGTTTACCCACACAGCCCTTTGTTCATGTGCCAGCCAGGAATTTGTTGTAGTGTTGATTCATGGGACTCCTGTGGAGACATAAAGTGAGTGGTTTCGGGCTTCCCTGGTGGTGCAGTGGTTGAGAGTCTGCCTGCTGATGCACGGGACACAGGTTCGTGCCCCGGTCCAGGAAGATCCCACATGCCACGGAGCGGCTGGGCCCATGAGCCATGGCCGCTGAGCCTGCGCGTCTGGAGCCTGTGCTCTACAACAGGAGAGGCCACAGCAGTGAGGGGCCCGCGTACCGCAAAAAAAAAATAATAATAATAAAAAAAAATAAAGTGAGTGGTTTCCAAACCCGCAGTATAAAAGTCTAGGTGATTAGAGCAGTGAGGGAAAGCTACAGCTGTGACTGTTACCACCTATCAAGTACTTAATATTTACTGCTTTGTCAAAACTTCTAAGTTGGTGGCTAAATTAAAGGGCAATTTTTAAAATTGCAGTAATTTATTTCTACTGTAAGTAGATTAAAAACTTAATTATGGGGCTTCCCTGGTGGCGCAGTGGTTGAGAGTCCGCCTGCCAGGGCGCAGGGGACACGGGTTCGAGCCCTGGTCCGGGAAGATCCCACATGCCACGGAGCAACTAAGCCCATGTGCCGCAACTGCTGGAGCCTGCGCTCTAGAGCCTGTGAGCCACAGCTGCTGAAGCCCACGCACCTAGAGCCCGTGCTCCGCAACAAGAGAAGCCAACGCAACTAGAGAAAGCCCCTGTGCAACAACAAAGACCCAGTGCAGCGAAAAATAAATTAAAAAAAAAAAAGTATTAAAGCCCTTCAAATTTATTATATTAAACTACTGAAACAAAACATTTCAAATTAACATCCATGACTTTCTCAGCATAAGAGCTGGTTTCAAAATTATTCTGGTCTGTACAGTTGTATAAATGGGTCCATTATGAGCTCAGTTGAACCTGGGAAATCTGTTCATTAATCAGAGATTTTCAGTGTAGCATGATTGTGGGAGACTTCGACCAGTATATCATTATGGCTCTCAAAATTATTTTGTAATATTAAAATGCATTGTACCGTGACTTCCCTGGTGGTCCAGTGGTTAAGACTTTGCCTTCCAATCCAGGGGGTGCGGGTTCGATCCCTGGTCAGGGAACTGAGATCCTACATACCTTGGGCCAAAAAACCAAAACATAAAACAGAAGCAGTATTGTAACAAATTTAATAAATACTTTAAGAATGGTCCATATCAAAAAAAAATCTTAAAAAAACATTGTACCAATTTGGTCTACTACCACTGTTCAGATTTTTTGGTTATAGCCTGTCTTTGTAATGCTGGTCTTTGACTTCTGGTAAGTATAGAAAGGGATTTTGACAATTAGGTAAATTGCTACTTTTAAAACTTTTGTGGATTTTACTGTATGTTTATGATACAATTTTATTTTTTCTTTATCTGACATTGTTTTATCACATTTGACAACAGTCATTGAAATGTCTAGAAATCTTGTAAAATACATGTCTGACTTTTTAAACCTTGTCGTGGGAGATGTCTGACACCTTCCTTTTGTCGTCAAGGCTGCAAGGTGTGACTGCTGTAAATCTCAAGGCACCCTGAGGGAGAGGGTGCAGTGGCGAGGCGAGATGAAACATTTCTGCGACCAGCACTGCTTGTTGCGTTTCTACTGTCAGCAGAACGAGCCCAACATGACAACCCAGAAAGGACCTGAAAACTTACATTATGGTATGTGATCGTTTAGGTTAGTAACTTGAAAAACCTGTAAAGCAGTTTTTAGTTTCAGAGATCTGGATTCAAGGTAACGATAATAAGCAGTTGATTTCAAAGATGGTTTAAGAGCAACTTCTGTAGTTTCCCTGGGTGGAAGTGCCTTCAGTGGTGTTTCTGTAGATGTACTGCTTTTTATTTTATTCTCTTAAAAATGTAATGCTAGTTGAAAAAAATAGAGTCTACTTGGGGGTAGAGAGCAGCTAAACAGAATTATAAAAAAAAAATTGTAAAAAAGTTGATCTGCCTATCATGTGTCACTTGCAATTTTAAATGAAAACTATTTTTAGCAAATTGTATGTGCTGGGGGTAGGTAGGAGAAACAAAGAAAACCCTTTAGACTTAATTAATAATTGAGTTAAATCTAAGAGCATAGTATTGCTCCCAAAGCAGTGTATACTTTCTGAGGGGACAAAACGGGGAGAGAGTTAATTCCACTACTTATCTCTGTATTTCAGCTCTCAGATCTCATATTCTTTATTTGAAAGAACTTAAAATATATTTTCTTCAGTAACTATTTTAAAAATCAGTAAAAATTAATGAGAGATATGGATTTAGAAAATCCTGAAGAAAGTGATATTTGTCTTATTTTAAATTTGTTTGTTTTTAGATCAAGGTTGTCAGACGTCCCGAACCAAAATGACAGTAAGTATTGCTTAATAAGTAAAGTGCTAAATACTGACTTTCATCATGTGGGGAGGAAAAGTAATTAGTCCGTTTTAATCTGATTGTAATAATAAAAGATTTTTTTACTTTCCTCTGTTGAGACAGTTGAAGCATTCATATTGTGCTAAGTTACCCGATATAAAAACAGGTCCTTTTCTACCTGCTAAGGAATATAAAGGTGAATTAATTGTGGCCTTTACCCCCATTGGGCGAGATAGACATATAAATACTTGCGTTGAAGCGCTCATCCCAGCTGCATCTTAAGGGCAGTAGCAATGGTGCGTTTGAAATGGTTGAGTGTATGCGGTCCTGGCAGCTGTGACAAGACTTCTGAACAGCTGAGTAGAAGGTTGCCAGTAGACGATGAAAAGTCAGAGGAATAATAATGTCCAGAGGTGTGCATGTTTGGCCAAACTGTTCACTGGGGCCGAACTTGGAGGGACCTGAGGGGGATCCTGGGAAGCGGGAGGCAGGCCGGGCTAGCAGATGCCCCTGAGACAGGTCTGGAGATCTGTCCTAGGGGCCAGGCCCTGGGAGTTTGTAAACTTGAGGAGTTCTTCCATATGCTTTCTCCTGGGTTTTTTTCTGTTTTCTTTTTTTTTTCTGTAGTGTTTTTCTTTCTCATAGTGTAATACATCAGATTCTGCTTTTACATTAGCATTTCAAGGCTCCTGTGGGCTGAAAGTGGCCGTTTCTGTATAAAAGGAGCCTTGCACTGAACAGTGGGCTGGCCCTCTTGTGCCCGCCTGCAGGAGCCACCCTGATCCCAGGGGCTTCTGTGGGAGCCATTTACCAGCATCAGGGTGAGCCTCTGCTCGTGTGTTCCTGGGCAGAAGGAGTTAACCAGCTCTGGCTACAGATTGGAATTACCTGGGGAGTTTTCAAAACCTTTGGAATACCTGGGCTCCAACTCAGAACTTCTGTAGTTTTGAAAAGTTCTTTAGGTGATTTTAACATGTAACCACAGTTTAGGATCTCTGATGTAGATGAAAGGTTGGTGTTTTTATATTATTCCATTCAGTGTTTGTTTTTGGCGGGGTCTTAGTTCGCCCACGCAGGGCTCAAGTGGAATGGAAGTGCAGAGTCCTAACCACTGTACTACCAGGGAATTCCCAGCTTTTGGTTTTGATGTTAATAGTTAGAATCCTAGACAAGTTAAGAGTGCTTTTTTCTTTGCTTTCCTCCCCTATCTGTTCTGCCCTTGTGGTAATATATTTTTAAGTCAGATAATTCAGGAGTATTCAGCTGAATTGTCAGATTCTAACCAGGCACTTGATCCACGCTGAGGAGTGTAAAGATGATCACCCCGTTTGGCGTCTGCATGCAGCCGTAAGGCAACTCCCAACCTTGTTTCAAAGCTTTGACCAAGGCTTCAAGACACCCTTCCGCCCGCACAGAAGCAGGTACTCTTCTCCTGCAGCAACACTGAGGCCACCTCATGGGACCGATGGAAGGATGGGCCTTTGCAGCCATCACCTCCTGTCACGTAGAGCCCCTCCCACCTTGTCCTTGGATGAGAGCTCAGCTGTAGAGTTTGGGGCAAGTCACTTTACGGTTCTTTGTGTGACTTTCCCCTTATCTGTAATGTGGGCATGAAGACAGAACCTCATCGGGGTCGTCACCAAGAGCGCTGACCCATGGGGCAGGGTGTGTGGTGTTGGGAGACATAGGGCCTGCATCGGGGAAGCCACTTGAACCCTGACTTTAGAACTCTTCTCTGTCACCTCCACTGGGCTGTACAGCTTCTGAGCCTCAGTTTCCTCATCTGTAAAATGGGAGTGAGAAAACACCTACTACCCCTTGTGGTGCTGAGAGGGTTAAAGAATTCATTTCATCAGGTGTGTGACTTTGGTGCTTTGCATAGTGTCCTAGTCCGTTTGAGCTACTATATATTGTATAACAGGATGCCATAAGCGAGGCAGCTTACAAACAACAGAAGGTATTTCTTCGAGTTCTGGAGGCTGAAGTCTGAGATCATGGCTCCAGCAGACCTGGTGTCTGTTGAGGGCCTGCTTCCTGGTTCCCAGACGGCCGTCTTGTCGCATGTCCTCACGTGGGGGAGGGGTTTTTTGGGGTCTCTTCTATGAGTGGCACTGATCCCATTCACAAGGGCTCTGCTCTCATGACCGAATCACCACCTAAGGGTCACACCTTCACATGACATCCCCTTGGGGATTAGATCTGAGTGTGAATTTTAGGGAGACATAGACATTGTCTATAGCTTATAGTCCCTGGCCATATAGCAAATACTCAAGAGGTGTGGTGGCTTTCGTCATTATAATTTTCATTATTTGTGGTCCTTCAGAATTTATCATCAGTAGGTATAGATCCTGCCTGTTGACCAACAGAAAAGTAAGAAGCGTTATCAAGTGTCGGTTTTTACCAGGTGGCACAGCTTAGTCGACATGGTGCCCTGTCGGCAGAAGGATGAGTAACCTAGGATGTCTGTGACTTTGACCCCTGGTTCATAAGGGGGTTCTAGAGTATTTCCCAGTCCAGACCCAACCTCCCCAGGTTTGGTGTGTAGTAGACACTCAGTAGCTGGTGTTAACTGTTCCTCCCGCTCTACAGTTGAGGAACTTGAGGCTCAGGAGACCCAGTGACTTGCCTGATGTTGCACGGCGGTGCCGTCAGACCAGCCTCCGTGGCACGGGGTTGGAAATCCTGGTGAGCGTAGAATGAGCTCACACGGGACCAGCCCCCTTGGCCATGAGCATGACTTGAAACTTAGGAGAGATCCACTGTGCACCGTTTTTTATTAGTACCCTTTCACGTTTGTGAATTGGACTGCTCTCTAAGATGTGTCTGTCACCCCTGAATCAGTGCCCACTAGCTGTCGAGGTCACGTGCAGACCGTGAGTGTCCAGGGGTGTGGGCCCCTGGGGCTGCTTGACCATCTCCTCTCAGCTTATGCTTTAAGCAAGTGTCCTCTTCACAGTCTGACGAGTGCCAGTGTTTCCTATTTTTGTGCTTTGTGTTGGTGATTTTGCTGCTGGGTTAAGCACCAGAAAGTGCTGTGTGTTGGGGGACCCATGTGAGTTCAGTTTCGTGGATGAACGATATGGTTCATCTATAAAGAGTGATAAGAAATCCAGCGTCTGTAGGGCTAAGGTAAACTCTAGTGCGTGGGGAAGCTGTGGGAAAGATGGTATGTTGACTAAATTTGTGGATTTGTGAGCTTATGACTGATTACAACACAGCACAGTGACTAGCAGTGTGGTGAGACTGTCAGCTCACAGCCGGTCACCAGGATCAGGGAAAGGGTGGCCTCTTTGTGCTGGTGCTGGCCCACTCACATGTGAAAAATGCGGGTCTTGCAGGCCCCGGTGGGTTCTGCAGGTCTGGGCTCTGCAGAGGGGGCTGCTGGGGGTTACGCAGGAAGATGCAGGTTGGCTAGTTTGCAAGGTCATTGGTAAAACGAACCTATCGAATGCAAGTGGGCTCGAAGCCCTGACTTGAATCCTTCTGAGACTCTGTGTCCTTGCTCTTGGGCCAAGGCCAAGGGTGACCAAGTGCAACCCTCTGGTGCGTAGAGCCCCAGACCACGAGCACTTAGAGGGGAACCTAGCCCGTGTGCCCGTATGTGGGGTGGGACAGAAAAAGCAGGGGTGGTGTCCGAAATATTCTGGGGTTGGTTTCGCAGCTGCATCATCCTAGAAGTTGAACTCAGCCTCCAGAATGAAAACCTTGAGCCTTCGGGTTTTGATTACCGGATGTTAGCTATTGCGGTGGAGGACTCAGAAACCACCCCCAGACGCTGAGTACCCCTCTCCCTCCCCCTCCCCCTTCCCCACCCCCAGCAGGGCGCACTGGGCTTTCAGGGCCCAGTTGCAGCGAGGATGCGGGGACGGGCTCCGCCCGGCGCAGCATCAGGAGGCCGCTTGGGAAATGAGTGGCGTTGGAAGATGTTTGACGAGACTGTGTGGAAAATGTCCGTCTTTGAAGGTGTTACAGAAAATAAAAAGAGGAGCGTTGAAAACATGGTGCGCATCGCACACAGATGAGTGGAGGTGGTTGTGGCAGAAAAGGTGGCCAAGCCCAGCGGGGAGACTGGACAAGGTGGCAGAGCAAAGCCGCAGAATGGCTGCTGGAAGACGGCCCAAGACCCCCAGAGTTGTGCGCTGACCCCGGCTGAGATACTGTCCTGGGGTCCTGCCGCGGGGCCGGGATGGGCCGTGGCGAAGCGCCGGGAGACCACGCGGGCTTCGTTTCTGACGAGTCCCAGGTTCCCCCGCGCTGCGCAGCGCCGGGTCGGCGGCGAGGCGCTCTCGCTTTCCCGGACACGGGCTCCGCCTACTGCGCATGCGTGTGCGGGGCGGGGCGGGGCGCCGTACGCCGCACGCCGCGTGCGGAGTGAGTTCGTTTTCGGAGTGAGGTCCGTGTCCGCAGGAAGTGTGCGCTTGGCACCCGAAGACCAGGAACTCTGAATTGTGTCCCTTTCCCCGTAGCGATCGGTGGTGTGCACAGCACCTTCATGTCGCCTCTTTAGGCACAGAGCTGCAGCTTGCTTTACAGCGTGTGTGTGTGTTTCTGTGGTGTAAACGGTACTGTGGTGAACAGGCTGAAACATCTGTATCGAGAGGAGACGTTCCTAAAATTGCAGTGGTTGGGACAGAGGAAACAACTTAAAAGTTTGATAACATTTTGGGTAATAATTTTCATCATTTTTCTTTTCAAATTTAGCACCACGTATAAGCAGTTTATGCAGTAGAGAGAGAGTATCAGAAAGCCATAATAAGAGTCTAATTATTTTCAAAATTCAGGTTAACGACCTTGCTTTTTTACTTAAGAGTGAGACTTGTCTTTTATGTTATTTTAAAAAGTACGCTGTGGTATCCTTCGAAAAGCAAATCTGTAGCATGAACGATTACTACTGCTTTTCCTGTAGTCGGGATAGATTCATGTTGATCCTTCCAGATTAACACTTTGGTAGGCACAGTAGAAACGGCATAAACTGATTACATTCTTCCACTCTTGTGTGTTCCCCCCGCTGGACCTAGAAACCAGATATTATTAACAGCATAAAGTAATAAAAATTAGAGGCAGAAATAAAAATGTTTCTCTCTGCTTCTCTGTAGGGCTCAGCACCACCCCCTTCTCCAACCCCCAACAAGGAGATGAAGAACAAGGCAGTTCTGTGCAAACCTTTGACCATGACGAAGGCAACTTACTGCAAACCCCACATGCAGAGCAAGTCCTGTCAGACAGGTGACTCGCATCCGGACCCTCGCTGAGTGAAATCCATGCTTTTCTCAAATAATGGGCTGCAGAATAGATTTGTTGGGTCACTTTGTCACTTTCTGTTGATTTTGCTTACCTGGTTTTAGACATGCCTTCAGAATGCAGCATGTCATTTAAGATCATTAATAAAGAGCAGTCTCTAACAAAGGCCTGCAAGTTATGTCACCGGTGATAAAATGCTGTATCAAAAATTGCCTTGGGGGCCAAGACCCACTAAAGCTACAGTGCTCTTCTCAGAAAACCATCTCTTTGAGTGTGGTCTATAACCATAACTATTCTGTTTCCTTGTCAGAATGAGTTGAAATCACTCAGATATGTATTTTCATCAAATTTAAACGTTAGCTGTATTCTGATTGTTTAAGTAAACCTTTTTGTGGGGTTGTGAAAGTGTCTGGGACCATATAATACTTTAAAAGATGTTTTTTTTCTATTTTAAAAAAAGTCTAGGGACTTCCCTGACGGTCCAGTGGTTAAGACTCTGCTCTTCCACTGCAGGGAGTGCAGGTTCCATCCCTGGTCGGATCCCCACGTGCCACGTGGCCAAAAAAAAAAAAAAAGTCTAAATTCTGTTTGTGCTCTCTATAACTTAGGACAGCTACTGCATTCAGTTTTGTTGTTTTTGGTTTTTTTGTTTGTTTGTTTGTTTGTTTTCGGCCACGCCACGCGGCATGTGGGATCTTAGTTCCCTGACCAGGGATGGAACCTGTGCCCCCTGCACTGGAAGCGTGGAGTCTTAACCATCGGACTGCCAGGGAAGTCCCTGTTGTTTTTAACTTACCTAATTTTGTGAAAACTGGGAACTTCTTTTAAATGGGTACTGAGGCACTTAAATTTTTTTTTGTTACGAAATTACTTTGACTGAGCAGCTGTGTTTAAGTGGTGGTCATGGTTGACGTTGCTCCTTGAACACGTTCTGTGCCCCCAGATGGCGAGTGGAGGACAGAGTATGTCCCGGTGCCCATCCCGGTGCCCGTGTACGTGCCGGTGCCCTTGCACATGTACAGCCAGAGCATCCCCGTGCCCACGACCGTTCCTGTGCCCGTAAGTCAGACTTTCAGCTCCCCTTCCTCCTGAGATCTCTCAGGTGCAGGCGGGGCAGCAGTGGGTTGGCGGTGACTGCTTCAGTGACACTGGTGGGACAGAGGGTGGAGGCTTGGCTTTTCTTCAGCAGTTCACTTGGGTCTGGTTGAGGCTTTGCCAGGGGTTGCTGTGTGTGTAATCAGGTAAGTGCTCGTCCTTGAGAGTGAAGTTCAGCCGATGTCTGCACCTGCTTTACACATACTGTGTAAACATATTTGTGTTCATTTTAGAAAGAAAGATTTGTGAACCATAAGGTTTACAACTGATACATGGAATGGAGGCTCATATAAATGTCATCCCCTGCAGTGCTGGGGACACTGTGTCAGGGCTGGCCTACTGTATTGTAGTCCCCTGGTGACAGAAATGCCTCAAAAATTACTTGTTACTTCAAAAAGTAGCTGCTTGTATTCAGGGCTCTCTTTGTGATACTTAACATATGTGTTCTTCCCAAAACTTCTGACCAGTGCAGCATTATGAAGTAGATCATGTGTCAGAGTGATTTTTAATTTGGAAAAATACCTTGTAATGTTAAGTGAGCCTGAGAGTAAGTCCTTTGGTTACTTAGGTGCCAGTCCCCGTGTTTCTGCCCGTCCCCTCGGACAGCAGTGAGAAGATCCCTGCGGCAGCCGAGGAGCTCAAAAGCACAGTTTCTTCAGATCCCCTGGGCACAGAGCTGCTGACAGTGACCGACATGGCTGAGGACGAGGGGAAGGCAGAGGGCGCCGACATCCACAGTGAGTCCCCCGCTGCTGGGGCGGGGCGGGGGGGGGGGGGGACGACATCGGGGTTGGGGGGCTGCTGTTAGAGCGATGCCGGGCTGTCGCTGTGCTTCAGCCTGAGCGGGTGTGGGCACGCTGCAGCACAAGTGGATTTCGGGTTATGAGGCCCGCACTGTATCTAGCAGGTGCTCCCTGACGTCGAGCCCAGGAACTTGTACGGTCCCTGTTTTAATTGCTAACAGGATTTAACTTGTAAAATCGACTCTAAGTTATTCTTGTTTCAGTGGACGAGCTCAGACACAAAAAACTAAGTTGCAGTAGGCTTTTATAACTCAAACTCTTATTTTGTGATGGTTATCCCCAATTTTGTTTTATTGATTTATCCTAAGAAAGTAAGTTGCATTATCTAAGCCAGCGTTGTCTTAACTTCTGCTAGGGCAGTGCTTGCCAAGTGGTGTAGCAGGACGTGTGTCTGGGAATGCTTCTCCTGCCTCAGCCCTCCGGGGCCGCCCTGAGCTTCCTGCTTCCCTCACCCAGAGCACAGGGCGTCGCGCAGTGACAGTGCTGGGCAAGCACTCGGTTAGGGAGTGGGAAATGAATTTAGTGGGTTGCAGCCAGTGTTTTCTGGGTTTTTTGTTTTTTGTTTTTTGTTTTTTCAAGAAAGAAAGAAACGGAAAAAATATGTCAGCATGAATCCCTCCTAGAAAGGGTATTGTTTTGTGAAACTTTTTTTTCCATTGTGTATGCATGTGTCTCTGTTTCCCACCACTACCCTGAACTCAATAAAATGTCTTTTTTCACTGGGTTGCAGTACAAATGTATTTAAAGCAACCAATCAAAACGTTAGAAGCCGGTTGTGAATAAGCCTATATTGAATGATGTGAAAACCTAGGCCACAGTTAAAAAAGAATGTTGAAAATTAGTTATCCATGCTGGTAAGTTTATTTTTGACAAGAGATTGCTCTTAGAAACACTCTACAGAGTTTTTTTACTATTAAAGCATGCTTTTTAACTTTGTAGAGGGGCAGTCAAAACTTACAAGATTGAAACTTTTTGTGTATTCGTGATTATCTAATACAGAGTTTATAGTAGCTTACATTCCAAGGTAGCTGCATGCTTTTTCGTTTTGTACATGTTAATATAAGTATTCCTATCTTGCATTTACAATTAAATGGCTTTTGCCAGATTATGTGTAGGTATTGTTGCAGTTTTCTATTTTGATTTCTGATGATATTATGGCTTGATTACAGGTGTAATTATTGAAACGGACATAATTGGTTCAGATCTCTTGAAGAACTCTGACCCAGAGACACAGTCCAACATGCCTGATGTACCATATGAACCAGATTTGGACATTGAAATAGATTTCCCCAGAGGTAATAGAAATTCTGTTTTATTCTTTCAGTGGAAGTGTGGTTCTGCACTTTAGTTATGGTGTCATAATCGTGGTTATGATCATTAACAATCTGATGTTCATGTCATTGCCTGTACTGTTATTATTGGTCTTTTCTTTTTTACCCAGATAAAACTCAGCAGTTAACTTCCAAACTGAAGCATATGTTGAATTGTAGAAACTTAAAAGGAATTTCCCAGAGCCTTAAAAGGAAACTTTCTTAAAACTAATTTATTATAGAAACTTTTACAGATACATATTATAGAAACTTTTACAGAACTTAAAAGGAATTTCCCAGAGCCTTAAAAAGAAACTTTCTTAAAACTAATTTATTATAGAAACTTTTACACATATAGAAGTGTTGGTGTTTTTTTATTTAAATAAAATATTGATAGTGTTTTTCTTAAAATCGTTTTGAAAATTAAGTTAACCTTCAAAGGGAAACAAATATTTTCAGGTCTTTTGCTGTAAAAGAAATGTGTTCTGTTTTTCATTGTTTATTTTCTTTATCGATGGCCAATAAGCATATTGAATAGAATGTAAAGCCTTTTACATTGGAAAAGATTTAATAGATTGAAACTAGATTGAAACAGATTTGTACTGAGACCATTTAGATCTTATAATTAAATTTCAGGTTTTAGTAATTTTTCTATCACACACTTCCACAAAATTCCATGTTGATACGCATTGTACATGTGTTTTTTAGGAGTATGAACAGGCGTTATCAGAACTTATAGACCAGGTTAGGTAGAGAAAATGGCTTGTTCTCCACCCAGCACAGGCTGCCCTGTGCATGGTGCTTGTGCGCATTCAGCAGGTGGTCCTTCGTTGGCTGAGTTTATATAGCATAAGTCTGTGCTATTACGTTTGAAATGAAAGTTCTTCTGATTCAATTGTCAGCTGCTGAGGAGCTTGATATGGAAAATGAGTTTTTATTACCACCTGTTTTTGGAGAAGAATATGAGGAACAGCCTAGACCTCGATCTAAAAAAAAGGTATGAAATGTAACAGTATTCTTGCATTCACATCCTGTCTCTGTAATAGAGGGCAAGGGTACTTGAGCTTCAGTTGTGCCTGAGAATGTGGGAAGGTACTTTGTTTTCTGGAATTAAAAAAGACTTACGAGGTAAAGCTTTTATTACTTCATTTCTAGGTAATAAAAATATATCCTATTTAGTTGTAGTTTCATAGAAGAAGAGTGAATATTGCAACTTTTTATTTTTATCTTGATAAAAGGTTGTCATTGATAAAAGGTTTACATATTTGCTAAAAAAGTAAATTCAATTATTGGACAACAACTGAGACTGTTTTCTAGGGAGCTGTTTTTTCCATTGTTATTTTTGATGAGGTTGAGGTACACAGTTGTTATATCTGGTCTCGCTGAAGCATCCCAGCACATAGGAAGACGTGCTGGACAGTTCATTCAGGGATCCCAAATCTAAATGTACAAACGGATATCATTGTTCTGAACATTTTATTAACAACTTTCTGTATTTCTGATTTCCAACATAAAGCAAGGTTTTTTTTAAAAAAAAGATGACTTTCACAAATTTCTCCAAAAAAGAAAGAGAAAGGGAAAATTGAAAAAAGGAGTGAGTACTTGTGGTAGAATGAAATTGGACTCTTACTTGACACCACACACAAAAATGAACTCAAAATGAGTCAAAAACCTAAATGTAAGAACTGAAATTATAAAACTCTTAGAAGAAAACATAGGCCTAAATCTTCATTAACTTGGGTTAGACACTGTTTCTTAGATGCGACACCAAAAGCACGGGAACAAAAGGAAAAAATAGATGAATTGAGTTATATCCAAATTAAAAATTTTTGTACAGCAAACAGTACCATCAAGAAAGTGGGAAGGGGCTTCCCTGGTGGCACAGTGGTTGAGAGTCCGCCTGCTGATGCAGGGGACACGGGTTCGTGCCCTGGTCCGGGAAGATCCCACATGCCGTGGAGCAACTAAGCCCGTGAGCCATGGCCGCTGAGCCTGCACGTCCGGAGCCTGTGCTCCGCAACGGGAGAGGCCACAACAGTGAGAGGCCCGCGTACCGAGAAAAGAGGGAAAAAAAAAAAAAAAAGAAAGAAAATGGGAAGGAGTTGAGGAGTCATCTCCTATGAGGTGGTGTCTTTGAGAAGTTCTTCAGTTTCTCTCTTACATTAATATTTGGAATCCTTCTATTTCAGATTTTAATTATTATGTATGTATTTTCTCATCAGTGACTCTCAACTCACAGCAGTAGTTAATACGATTCTGTTGTGCAAAGTAGTTTATGCAGAAATACAGTATTCCTGGAGAGAGATTTCAAGTAATGTCATAGGTAACTGTTCTCAGATCAGAAATTCCCGTCAGTTCTAATCATGTAAATATATTTCTTTGTAATGTGCATTTGTTGAGAGATGGCTTGCATAAAGTCATGAAATAATATAGGCTTAAGAAAGAGAAGATTTGACAGTGGTGTTTTACTACCAGGGAGCCAAGAGGAAGGCAGTGTCAGGGTACCAGTGTCATGATGACAGCTCTGACAACTCGGAGTGCAGCTTCCCTTTCAAGTACACGTACGGGGTAAACGCCTGGAAACACTGGGTCAGAACGAGGCAGCTTGATGAAGATCTTCTGGTGTTAGATGAGCTAAAATCTCGTAAGTGTTCTGATTTTGTTTCCCCTATGTCCTATTTAAAATCAAGGTTTTTATTCATATTTTGGTAACTATTCTTCTGTGCATCCGTTTATGTGCGTGAGTGAGCTTGCGTGCACACACACACGCACACACACACACGCACACACACACGGGCACGCACCGTGTTGCACAAATGAAGCCCTTACGGTAGTGTCGGTTCATGGAGCTCCTGTTGCTTGCTGGTCAGTACAACTCAAACAAACCTTGTTTCCTTATTGAAGTTGATGATTATGATGATTGTGGGTAAAGAAGAAAGTTTGCTCTAAGCAGATAGAGCCCCTTGCAGCAGGCCAGACTCTTTACTGTGCATGGACCAGTCCGTGGCACCACAAAGAGGGTAGGAAGTATGGCCTTATTGAGGTGCTAGAGTCAGACTGCCAGGGTTCCCTCATGTACTAGCATCTCAGTTCCCCAGCTCTGAAGGGGGGTAACAGTACCCACCTTGTAGGGTTGTCATGAGAATTACATTAGAAAATACATGTAAATTTAGAACATTCCTTCATCCACAGTAAAGGCTTAACGTTGACTGATATTAGAATACCCATAGTATGTGAAAATCCAGAAGGTACTCGAGTAAGTCATTAATTACCATGAAGCTGCATGTACTGTACGTGAAAAATATGTTTTTCCTTGAAAAAACAATCAAGGTTTTTGTTAACTGCCTTTGATTTTAAAAAGCAAGAATGTAGGGCTTCCCTAGTGGCGCAGTGGTTGAGAGTCCGCCTGCCGATGTAGGGGACACGGGTTCGTGCCCCGGTCCGGGAAGATCCCACATGCCGCGGAGCGGCTGGGCCCGTGAGCCATGGCTGCTGAGCCTGCGCGTCCGGAGCCTGTGCTCCGCAGCGGGAGAGGCCACAACAGTGAGAGGCCCGCGTACCCAAAAAAAAAAAAAAAAAAAAAAAAAAAAGCAAGAATGTAGCTTAAAATACTTTACGTTTAAATGTAGCTCTTATTTTACCTGTAAATTCTTACACAGAATAAAGTGATTTCAGAAAGTTTCTTAATCTCAAGACAGTAAATAATAATTATTATTTTAAATTTTATTTCTTTTTAGCTAAGTCAGTAAAGTTAAAAGAGGATCTACTCTGTCACACCACGGCTGAGCTTGACTATGGCTTGGCCCATTTTGTCAATGAGATCCGAAGGCCAAATGGGGAGAACTATGCACCTGACAGCATCTATTACCTTTGCCTCGGGATTCAAGAGGTGAGTGATTCTGTGGTTACTTTCGAATATAATGTTGTTAAGAAAGGTTGTTGTGGTACGTTCTTGGAGAAAAAAATGTTTTGCTTCAGGAATATTACAGAACATCAGGGTTTATTGGCTTACCAAGAAAGGCGAAAGTAATTTATTCGAAAATACTGGGATATTATAAAGGGTTTTCTTAGCTACTTTGTATACAGGTGTTTCTGCTATAATGTGCTGTGTCCCTAAAAGTGAACTTCAGGTTCTCCAAAACTGTGTACCAAAACCAAAAAGAACTTAGGTGAAAAACATAGTTAGTAACGGACCACTCGAAGCTCATGCATCTTTTGTAACAGGACTAATGATGTGTGTGTTTGTTACCATGTATATATATGATAATCAGGTTGATTTCATCCCCACCTTACAATTGCAAATAAATGAATTAACATTCTGAGGCATGGTGTATATATGTATATATAGATCTGTGCTGATATACATGTAAACAGATAAATGACTTCCCTCTGCAAATAGGTCTGTTTCATCTCTGCTGTGTTTCTGACTTGTTAAATAGTGTAAGTACTCGTTAGTTCTTTGGAATCATCTTATAAAAGATTTCATTCTTTAGAGGTTTTAGGTAAACTTCAACCACATGTCTGTGAATCTTGAATGAATACGTTTCCCGTAATAAACATGAAGATCCACTTTCGATAATGACTTTTAGTTTTGAACAGATAGTACAGGTTTGAGCCCAGAGGTCAGAAAAGGTCCTAGCTTTACATCCTATGTATTTGTAAATATGGTAGATGATAGGGGGAAATATTCTTGTGTAGAGTTTTGCTTATAGGCCTAAAGTTAAATATTTCGCTGCTAACAGGTAGTAGGTGCTGCAGTAAGTGACTGGAGAAAACTAGAATTGTCTTCACTTGTATTTCACTTTCCCCCTTCAGGACAGAAATGTGCCTGAGATTATCTAAGCAGTGGTGGGGAATAACACACTAAACTGCTGTGTATTCAGAGACCATCACATATTTTGCAGTAGCAAAATATTTATATATTAGAACTTCAAATACCATTAGAGGTTTGAAAGCTAAATGGATTGTAAATATTAATGATTATAAATTATAAATTATAAATTATGTCTTCAAGTAGGTTCATTTTTTTCCAATTTTTTAATTGCGGTAAAATACATATAACACAAAATTTACCATCTTAGCTGTTTTTAAGTGTACAGTTCTGTGGTATAAAGTACATTGATAATCTTGTGGAAACATGACCACCATCCATCTTCATGACCCTCTTCATCTTGCAAACCTGAGGCTTTGTCCCCATTAAATACTAACTCCTCATCCCTCAGTCCCGCTGCCCCTGGCACCCACCCTTCTTTCTGTTTCTGTGAGTTTGACTCTCCCGGGTACCTCATGTACGTGAAATCAGCATAATGTCCTGAAGTTCATCCATGTTGTAGCACGCGTCAGAATTTCCATTCTTTTTAAAATAGGTTCTTTATAAACTGAAAAATGTTTCCTCAAAATAAATTTTTACTACCAGAACGTACTCTTAAAGATGGTCAAGATGGGGACTTCCCTGGGGGTCCAGTGGTTGGGACTCCGCACTTCCAATGCAGGGGGCTCGGATTCAATCCCTGGTCGGGGAACTAGGATCCCACATGTGGTGCGGCGCAGCCAAAAAATTTATAAAAAAGGTCAAGATGGTAAATTTTATGTTCTGTATATTTTTACCACAATTGGAAAACCAGTTGTTTTACTCTTCTCATCACTGGACAGATTTTCACAGGCTTGATTTAATTTTTTGTAAAAGACTGTATGGTATTTATAACCAGCTTTAAAAATAATCTTCAAACTCACTGTGGTGATAAGATGTCTAAAAGATAGTTTCCAGAAATCATTGCTGTTTGTTGGTACTTCAAGGATGCGTACAGAGGTAGGAGCTATTTTGGAAGAATGTGCGTCTTTCTCTGTGTGATGCGTTTTCTGATTCCGTCCCCGGCTGACAACAAAAGCAGCACGGCTTCCTCTCCAAGCGCTTTGGACGTGTGGGGCAGGTGGTGTGTTGAGAAGTGAGGGTGGGCCAGCCTCTTTTCCTCCCTCACAGATGCGGTAGCTAATCCTGTTCTTCCAATGGTGTAAGGGGTGGTGGCTGTCGCCAGAAGTTCACGTAATATGGAAATGTCTGAGGAAGAAAGAAGGGGCTACGTGAGCCCCACAGTCCCGGTCAGTCTTTCACACACTGTTTTACATCTGTGTGCGAGTCCTTCATACCACGTTTACCCAGAGTGGGTGGTGGGCGCCTGTTCCCCTGGGTCCTCCCACCCCATCGCGCTTGGCTAGATGTGCGTGCAACTCCTTTTTTATGAATGTGGCAAAAGACATGGAACCTTTGTCCCCAAGGACAGGGAACCGTGTTACACACTTTGGTGTCTTTCCTTCCCTCTGCTTCCCAGTTGTTGTGTCAGCCCCTGAAGACGTCTGGGTCAGAGCTCAGTGAATTCAGTCAGTGGCGAGCATTCCCTTTGTTTTATAAACAGTGTGCATCCCCCTCTCCCCCGCCGCCAGATCTTATGTAATTGTCCTGAAGAGCTGGTGCTTTTATTTCTAATCTTCCTTCTGACTAGCGGGAGTAACGTTAGGTCAACTCAGATGATGGTGCTCTGGCCTAGTTGCTGGTCAGCGCACACATGGTTTATGTTCTTCATCCTTCTACTTTCCACTTGCTGTGTCTCCAGGTATAAAGTAGGTGCCTTTTAGGCAGCATATTGTTGGACCTTGTTTTTTATTTATCTTTTTTTTTTTTTTTGCTTGGCTGCATTGGGTCTTCGTTGCGGTGCATGGGCTTCTCATTGTAGTGGCTCCTCTTGCTACAGAGCACGGCACGTGGGCTCAGTAGTTGTGGCTCGCGGGCTCTAGAGCGCAGGCTCAGTACTTGTGGCACACGGGCGTAGTTGCTCCGCGGCATGTGGGATCTTCCCGGACCAGGGCTCAAACCCGTGTCCCCTGCACTGGCAGGTGGATTCTTAACCACTGTGTCACCAGGGAAGTCCCGGCCTTGTTTTTCAAATTAAAAAAATTTTTAATCCAGTCTGATAATATTTGTCTTGGTGTGTTCAGACCAACAAAATTTTTTATTTAAAGAACCGGCTGGTAAACATTTTAGGCTCTGTAGGCCATACTTAATCTGTGGAAAGCAGCCTGGGCGCTTGCACTCTGTTTTAAGAAAACTTGGTTGTATTTGTAAACAGGCAGCGGGCCAGCCTTCAGGACTGTAGTGCAGACCCCAGTTTAGACCTTTTACATTTAATGTAATTAATCACTGGGTTGAAAATCCTGCTTGTTTGTGCTTGTTATACAGTTGACCCCCCTTACCTACAGGGGATACTTCAGGATCCCTACTGGAGGGCTGAAGTCTGTGTATACTACAGTGGCCTCTACACACCTACCTGTGATACAGTTCTGATTTGTAAATTAGGCACAGTAAGAGATTAACAACAATCATTACTAACAGGATGGACAAATTATCATAATATGCTGTGATAAAAGTTCTGTGAATGTGTCTCTCTCTCTCTCTCTCTCAAAAATCTTATTGTACAAATTTAACACCTTTTCCATCTTAACTAAGCACTGACCACCCTCTGTGGCTGTAGCTTTTATAGTTTGAGGTGTGACAGCAAAACTAGCCTGAATTTTTTTCCTGCTTTACGACATCGCAGATAGAAGATTTGTTCTTACCGTGGATCTCAGCAACCTCAGCATCCGATTTTTTTCTTTCCTGATTAAGTCCAGAACTGTCACCTTTTCACTCAAAGGAAGCACTGTGCGTCCTCTCTCTGGCGTGTCCGAATTGCCAGCTTCACTCCTCTTGCTTTGGGGCCATAATTATGTAAAGTAAGGGTCACTTGAGCACAAGCCCTGCAACCCTGCAGTGGATCTGACAACCCGGATGGCCACCAGGTGGCTGATGTGCGGGATGCGCCGGACCAAGGGTGATTCACGTCCCTCCGGGCGGGACGACATGACATCGCAAGATTTCATCATGGCTTCTCAGAATGGCCTGCAATTAAAATTTATGAATTGTTTATTTCTGTCATCTTTCATTTAATAGTTTTGGACCTTGGTTGACTGGGGGTAACTGAAACCACAGAAAGTGAAACTGGATGAGGGGTCACTGTATCTGTTCTTTGTGGGGTTTTTTTGTTTTTGTCTTTTTCTGCTTGCTTTTGAATTATTTTTTGTGATTACATTTATCTCCATCGTTGCTTTATTATTTATGCCTGTTAAATTATTTGTAGTGGGTTTGCAGTGTGCGTCTTCAGTTAATCATTATATACCTTCAGACCTTCTTGCCCTGTCTCCCATGTGGTAACCTCAAGCCCTGTGATCCCAGTTTCCACCTCCCGTTCTTTGGGCTGTTGTCACACATTTTACTTGAGCGTTCTTTTTACCCACTGGAGATGGAGTTCGCAAACTTTGGTGTTTTAAGTCATTCTTTAGCAACCCTCACCGTTTAAGGTTTGTCATAGTAAGTTGTAAGATTCATAAATTTGCACTAACTCAGGGAGAGTGGGGCATAGAGAGGAAGCAAGGGGAAAAGCATCAAGCTCACAGGCTGCTCGGAGAGGCTTCACGCACAGAAACCCTCCCGCCCTGCCCTCACCCTTGGCGTCTGTGGACTGTGTGCTGAGCCTCGGGGCCACGTGCTCTGTTTGCATCTGACAGACTGAAGATTCTCATCCAGTTCTTACGTTCCGAGTTCTTGCCTTTGCATTTCAGCTTTGAGGTTTTTAAGCAACAGATTAATTGGTAACTTATGTTTCTTTGATTTCCAGATATATAGAGAAGGCAGTCATCTCTTATTAGTATGCTAATAAAGACAAAGACGTAAGACGTTTATTTTTTCCTTAGGAAATAGAGTATAAGTGGTCTGTAATTAGCTCATATAAATCTTAAATCCTTCAAGTTTTTTTTTTTTTTTTGTAGTACTTGTATGGTAGTAATCGAAAAGACAACATATTTATTGATCCAGGATTCCAGACATTTGAGCAAGAATTGAATAAAATACTCCGAAGTTGGCAACCAAGCATACTTCCAGATGGTAATGCTCCTTTAAATAAAATGTCGCCCACTTGCTGCTGGGATTTTCTGTGTTTATAGAAAGTGTACTACAGATAATTAGGAAATAATTTAAATGAGAGAGCACTTATTCATGGACGCATCGGTCCGTCTTTCGTTGAATTAGAAATGAATGTGGTTGATAGCTAGTGTTTATGAAGAACTTTGTAATAAACGTGACCCACTTTCTTTGGAGTAAGAAACTGGATGCTCATTTCTTAAGCCCTCCAGTTGAGATTCTGATGTAAATTTCTGTAAGAAACCTCTGTTTTAGATGTATAAAGAAAACTTGTTTGAATGGAAATCACCTATTTTTTTTCAGGATTTCTGCAGATGTAAAATTCCCTTCTGACCATGGTCTGCTTGTCCTCTGGAAGACCAGGAGCAGACTCCAGGCCTGACCCCGGGGGTGCTAGCTGTGTAGTCTGTTGTGTTTCCCGGCTCTGTGTTGTTTCAGAGCCGCATAGGTGATTCTGAAATTCATTCCAGTTGATCTGGAGTGAATGGAGGATTGGACTAGGTTTGTTCTTGAATTAACTTCTATCTGTTTCTAGCTGGTTACATGAAAACTGTTTATTGTAATTCTTTAAAAATCTTTCTCTCTATTTAAGGGTCAATATTTTCTCGAGTTGAAGAAGATTATCTCTGGAGGATAAAACAGCTAGGATCACACTCTCCAGTAGCTCTTCTGAATACCCTGTTCTACTTTAACACTAAGTATTTTGGCCTGAAAACAGTGGAACAGCACTTAAGGCTTTCCTTTGGCACTGTGTTTAGGCATTGGAAAAAAAACCCTTTAACAATGGAAAATAAAGCATGTCTTCGATACCAAGTGTCTTCCTTATGTGGAACAGATAATGAAGGTAGTGTAACAGGTTTTCGTTTTGGGATTGTCTGTGGCAGGGACTGCCACTCCTTGCCTTACTAAAGACCACCTGGTCACTTGTTAAGAACCTAAGGACTGTCATTTTCATAAGATAAGACAGCCTATGTTGTCTTAAAATTAGGAATTACCAGAAGCCACAGTTGAGAGCTCTGAAGCACACCTGGTCCCTTTCTTTGGTGTAAGAGATACTGGGAGTGATCAGAGTGAATAGTGTCACCTTTCTTCAAGGTTGGTCTTAGAAAGTTTATGTGATTTTTGTTTAAGATAAAATTACTACTGGAAAAAGAAAACATGAAGATGATGAGCCAGTATTTGAACAAATTGAAAATACAGCCAATCCTTCTAGATGTCCTGTGAAAATGTTTGAATGCTACTTGTCTAAAAGGTAAGTGTTAATGACATTTGATTTTTTTTAATGGTAGTAACAGTTAGTTGCTGTGAATTTATGTCACCAAGAGGTGACATTTTTTTCCTTGGTCCTTTTTTTTAGATTTCTCTCTTTTCTCACTTATGAAGTCCTTTCAGTTATAACGTTTTTAGTCCTGTTATTGTAAAATACCCAGCTTATACTTCATGTTTTAAGCACATGTTAAGAAATCGCTCTCTACTAACGAAATGACTGCTGTACTTGCAGAGGGTCAGACAGTACATGTCTTAGGCTTTTTGGGCTGAGGCTTTTTGGGCTGTGGTGTCTCTGTTGCAGCCAGCTCTGCTGTGGCAGGCAGAGAGCAGTCCTGCCTGGGCCTGGGTCCCAGTGACGCCCTGGTGAGAAGGTGGAGAGAGGCGAGTCCTCGGTTCTGGAGGGAGATCCCTGAGGTGTCGGCAGGGCGCAGCGTCTTCTCAGGGCCCTGTGTGTTCCAACTGCACCACTACTTTCTCCCGCGGGTACCAACAGGCGTTTAAAATATTTTAAACCAGTGAAATTTTTGGAGACCACAAATTATTTTATGCTTGTTCATTATTTTAAGTATGCACTCTAATTTTTAAAAGGCAAGCATGAACTCAGAATGTGTTTTCTTATGTAAACAGTTTTGTAAATTGTTTTTATAAATTTTCTCCAGGTTAACTCTCAAGAACCATAAAAGCAGTAATGTCACCTATAGGATGATTATTTTTAATAATTAATATTTCTGACGATAGTTTTGGGTGGCCCTGCACCAGTATCTGGATCTTCCAATGGTAGTAACTATTTATTAGTTGGAAATTCCTATCTCAGTATTATCTTATTTTAAAAACTATTTCTTTTGTGTAACGCTGTTAAGTATTTTTATTTTATGTTTTACTGTATTTCATCAATTCTAAGACACATTTCTCACATTTTATACTGTCTCTGAAACTGGGATGCATATTATAATTGATGCATCTTGAAATTATAATTGGCAGTGCTTTACTTGTTTAATGGCAATATTAAAATAATGATTAAAGATAATGTTTCTATCGATGGTGTCTTGGATTCAGTGAAATACAGAAATTATAGTGGGAAAATAATCTTTTATTGTAGAAATTAACTTTTAGAATATCTCAGTGATAGAATATTTAATGTAGGTGATTATGCATGTGGTCTGCCCATGTAATGTGGTTAATGGTAGCAGAATTATTCTTGAAAGAAAAGAAGGAAGTTGTGAGGAATTTCGTGTACATACTGTGACATGGACTTTCTCCTTTCTCCTGAAGTCCACAGAATCTTAATCAAAGAATGGATGTTTTCTATTTGCAACCAGAACGCTCTAGCTCTGCAGACAGCCCTGTCTGGTACACGTCTGCTTCGCTGGACCGAAACACCTTGGAAAATATGCTCGTACGGGTTCTTTTAGTAAAAGATATTTATGATAAAGACAATTATGAACTGGACGAAGACACAGAGTAAAAGGAACGTTTTAGAAGCAATCGGGAGAAAACAGCATTAGATAGTCATGCTGCTAGATCTTTACTATGGAAAACATTTCAAGTTTACTCCTTCTGTTTTGAGTTTTGTAGCAGTGTACCCACACTGGGTATTACCTTGTAAATAATCTGTGAGTGAAAGTTGCCATTATTCTATGTAGTGGTTTTAGGATACTTACAAATACATTCAAATTCTTTTTTTATTATTATTTATTTGATTAGGTATGTTTGTAACTTTTTACATTACAAGATATGAGTGAGAATGTGCCATGTATAAGTTTTTCTTGTGGTAAGAAACACCCATATCGCACACGTCTGCTGTTGCAAAGCTTCCTGGAGAGGGGGCTCTTCTGCTGGGTTCTTGACAAGATGGTTGTGTGTGGGGAGCACCTACTAAAAGTTTAGAACTTGCAGTGTCTTTCAGAATTTTTAAAATAAACTGTAAACTAATAGGCTGGGTTTTTTGTTTTGTTTTTTTGCGGGGGTTTTGTTTGTTTGTTTTATGCTTTAGTTACTGAAGCCTTACCAGGTTATGTAGAGAGATGCCATCTTCTGTACCAAAAATAGACAAGAAAATGCTGTCGATACTGGTGTACTGTAATGTGAATCTATACTGGTGAACAGAACTTTTTGTTCCCCTTATTAAAACCTTAGTGTCCTTTTCTCATTTGTGGCTTTCTGCATCACCCCAAACAATAATAATTATGTATGTATACTTACATATGTGTGTGTGTATATGTACATATGTGTATACACACACATATAAAGAATGATGTTGATAACATGATCATGGAGACATTTTCTTTGCAAAAATGATGAAAATATAAAATTCTGTTTTCTGTGTCAACCCTAAGTATCCCAAATCCCCTTCATTTATAAGCGTTTGGTTTTTCTCTCCCCTTGAAGATACAAGTCATGTTTCCATCCCCAGGTGGTACTCCACAGCTTCACCAACTTTATGAGAATTCTTGTGCCTGCCCTCAAATATGACTGATGCACACGCTGGGTATTTAAAAATGCCACTCCTGAGACTGTTGTCACGGAAAGTTGAGCTAGTTTAAGTAAGATAGCACCCGTTTCACTATGAGGGTTAGCAGGGCAGTGACTGACGGTTCAGGCTGATGGATAAAGTGTATCTTGAAGGAAATTACTTACGTTCGATGTTAGATTGTTTGGCTCTTACATTTTAATTACTTCTTACAGAAGATTGCATTAAAAAACTTTGTACTTCTGCATAGCGATTTATCCATTCAGACCTTTTCTTTTAGAACAAGAAGTTTACATAAAATCCTACCTTCTAAAAGACCGAGGAAGTGCCGGCTGCAGTTATCATGAAGAAATCCTTTGGCTGACTTCACAGAGCTTGAGTGTGGTCATGTAGTCTTGTTTCCAGTTCCTCAGTCACCACAGTGATGTTCGTTATTAAAACTGTTTGGGGGAAATTGGGCTATTTTCCACAGTGGTTAAGCAATGTCTACACATCCCTTAAATATTTCTCTCTTCCTTGGGATAAACGTTAACATTCAGAAGAAATCTTCTCATTTATGATTTGGAAAATTTCACGAGTGTAATCAGCTGTATATTTAAGCAATAATTAACAAATATTTTTGGCATAAAAATTACTTTTTAATGTTCTAACTTGTTTTATAAGTTTGAATAACGTTTCTGTCCCTTAATTGATTTTGTATTTCTGGATTTGATAATCAGACTGACAGTAGCAAATCTCATACACTTAAATAGGTATAGATTGCTTGTTGTCTGTTTAATGAAGTAGTTAACATATTTAAAATACATAATACAAAACATTTCTCATCCTCACCTTTTTCCAGAACTACTGCTTTAAGCACTTTTCATATAAATGCATATTGTTGACTAAAGGTGATTAATCCTAACCATCTTTTATTCTTTGAACTGGTGCTATATTCCATCAAGAGCAATAAAGTTTTCCCCAAATGTCACTTAATGTATATTTTACCAAATACCCTACATTTCTGCTATGATCCCACTATTAATGGCACCTTGTCTTGCTATTTTCATTTCCTTTATTGTACATTTTGGCTTTTCTAAACAGAAGTGTCTACATAGTTTTGATATTGATAATGATTAAGGATTTAGAGCTCTTGTCTTTGTCTTGATTGCAATCCAGGGATTGGGTAACTTGACTCTCGGGGGGGGGGGAAGAAAAAAATAATACTATTTTATGAGAATTGTTTGTCCTGTGAAACTTGCTTCATCTAGAATATGTTTCGTTAGTTCCTGAATCTCCTTAGTTTGTGTGGTCCTAGATGACTGCTGAGAAAAGGGTAGTGAAATGATAGTTTCTTTCTGCTGCTTAGTGATTTCTGATGATGGCATCCTGTAAATATAATATTGTTGCCTTTAGATGTCTGTTGGAGATGCTATATTTTTCTGTTTTGAAGATTTTGCCATTTAAAATGAATCAATGCAAAAGTTTTTATCCATATTGAGAAAATGAATTCCCCATGCTGAATTGAATCTTCATTAACACTTTGCTTTTTTTTTTTTTTTTTTTTTTAAGACTTTTAACTGTATTGGGTAATGTAAGATATTAAAGGACTTTTCTAGGCAAGAAGCTCAACTCTTCTTTTGGCCATAAAAATACTTTCTGTTTGAATAGTAGTTCATGTTTCTTTCTCTCCTCCTGCGTGGAGTTGTTACCAGTGGATCGCACACACTGAGCTAGGGAGAGGGTGCGTGTTGTGCTGTGCGTTCAGACTTCCGTCACTGTTTTCTGATGGGCTTTCCCTCGGTCCCGGGCGACTGCTTTGTGGTTGCGGTGGTTAGGAGTGCACCGTGTTAGGGTCACAGTGACGCAGAAGTGGCAACATCGCACAGTTTTGGTCTGTACTACTCTAATATTAACCGGTCCATTTAATCTGAGATCTTAAATGTCTTGCAGTCTTAAACCACTATGAAAATTTACACTTTTATTTTGCCAGTTATTTCCAAAATGTATTGTTACACGCGTATCACTTACGTTCTGAGTGGACCCTGCCTGTAGGATCGTCTCCTCACCCCCTCAAACAACGCGGTCGTGCAAGTGTGCATGAAAGTTTTTTTAAAGAATACATTTCTTTAACGAAATTACAATGCCGTTGAATTTTCCCCCTTAATAAGCCCCTTGCTCATTTTTAGAGAAGTTCTTTGGATTGTAATTTTTCCATTCTGCTGTGTTCTTAGGAATAGACCATTGTTAATGTTGTTTTCCTGTATTAAGTACTTTTTTGGTCATTTCTGGCTATATCATGCTTGAAAATGATACCACGTAACAAAATCTTATAAATTTAGAAGTTGATGACCAGAACAGGTTAAGTGTGTCAGTCTGGATCTGAGAGCAGAAACACTTAAAATGCTGTCTCAATTTGTGCTTTTTTTTCCCCCCTCTTTACTTAGAAGCTAGGTACCCCAAAATACCTAGAGGGTATTTACTTAGAGGGGTACCCCAAATAAGTTGCTGTAATCCCCTGCCTTATAATGAACTGGACAAGAGAAAGTTGTTCTTAATATCTGGACATATAATGTCCTAATTGATTACTGAGTTAAACAATCCATGAATTTAGACCTTTTGAGAAAAAAGAACCAAAGAGAAACTAAGATTTAATCTGTAAATTACATATTAGGAATAGAACTGGAGGGGGGTCCACAGATCCTGTGGGTATACCAGCGGAGGTCATTGTATCGTTGGATAACTCCTCAGAGGTAAACTCAGCACATGAAAATTCACTATCCCAAAATCTAAACAACAGATCTTTGTTTCATATTTCCCCTGTGCTAAAGAGCTACTGCCAACCATGGTAGTTAGGGAGGGAGAGAAAATAAAAGATTAAGACAGCAGTGTTCCAAAGGTTACAATTATGAAGGTAAACAAGATACACTTGTATGGTTATTTAACTCCTAGGGAACACGTAGGGAATTTATCCATAATAGTTTAAAACAGACAAGATTGTGGACACTCAGAAATACCCTAAAAGGCTCTTACGGTCTAGAGTAATTTTCATAGAATTAGCACCACCTGTGGTTTATTTAGATTCTTGTAACCTTGAGATTGCTTATGGCTCTGTAAGAAATGGTCAGTGGAGCAATTTCTGGTTATTTTAATGGTTCCATTTTGGTGGCATCAGTCCTCACCTCTGGCCTTCAGACTAACTTGTAATAGCACCCAAAGGGGTCGCTAGAGCATGAGTTAGAGATAATACTGAAAAGTATGAAACCACATTGAATTAAGATAATTCCGCTTCTAGGTTATGTGATGTGGATGGAACATACGAGGTCCAATACATTATAGAAATTTAAAAGAACTTCAGCCACTGAGGATTTATTTCATAGCAATTGCTTTTGAAAAAAATATAATCTCAAATTTATTTTAAATCACCGGTGTCGCTGCTCGTAACCCTATGAGCAGATGAAACGTTTCCCTTTTGATTACGTATTTGTACTTCTAAACTGCCGTCAGCAGATGGCAGTAGTGTACAGCACCAGGCTTCAGTTGCTTTTTTGTCTCTATACGACTGTAAGTATACCGACTGTAAGTATACCGTAGTCCCTTAGCAGAAATTCTTGGGGGTTTAGAATTCAGAATTTTCTTTTTCAAAAATAACGTGTGCTTGTAGGTTACATAGGACCCTCAGTGGGCTCGGGGTAACACCCTGTAATCAGTATCTTCTCAGCGATAAATTAGGTATCGGTAGTGACGGGGTGAGCGGTGTGCGGCCACAGAAAGCTTTGCATGGCTTAGCTCGGCTTTTGTCACAAGCGCAAAAAGCTAGATTTTCAAACTTCTTGGATCTCAGACTTGCTGATGAGGAATTGCAAGCGTGTAATAAAACTAGTGGCAGATCTAGTATTTTCCTTCAGTAAAACATCTAGTATTTTTTCTCTCTTGTATCGCTTAGTTTGGGTAGAGGTAACTGAAGGCTTACCGTAAAATTTGCGTATTCAATTTAAAGGAAAATGCAAGGAATGCTTAGAACCGGCATAAATAAAATGGCAGTTGTAGAGCCATTATTGAATGCTGAGACTTAAGAACAACTGCTTTCTTTTACTTTCCCTTTTGCCTCAGTATTTGTAGCATGGCTGTTCTACATAAATGTGATAGGGCTTTCTGAGCGGCTGCTGTCGTTTCCTGGAGCCATTGTTTATTCATTCAGTAAACACTCGGGTGATGGTTCTCTCAGGTACCCTAAGCCGGGTACTGGGAGCACAGTGCCTCTCCTCAAAGACTTAGTCTAGTTGGAGAGAAGTGAAAGTGCGATGGAATGTCAGAATAAGATGGGGCCATGGGCCTTATTGAGCACAATCACTTGTACGATGAAATAAATTTAATACACAGGTCTCGACACTTACCAAGCCCCTGCTCTTAGTGAGCCCAGCTCTCCAGTCCTGAGTGCAGGCCAGGTCTCTGTCGTGTGCCCCCTGCTTCCCGTCCTGCGGAGGGAGAGTGGGCGCCGACTGCCCGGATAGGGCAGGGCCCCACCACCGGCCACGGTCACGGGCGCCATGCTGCAGGAGCAGGTGTTTCACCAGAAGGTAAGGTCACGGGCTGGGGCAAGTGTGCTTCCCTGCTCTGTCCCGAGCACCTGGAGAAGCTCCCAGCATACACTAGGTGGTCATAAATGTTTGTTGAGTGAATTTTAATTTTTTATTTTTTTTATTTTGGACAATTCTCATTCTTTTTGGTAAATATTCTGCTTTAGATTTAAAAAAATATTTTGGGTAAGATTATTTTGTAAAAGCAGTAAAGAATATTAAATTGTCATAATAAAGGGGAAACATTTTAATACAACAAATATATCTGAAACCTCACCCTCTTGGCATATCAATATTTCCTCCATCTGGTCCTTATGCATATGTTCATGTGATTTGTATATAAATTACATTTATATTCTACCTTTGCATTGATAGATCATAAGTATTTTTAATGTAGTTCCCCTGAGCATTTTTTTGTGTGTGTGTGGTACGCGGGCCTCTCTCACTGTTGTGGCCTCTCCCATTGCGGAGCACAGGCTCCGGACGCGCAGGCTCAGCGGCCATGGCTCACGGGCCCAGCCACTCCACGGCACGTGGGATCCTCCCGGACCGGGGCACGAACCCGCGTCCTCTGCATCGGCAGGTGGACTCTCAACCACTGTGCCACCAGGGACGCCCTGAGTGAATTATTGATTGTAAGTACCTTAACATTCAAGCACCTTGAAAGTGAACCATGGGGAGCATGACCTACGATCCATGAAATAACGCCTGCTTTTTGGTTCGCCTTTGACGCTAGTCTCCTGGATACTTTGTGTGTGTCCGTCCGATTTGCCCTGCGTTCGCTGGTGCTGCTTGAGCTCCTGTAACCTTCCATTTATGACGGCCGAGGGGTTGGGATGTAGGTCTTGATGATTTGTAGTCGTGATCAAAATAGAAACACTTAAAAATCACTTGTGAAGTTTGTTAAAAATGCAAATTTCTGGGACTTCCCTGGTGGTCCAGTAGTTAAGAAGCCGCCTTCCAATGCAGAGGACACGGGTTCGAGCCCTGGTCTGGGAAGATCCCACGTGCTGTGGAGCAACTAAGCCCGTGCGCCACAACTACTGAGCCTGCGCTCTAGAGCCTTCGAGCCACAGCTACTGAAGCCCGTCCGCCTAGAGCCCGTGCTCCACAAGAGAAGCCACTGCAATGAGAAGCCCGCGCACCGCAATGAAGAGCAGCCCCCGCTCGCCGCAACTAGAGAAAGCCCACGTGCAGCAATGAAGACCCAACGCAGTGAAACATAAATAAATTTATTTTAAAATATCTGCCACAAACATTTTTTTAAAAAAATGAAATAGAATTGAACAGAATAGAACTTAATACGGGCATTTTTCTCATGAAAGTTGTTCTGTACTTGTGTACTGAAATATGCTTTTCGGTCAGAGTTTGAAAGACCCCCTGTAGGAAACTCACTGAGAGAAGCCATATATCCGTGGAAGGACTCGCTGTTAACGGGAGCCTTCTGTGTTTTCAGTCCCGCTTTCTTAGTTTTACCTACATCGAGCTACAGCGAATTGTGAACACGCAAGCTTTTCGTTTCGCCGTAACTAAGTGGCCGCCCGGCTCATTGGAGATGGACATTTTGTCTGCCTGTTCCCATAAGTTAGAGGCTTTTTTTTCTTCCAGGGTGGCTGTGGGAATGAGATGAATAGTTGCTGGAGTGCTTTCTGTGGGAAAGCCCATGAGGCATTGTTGATATGGTCTCCAAGTAAAGCTCGATGAGTGGTGCAGCTGTGAGCCCAGTTCAGATGTTCCCCGGGTCTGAGTGCCCCTTCACCCCTCTGCTGTCCACTGCCTGTTCTGCTCGACGCCGGCCATCCAGGAACTGCTTCCACTGATAGAAGGAATGTCGCGTAAGCATCTACCAAGACCAGAGTAAAGGCTGAGCAGCAGCAGAATTCTGGAAGGTAGGCAGATGGACTTGGGGGCCACGGACAGCCGGCCCTGGAGCAGGTGCCCTGCCTGCCCCTCACCCACTGCTCTGGCCACCCACTGTTCCTCCTCAATTATCTTCAGACCTTTTCCTCTCTCCTCAAATCTAACACTTTCCCCCATACTGAAGCTCAGGGGTCAGCAAACTCACGTAAAGGACCAGAGAGTCAATATTTGAGACAACATGAAGCACGGTATGTGGGAACTTGCAAGAGAAAACAAATTTCCACAGATTTTTTACTGACCAAATTCGAAATATAATAATTGAGTACAACATTTCCTAATACACGGCTACAATGAGGAGGATGGGAGTTTGCACTGTCATCAGAGTTGATTGCAAATGTTCATCTCTTAGCTCTTATGTATTTCTCTTTGGAAAATGTGTTTTCAAACGTAAGTACGGCCACATGTTGCGCTCAGTCAGTGAGCACCGGGATTTAATTAAGCACGGCTCTCACTTGGGAGGCGTTTGTGCAACTTCCCTGATTTCGGTGTCAGTTGGATGCTGCCTCTTAGCAGGTCATTGCGTTGCAGGTTCATCACTTCCAAATGAAGATAGAGGGAGTCTCCTCAGCTGCAAAAGCTAAGTAAAGTTTGAAATACGGAATTTTCCTTTACAATTGCATGGGTCTTTGAAAAACACTGCTGGAGCTGTCATTTGAGTTTGGAAGATGTACCTGCTCTGCGTGTATGGGAAACGTGTGTGGGAACCGAGGTGCTGCTGCTTTCGCTTGGGAGCCTGAGAAGTGACGTTACTTGGGATTCAGGCAGCATTTGCTGCTGGAAGTAACGGCAGTGTGTTTCGTGTACAAGCACTGCCTCGGAGAACACTGTTTTGACGTGGTGGGTTTGCACTGGTAAGAAATAAATACGTGCCATGGGGGCGCAGGGCGGTACACCCCGCGTTCGTCATTTTAGGTTGACTTTATTCGGGAACTTCATCAAGCCTGCAACAACAGCTGATTTCCCGTGACAGTGGTTGGGTGCCGTTCCGCCTGTTCGGCCCGGGGGCCGCCTGGCCGTGGACCGCGTGTGGCCTGTGACCCAACACCCAGAACTGATGGCGGGAGAGTCCCCGCGAGGGGCTTGCCGTGACACCTCTGGCTCAGTGTTCACCTCAGGGCCCGCTGGTGAGCGGATAACCCCCTGAACACTTCCATTTCAACGAAGGCAGCTTCTACTCCACGCGCGTTTTTGCACCGTTAGTCACATCTTCCCAGATGCCGCTTTCAGGTTTTCCCGAGTGAGTGTTGCGTCAGCTTGTTTGAAGACATTCTCGTCTGTAGTTGTCCCTACAGACAAATCATGGAGGCCAGTCTTCAGTCCCTTCAGACTCGGCATTGACTTCTCGGAGAGACAGCTAAGCAATTTGGGTAAAAAAATCTTTTCACTCTTCAAGAGCTGAGGAAAAGCACTTGAAAACGTTTGCCTCATTTTTCAATTTTTTTTTTTTTTTTTTTTTTTTTTGCGGTACGCGGGCCTCTCACTGTTGTGGCCTCTCCCGTTGCGGAGAACAGGCCCTGGACGCCAGGCTCAGCGGCCATGGCTCACGGGCCCAGCTGCTCCGCAGCATGTGGGATCTTCCCGGACCGGGGCACGAACCCGTGTCCCCTGCATCGGCAGGCGGACTCTCAACCACTGCGCCACCAGGGAAGCCCCTCATTTTTCAATTTTTGACTCTTCAACTCTGAGCTACTCTTTTGGCAAAAGGCTGAGCTTGTTTTCTCTGGATGCATTTCTGTGGCTGCTGCAATCAGATGATTTGCTCCATAAATAAGCACCTGGCCGACGGATGAGCCGCTTGGAAACTGACTTTGGTTGCCGCCTCATTCGGATGTTTATATGTTCTGTGAGGAAGTCCTGCTGGAATGAGGTATTCCATCTCGCGTTTTCTAGCTTTCTGACCGTCGCTCTCTCGTCGGGATGGAGCCCCCGTCTGGTCGTGTTGTGCATATCGCATTCCTTCAGCACGGCTGGGGGTCTTTGCAAAAGCAGCACAACAAACGCCCTGTAATTCAATAACAGCGACGCGGCGTGACATCTGGAGAACGTTTTGTTTCAACGTGGTGGGTTTGCACTGGTAAATAAATACGTGACACGGGGGCACTAGCAATACACCCAGCGCATGAAGCCCTGCCCGCCCGCGGCTGGGAGAGGCCGGACTGCCCTGTGCGTCTAAGCTGCCCTGGAGGGCACGCAGCTGCAAGGCATGGCTGTGTTCCAAAAAGACTTTAGTTGTGGACACTGAAATGTAAACTTCTTATGTCACGAAATATTTTAAATTAATTTCTGAACCATTAAAAAATGTAAAAAAGTCATCGTTGGCTAGTGTTCTGCACAGAGACAGGCAGCGGGCGAGGTGTGCTGAGCTGCTTGCCCTGCCTCTCACTTCAGTGGAAAACACGAGAGGTGTCCAAGCCGGCAGAAGGCTCCGTGGGTCCCCGTCACATTCACCTACAGCACGTGGGCCTCTCCTGCCAGCCTGCGGTCCCTTGTAGGGCTTGTCTTTCAAAATCCTCTGAAATTGCCCTCACACTGTGGCAGAATTCCTCAGAGTTGTCTGTCCTCGTGGTCCTTAACTCCTGTTTTCTCTTAAATGTTGAGAAGTTTTCTGTCCATCATCCCACTAGGCGAGCTCACTGTGTCACCAGGACCCGTGGAGACTCTGAGGCCTCGTGTTACTAGCCAGCCAGCAGCTGCAGGTCACTGCCTCTTTCTGAAATGCTTTTTAAAACTTAGTTTCCCGTATTCTACGTTCTCCTGATTCTTCTACTTTGTATAACGCCTCTTCTTGGTATTTTGATGATATCCCCCTTGTTCTCTGACCTCTAAAAGCTGGGGTGTCTGTTCTATTAACTGACCCCTTTGGGCTCTCGTGTGGGCTCAGTGGCTCTAAGTGCTGTCGATACGCTATGGACTTCATCACACGTGTGAAAGTAAACATCTCCAAACTGAGGAATAAAGGGAAGGATGGCTTTATTTTGCTCTAGTACTTGAGCTGCATTAATTCAGTTGAGGCAATCGCCCTGAAAGCCAGGCTTTTACGATCTGTAAAAGGCCAGATAGGAACCATTTTAGGCTTTGTGGGCCTCTTAACAGTTTTGTCTCATGTTCTTTGAGTTTTTTCAACCTTTTAAAAATGTAAAAATCATTCTCAGCTCACAGGCCACGCAGACACAGGTTGCGGGCCAGATCTGGGCTGTGGGTTGTGTGCTGGCCTCACTAGGAGCCATTGTAGGGTAGTTGTATTATCCCCATTTTGCAGATGGAGAAACTGAGGTACAAAGAGGCTGAGTAACCTGCCCAAGCTCACCAGCTAGGAGGTGATGGAGCTAGGGTTCCCATGGGTGGCTCCAGACACCACGTGTTCAGTCACTACACTGGTGTCTAGAAGGCTAAATACATCCAACAAAGAGCTAGTGATTTATGCCCCAGCACCCCAGGAATTGGATTAAGCAGATACCCTGAAGATAGGGTGTAGTAGATGGTTTAAAAGTCTGTAAAGTAACCTGTTTAGCCCTTTCCAAAATCCTCTGCCCCAGCAATGCAGCGTTCCCCACGCCCACGGGGTCTGGAGGCTCAGGGGAGGGTGAGGCTGAGAGCCACAGACGCCAGGCGGGACTGACAGGAGGGCTGGTGGGAGACCCAGCCTAGCGCCCAGGAAGCTGGAGATCTGGGGCACACCCCCACCGCGGGAAACAGACGAGCCCAGGACAAGAGGCAGAGACCCCAGTCTGCTCCCCACGGTGAGCCTCCCCTGAGTCTGGCAGGAGCCCCTGCTCATGTCCACAGCCTCCTGTCTGGTGTCTTCTCGTTCTGGAGAAAGGACGGAAACTTCCAACTGGAAAGATGGACATCCAAATAAAAGGAAGGTGCAAGAAAAAACTACCGTGGAGGAAGCAGAAGAAAACTTTTAAAAAATTTAAAAGTTACATCTGAGGGAAGGTAAACATACAGGAAGCAATCAGAAGCTATGGAAAAGAAATGTTAAGACAGATTAAAAATGCGATGGAGGGACTTCCCTGGTGGCACAGTGGTTAAGAATCCGCCTGCCGATGCAGTGGACATGGGTTCAATCCCTGGTCCGGGAAGATCCCACATGCCGCGGAGCAACTAAGCCTGTGCACCACAGCTACTAAGCCTGCGCTCTAGAGCCGGCGAGCCACAACTGCTGAGCACGTGTGCCACAGCTACTGAAGCCCGCGTGCCTAGAGCCCGTGCTCCCCAACAAGAGAAGCCGCCGCAATGAGAAGCCCCCACACGGCAATGTAGAGTAGCACCCGCTCGCCACAACTAGAGAAAGCCCACGCACAGCAACGAAGACCCAACGCAGCCAAAAATAAATTTTAAAAATATATACGATGGAAATACCCAGTAGAAAGACTGGATAACAAGGTTGAGAAGATTTGCATAAAGTCGAGCAAGAAGATGAAAAAGGGCAAAGTATGAGACAAAAGAAAACCTGAGCTTCAGCCTAGGAGGTCCGACACGAAACAACCAGAACTTCCAGAAAGAACAGGAAATGCAGGGGAGGAAGACGGAAGAGGGCCCAGGGCACACGGAGTGACTATAGACTGTGACCCAAGACACACTGTTGGGAAATGTAAACGGTCTGCATGTGAAGAAAAGATTCTAAAGGGATCCACAGAGGAAGGATTAAAAAAACAGATCACATACAAAAGATGAAGAGTGAGATGTCATCAGGCTTTTCGGCAGCAGTGCTGGGAGATAGAAAATGATGGCACAGTGCCTTTAAAATTGTGACAGAAGTGGTTTCCAGTTTGGAGTTCTGTAGCGTGCCAGACTTCCAGGGTGTGTTCAGGTATGCAAGTTCTCAGGAAGTTTACCTTTTGGACACATTTGTCAAAAAGCAATGCAATTCCTCCCCAAAATGAGGTGACCAAGGAGGAAAGGGAAAAATGGGGGTCCAGGAACAGGATGGGCGGGAGGTGACGGGTCGGGACCAGGGTGCGTCCCTCCCGGCCCTGCCTTGTAGTGCTGGAGCTGGGCCCGCACACGTCTCCTCTGTGATGTCACAGTGTCAGGTCTCGCTGGAGGGCCTGGAGAGAGTAAGGGGCTGGCTTCTCTTGGGTTTCAGGCGTTGGTTTTCTCTTTTCCAGGCAAGACGGCCAGGTTTCACTGAAACCTCAACATTGGCACATCACCCACCTTTTCTGCCAACAGGAGGTCGCAAGCACAGGTCTCTGCCCGGGGTGGGGGGGAGGGCAGAGACAGCAGCTGCTCCCTAGCCCCGATGTTTCCACACTTAGAGTTGTCAATTCCCTAATTACTAGTTAATAATTGTGTTAAATTTTCTCTGTTCATATTACTGGTGTGCTGTCTCCTGGCTGGACCCTGACTGCACACACGGTACTATAAACACTGAAACGTATTTTGCCAAAATGTGGGATGTGGTTGTGTTGGGACAGTGGTGTAGGGAGACGTTTCTGGGTGGGTACGCGAAGGGTGGGTGTAGAAGCAGGGCCAGTCTTCTGTGGTGGGGAGTCAAGAGATGACACACATTTTAAAACTCAAGAAAATGCACTGCAAGTATGTTTAGAAATACGGTTGTAATGACCAGAGGAAAGAGCTAAGTGATATGGAAGTTCTTGCCTTTGGGCAACAGGACAGGAATCAGGAGTGTGACAGGAGGCGGCTAGGCCTTGTTATTTGCCCTTGGTACCGCTTTGTTTTTAAATCATGTAAATGTACTACTGAAAAAAAAAATTAATTCACAATAACCAAAAGGTGGAAACAACCCAAATATTTATCGATAGATTATGGATAAACAATGTGTGTAGATACAATGAGATATTATTTAACCTTGAAAGGGAAGGAAATTCTGATACATGCTACAACATGGATGAACCTTAAAAACATTGTGCTAGGTGAAATAAGCCAGACACAGAAGGAAAAGACTTCTGATTCCATTTATATGAAGTACCTAGAATAGGGAAACTCATTGAGACAAAGGAGAATGGTGTGTGCCAGGGGCTGAGGGGAGGGAGAATGGGGAATTAGTATTTAATGGATACAGAGTTTCAGCTTGGGAAGATGGAAAAGTTCTGGAGCTGGATGGAGATGACGGCACATCAGTGTGGATGTACTTAATGCCGCTGAACCACACACTGAAAAATGGTTACAGTGGAGAGTTCCATGTATATTTTATAAGAATGAGAAAATTTAAGTCTGATAAAAATTGGTGCATAAAAATATGAGTCTCAGAGAAGGAGCATTAATTCACGTTCGCGACTTGAAATAGGAACGTCTGTGAGGAGCTTGAGCCTCAGCCTGAGCGTGAATTTTAATTCGGTCGTCTCTGTGCCAGCGTCAATGTCCCCCTTCCTCACCTGGGCCGCCGCCTCGCCTCCTTATCTGGCTCGTGATTTCGCCCCAGCGACGAACCAGGTGTGTGGGGAGCTGCACTTGGGTCCCAGCACCGCCCCCCCACCAGGGCGTACGTGGACGCCCTGGAAGTGGGACAGCGGCCCTCTCGGGGTCCCCGCGATCACAGAGGACAGACGGCGGATGGACAGACGGACGGGGAGGGGAGACGCGGGGGCGTGGGGCGAGCCTGCGGTCGGGTACCTGTGTCCTGTGGGTGGGGGGGAGGTGGGGCGCTCGTTTCTGCCGCGGGTCCGCCGACCCCCTACCAAGCGCTGTGCTCGGAGCCCCGGGGCCGAGGCTCCAACAAGCGCGACCCGGACGTTCCGGGAGAGTCACCGTCGGGCACTCACCGAGAGGCCTTGCGGGGTTAGGGGGTGCGCCGAGGGTGGGGCTGCTTCTGCACCGACAGACTGGCGCGGGGCCCCCGGGATGCGCGGAGTCCGTGGGATGTGCGGGGTCCCGGGATGCCCGGGGTCCCCGGGATGCGCGGGGTCCCTGAGGCGCCTGGCCCGGGTGCGGCCGGGTGCGACCGGGAGCGGCCCCATCGCAGACAGGCTCCGCAGGGGGCGCCGCGGGCGGGCGGGCTGAGCGCGCTGCTGGAGCCGTTTCCGAATAATCCTTTTAAACATTTGCTCGCTCGTTACTTTAACAGAGATGCTGATCCGGGAGTGGTGGCGGGTGGAGAGGCTTGGAGGATGGATCAGCCTCTCTGAAGACCGCCGGGGAGGCGTCGGGTTTGCACCCAGTCGGCGGACAGAGGGTCCCCTGGGGCCTTCCTTGGAGGCGGTGGCGGGGCAGCCTTCCCGGGGGCCTGGCCTCCTCCCCAGACGGCCCAGGACAACGTGTCTTCTCCCCACACCTGCTGCTCCTTCTGCAAAGTCCGTCTTTCTCCGCCTGGTTCCGTTCTGGTCAAGTTTTGTGCCCGTAGACGGGCCCCAGGACCACCGGACACCCCAACTGCCGGCCACGTGCCCGGGTCCAGAGGTGGGGCTGGCCTTGCAGTAGGGCTTGGCGCACAGTGGGCACTGAAGGGTAACTCTTGTTATTATTATTACAGGAAGTCGATAGCTTACAACATTCTTCAGTTGAGAAGCTGCAGGAGAAAAACTATGCCCTTTCCCCAGAACTTGAAAGGAAAAAAAAATCTTTACTGAAGTACTAGCTGTTGTTCCGGAGCCTGTCTGGATAACACTTGAGCTTGTTCCTTTGTGTGGAAAACAGTCTGTTTTGACTTAAGCTGGTGGGTAGTTAAGCAGCTTCATACCTCCACGTCTTGAAAGCCTTGTATGTGTTGGTCGGGCGAATTCATGATCTTGTTCCCCACCGTGTGTGCAAGAAGGAACGAGGTTTTCTCTTTGGCAACGTGGGATGGATTCCTGTGCGTGACATTTCCAGTGACTCGGGGGAGCGTCAACCAAGAAAGAAACGGGTTGATTTTGTAACTGAAATGTCAACTCTGCGGTAGATTCCAGAAGCCCTCAAATCTAGGTGAGTTTTGCTCAAAGACTGTGAAAAAGCAAACCTTCCGAAATAAGAGGTAATGGTTTAAATCCCCGTTTGTCTTTCTTCTCCCCCTGGTCTGGTGATGTGGACCGGAAGCTTCTCCATCCTATTGAATTGAATCTCTGAGGTAACCATGTGGTCAAGCTTTCAGTCAACACACAACAAAGAGCCACAGCTACACAGTGACACTGTGATGAGGGGCTGATGGACCACATTTTGGTGACCTGCAGGGAACCAGGAGCAAGAAGCAAAAAAGATTCTAAAGAGCTTTTTTAATCAGACATAGTAGAAAGTAATTAATTACATTTTGGAGTTAAGATTTTTAAATAATAGCTTTCTGGACAATTCTCATTCTTTTTGGTAAATATTCTGCTTTAGATTTTAAAAAAATATTTTGGGTAAGATTATTTTGTAAAAGCAGTAAAGAATATTAAATTGTTATAATAAAGGGGAAACATTTTAATACAACAAATATATCTGAAACCTCACCCTCTTGGCATATCAATATTTCCTCCATCTGGTCCTTATGCATATGTTCATGTGATTTGTATATAAATACAATTACATTTATATTCTACCTTTGCATTGATAGATCATAAGTATTTTTAATGTAGTTCCCCTGAGCAATTTTGTGTGTGTGTGTGTGGTACGCGGGCCTCTCACTGTTGTGGCCTCTCCCATTGCGGAGCACAGGCTCCGGACGCGCAGGCTCAGCGGCCATGGCTCACGGGCCCAGCCACTCCGCGGCACGTGGGATCCTCCCGGACCGGGGCACGAACCCGCGTCCCCTGCATCGGCAGGCGGACTCTCAACCACCGCGCCACCAGGGAAGCCCTCGAAGCTTTATTTAAATAGGACCCACAGATGGTTTTTAAATAGGTGAGTGACTTCAAAATGGAGCTTTAAAATATTAATATGAGTGGTTTTGTTCAGGATGGGCTGAACTGGGCCCAGTCTGCAGGCAGAGAACGCAGTCCGGTGGCCAGGGAGCAGGTGGTAGGAATAAACGTGAGAGTTGCCAGGCAGGGGAACTGGGGCAGAAGCGCGGGCGGGATGTGGGATTGAAGGGGACGGGGGCTGGCGGTCGTTCTCAGGTTCTGAAGGAGGGCCATGGCGAGCAGCACACAGCCCGGGCAGACCTTTCATCAGCTTTGCTGTGTGCTGTCGGGATCCAGGTGCGACCCTGAAGAGCAAGGGCACCTCCGTGATGACAGACTAGGCATGGACGGGATCTCAGGAGAACCCTAAAGGGAAGAGAGCAAAGGACAGGGACTCTGGGAATGGCCATATTTAAGGAGAAGAGAGAGAAGAACAAATAGGGCACGTCCAGGAGCTAGGCGGGCGGGGCTGAAGAGGGTCCCGGGCATCAGATGCACTGGGGCCAACAAGGATGCTGAGTTAAGAACACAGACCAGGAGCTTGGGAAGAGGAGGCCGCCCCCATCTGAGGACTTCGCTGGTGAAGGGAGTGGAGATCAGAGCCCAGCCTCCCTCTGGAGGCCGCCCTGGAAGCAGACTCTGCAACTGTCAGAGGGCAATGTGTTCCCACTCACTGGCCTCTGAAAGGCTCTGTGAGGGCAGACTCAGCCCACTGGCCCTTTCGCATCCACACCGTCTCGTCGTGAGCTTATGCCTGGCCTCTGATGCAGTGAAGGTTCCTCTCCTTACGTGAGGAGGCTTCCGTCCACAGGAGGTGAAGTGTCCTCGTCACAAGACCGTCTGGGAACAGGTTTAACAGATCGGTAGACTGGAAGATTTACCCTGACTGAAGAGAATTTAACAGGATCTGAGTTAAAAAGAAAACAAGACTCGAACGTCAACATCTAAGCCAAGAGACAAAGGCAGGGAGCGGGCCGTTTAGTCTCCACGGCTGGCGGGTGTTACTGCCAGGGTCTGTCTGCCTCTGCAGATTGGAGCAATTTCCTCTCCCTCCACCCTCATCCCCACACCAGCCGGCATCGGGCAACCTAATCCACATGCCACATGCCAAGCCTACTGACAGATTCAAAGGACTTCAAGGGTGGAGGGGCCCCTCGAGGTGACTGTCGGCTGAGAACCAGGGCCTGGCAAAGCTGCTGCCTGCAGGCCAGGTCCTGCCCCGGCCTCTGGGGGGTTTCCTGGTGTGCGGGGACACCGGGGGCTCGCACAGTCTGGCTGCTCTAGAGCAGCAACAGCAGAACCGAACAGTTGCACCAGAGACCGTCTGGCTTGAAAATCTAAACTATTTACCACCCAGCCCTTTACAGAAAATTTGAGGAACCTGGCTGATATGGCTGGCTACCTAGCTAGCTGTGCTCCTATCGTGAGCAGGCGGACCTTTCTCTTTCAACCTGGGCGAATTGTGATGCTTGAAAAAAGAACCAGGAATAATTTTTAGAAGTCAGAGTTTTCCATTAAGTGGCTTGGCCGGATTCCAGAGAGTTTCTATTCATTGACGGTAGAGCAGGACCGGGCACATGTCGTGCACACAATCCTCAGACCTCACTTTTGTTTCTGCTCAATCCCTTGTCCTTTGAACCAGCACAATAAAAGTGCTTCAATAAGCAGGGTCAAGTAGGATGGACCAGAGAGAAATGTGAAAACGAGATTACGGCTGTGATTAGAGGCCGAATGCCCTCAGCCACACAGCATGAACTGAGAGCACCTTTATTATAGGCAGCTGCCTGGCTGGTATAGAATAGATGGCAACTGCATTTTAAACTGTTTTGTCCGAGTGAGTGAAGCACGGTCATTTTGGAGAACAGGGAAGCAAAGTTTTAAAAGAGCTGAAAAGCTTTTCAAATGCCCATATTTTCTATGTTCCTGAGGGACTTTGGTCACTTCAGTTCCTACGTGGGATGTGAAGTGGTCCCACATCAGGGGGGCTCTGATCTCCCCTCCCTTCACCAGCAAAGTCCTCAGCCGGGGGCGGCCTCCCCTTCCCAAGCTCCTGGTCTGTGTTCTTCCACAAGTATAGAAGCATCAGCTCTTTTAGTTTGGGACTGATGTGTAAATGAGAATCAGTTAACTTGGGAAGTGCGTCCACCAAGCCGTCCAGAGTTAGCTGGACATCCTCTCCTTAGGTGAGGAGACTTCTGTCCACGGGAACTGCTGGTCTCTTTGGGAAGCAGGGGGGCAGATACGTCAAAAGTCTCAATGGAGTTTATGTCTTTTGACCCAGCAATTCCACTTCGAAGAATGTGTCCTAAAGAAGAAGTGATGTGGAAAAGATTTATGTACCACACTCACTATTTAAAATAGCCAAAAATCGGAAATAATTTAAATGTCCGACAATTGGATTCTGCTTAAACAAATTGTCATACATTTATATGGTGGAATGTCATGAAGCCTTTAAAGTTACGATTTAGAAGAAAATGTATTAACCTGGAAAATGTTCATAGTATATTAGGAAAAAAATATCAGAATAAATATGATCACTTGGAAAATATCTCAAAGAAAATAAATCAAAACATTAGCCAAGTTTATCTCTGGGGGTGGGGTTTTAAGCGTCCTGTGCATTTTTCTTCATGCTTTGGTGTTTGTACTTTCAGTATCATGTGTAGATATTTTTTCCTTGGACTTGAGATCTGTTGGGCTTTTGAGTCTATGGATAGGATCTTCGATTAATCCTGGCAAATTCTCAGCTGTGATCTTTTCAAATATTGTCTCTGCTCCTTCTCTGTTTCCTGTCCTCTGGTTACTGATTAGACCTACCCTGGACCCTCTCTCTCTGTCCTCACGTCCTTGAACCTCTTTTTCATTCTCCCCATTTCTGTGGCTCTCCCTGCAACATTCTAATCATTCCTTCAACTGTATCTTTAGTGTTTCTTCATCTGTGTGTTCAGTCTATCCATTGAGTCTTAAGTTTCAAATATCATTATTATTTTTTAAAATTTCTAGAACTTCTATTTGGCCATCAGTTATGATTTCTTGTTCTCTGCACATATTTTTAATCTTGCCTTTAATTCTTTAGACATAGTAATGTAGCTCAATTCCATTCTGTCTGATAATTCTAAAACCTAAAGTCCTTGCAGGTCTATTTCTGCTGTCTGCTGTTTCTGTTTATTCTCAATCATGGAGCCTCATTTCTGTTTCTTTTTTTTTTTTTTTTTTTTTTTTTTTTGCTGTATGTGGGCTTCTCACTGTTGTGGCCTCTCCCGTTGTGGAGCACATGCTCTGGACGCGCAGGCTCAGCGGCCATGGCTCACGGGCCCAGCCGCTCTGCGGCATGTGGGATCTTCCTGGACTGGGGCACAAACCCATGTCTCCTGCATCGACAGGCAGACTCTCAACCACTGCGCCACCAGGGAAGCCCTCTTTTTTTTTTTTTAATATTTTATTTTTTAATTTTTTGGCCGAGTGGCTTGTGGGATCTTAGTTCCCGGACCAGGGATCAAACTCGCACCCTCAGCTGTGAAAGCGCCGAGTCCTAACCGCTGGACCGCCAGGGAAGTCCCTGGAGGCTCATTTCTTTTGTGCCTCTATGAGTTTTATCTGTGAGCTCTGTAAGAGTAAAGTAAAAAATGAAACTTTCTCGTTGCTGAAAGGGAAAGAGAGTATTACCTCTCCAGTTGCTACTCACTGGAAAATCCTTTGTGGGTTTCTTAGAGATGAAAGATAAAGAAAAATTCCTCCAGAGAGGAAGTGCAGGGTTTTTTTTTCCCCGTTTGGAGATGCCTTAAGTCCAGCTCTCAGTGTGAAGGGACTTTATTGAACTAGGAACGTGTGTTTAGGCTGCAAATCTGCAGTGAGAACTAGCGATGGTTGTAAGTACCTGGGGCAGGATACCCCGTCCCCTGGGCACCAAGGTTTAAAGCAGCAACGTTTCTTGCAGTCTTTGGAGCAGGGGAGGGACTTCTAATTCTTTTCTTCTAATTTTTTTTTTTAGAACATAAAACCTGCTTTTTTAAAACAAATTTATTTATTTTTGGCTGCGTTGGGTCTTCGTTGCTGCGTGCGGGCTGTCTCTAGCTGCGGCGAGCAGGGGCTACTCTTCATTGTGATGCGCGGGCTTCTCATTGCGGTGGCTTCTCTTGTTGCAGAGCACGGGCTCTAGGCACGTGGGCTTCAGTAGTTGTGGCACACATGCTCAGTAGTTGTGGCTCGTGGGAGCAGTAGTTGTGGCTCACAGGCTCTAGAGCGCAGGCTCAGTAGTTGCGGCGCGCGGGCTTAGTTGCTCCACGGCATGTGGGATCTTCCCGGACCAGGGCTTGAACCCGTGTCCCCTGCATCGGCAGGTGGACTCTCAACCACTGCGCCACCGGGGAAGCCCCCTTGATCCCTTTCTTCCTCTCTGTTTTGCACCATGAATCCGAGAGGACATCACAGTGGCTTGTCTTTAGTTCTGTCTGGAGTCTGACCTCTTCTCACGACCCCCTTCCGCTGTCCCCTCTGGCCTCCCCTCTAGCCTCATCGCTGGCACTGCCGCTGAGCATTTCCTCGGCCATTCTCTCCCCTGGTCCTGCGTTCGGCTGTGGACTCGCCGCAGCCGTGGGGGGTTGGCAGGTGTGGCACCAGCAGAGGCTGAGACACGTGTTGGCCTGTGTCCGCCACTCCCGCGGCCTTGAGCGTGGGCCCTGGTCCTCCTGTCGGCAGACGCCCTGCGTCAGCCAATGGCCAGCCACTGTCAACCTTCCTGCCACCCTGCAGGTGACCACGGTCCCGACCAACACTGACAGCCCGGCCCGGCCCAGCCGAAGCCCGCAGCATAGAAAAGAAACTGTGTTTCCTGCAGCTGCCACGGCCTGTTAGGCAACGCAAAACGCAGACACGCAGGTTCCTGAAAGGTAACTTGGGATTTTCCTTTTCCACTGAATTAACTGCCAAAGATATAATCAAGTAACTAACCCCTAAAAACAGCATGTAAAGAAATCTGAGATCTCTGTGTATATTTCATGATTCCTCTATTTTCAATAAAAATATTTATCTTCCATGTTTATTTATTTGCCAAGAACTAGGCAGCTTTACCTGAAGCTCTCCTACTCCGTTGGTGGATTTCCCACTCTTGTTTTCCTCTATGGCTGTTTCCTTAGGAAGTTCAGTGTGCACTCACCCCACGACCCAGTGGTCAGACTCTCAGAACTGAAATGTGTCTCCACGAAGGCTTGTGCACAAGTGTTCACATGAGCCCCAAACAGCAAACCGTTCGTGATGGTTAACTGTGCCAACTTGACAGGCCACGCACGGGGTGCCCAGGTATCTGGCCAAACGTGATCGCGGGTGTGTCTGGGAAGGTGTTTGAGGATGAGATGAGCAATGGAGCTGCACGCCTCGCCTCCTGAGGGTGGGCCCCATCCGAGCAGCTGAAGGCCTGACCAGAATGAAAAGACTGACCCCCCATGGGGAAGAGCGAATTCTCCTGCCTTTAGTCTCGGACTGAATCATTGGCTTCTCTTGGGTCTCAAACCTACTGGCCTTTGGACGGGAGTTTACGCAATGGGCTCCCGAGGCCCGCAGCCCGTCGACCGCAGACCTCGGGGGTCATCAGCCTCTACAGCCATGGGAGGCATTTCCTCAGCATACACCCCCATGCCGCCCAGAGGGTTCACTAGCGGGTGAATGGACGAATCCTGGAATTCTCAGCAGTAAGAAGGCATAAACTACCGAGACGGCAACAACAGACAGGAATCTTGAGAGCCCTGTGTGGAGTGAAAAGGACACAGATGAGTCCATACTGTGTTTCCATTTGTGTGAAATTCCAGAGAAGATGGGTCTGTGATGCTGGAGGGCAGCCTGGCAGTGCTGGTGAAGGGGAGGTGACCTGAGGGGCACGGGGAACCCGTGGGGTGACGGGCACGGCCCCAGTGGCGGTGGCACTTTGGTGCACGCGGGGCAAACGCGCGTTCTGTCTCAGTAGAGCTGGTTTTGCAGAAAGAATCAGCCAGCCTGGCGGGAGTGAACTTCTCTGAAACCGTGTCCTTTGCTGCCCCAACCTGCAACAGAGGACGTTTAGATGGTCGGACAGAAACCAAGTTGGGCCCAGCCCATCTGAAGCACAGGGGCCGGGGCGGGTGTGTCCCTCCTGCTACTGTCCCTTCCAGGTAGGCGGTGATGCTGGCCCTGCCCCTCCCTCACCCCGTGGGGGACCTGAGGAGGCAGAGGCCGGGCTGGAACAGAACGTGGGGTGTCCCTGGCCCTCGGGCCTCCAGCCGGCCTCACCCTCAGTCTCACGGTGCCTGGAGGTCTGGGCCGAGCCGACTCCCACCTTCAACATGATCTGGAGGCCGCAGATCACTTCTCACCAGGGAAAGCTTCCCCAGACAGAGTGTAGAGGGCACGAAGAGCAAACGGAAGTCTCACGAGGCCTGGAACACAGGTGAACAGGGAGGAACTGTTTCCACTTTAGCCGGACTTGCCAAACGGGTCAGTTCCAAATGGGTGCGAGGATTCTCGGCAGCTGTTCGCGTCTCGTCCGAACCAGCCCCGTCTGACTAGTAGAGGCGGTCCTAGGGGATCTGCTCGTGCGGCCCACGCTGGGTGGCGACTTTGCTGCTGTAGTTAAAGAATTAGTTTCTTAACCACGCCTTCAGCCATGTTAACACCACTCCCCAGATTTGAGAACTCATTAAAAGAGAAACGCCGGATCATAGAAGCAATAACCTGAATTTTGTCCAATGTACTGAGAATTCATTTTAAATGGAAACGTGTTTTCTTGCTGAGGACTTTGGGGGGTGCCTCGGGATGCGAAGGAGCCAGTGCCTAGCTGACGTGCGCGATGTCCCCTGCAGGCTCAGAGCGCCCCTCTCGGTGCTGGAGAGAAGGTGCTCTGTGACCTGGGGCAGGTGCCTGGGCGTCTCTGTGCCTCAGCTTTTGCCGGTGAGAAGGAGGTGGCGATGGGAGCCCCCCACACACACACACAGGCCGCTGCCAAGGACGAGGGCAGAGAACACACCGGCTGTGATGTGAGGGGCGTGATTCATACTTTGCTTTTGGTCTAATTTGCAGCTTTTGCCTTTGACGACATTATATGCCTCGCGTGGTTGTTATGAGGATTAAATGAGATGATTTAGGTAAACTGATAAGTTCAATAAGTCAAAGTTATTTATTTCGGAAGTAACTAAAACTTGTTAATGTTGGATGGTGCCTTTGAGCCTAAAGTTAGGTGTCATTTGCCTGTTTTCATTTGGAGGCGGCCTCTTCACGTGTTCTCTGGGTGTCGATCTCACCACGACCCCATGAAGTGAAAACCCCGACCCGAGGCAGCCTCTAATCTGCCTTCTGTCAGTGTCAGTGTCACATCTTGTATATCGGATATTTAATATGTCCGTAATCTTTAGGAGAATCTGGCATATTAGGGAGTCTGACGAAATAGGTTTGTAATTTCTATGTAAAGAGTATAATTAAGTGTAGACTTGTAATTTTTTTTAGCATCTTTATTGGAGTATAATTGCTTTACAGTGTTGGGTTAGTTTCTGCTGTATAACAAAGTGAATCAGCCATATGTATACATACATCCCCATATCTCCTCCCTCTTGCGTCTCCCTCCCACCCTCCCTATCCCACCCCTCTAGGTGGTCACAAAGCACCGAGCTGATCTCCCTGTGCTATGCAGCTGCTTCCCACTAGCTATCTATTTTACATTTGGTAGTGTATATATGTCCATGCCACTCTCTCACTTCGTCCCAGCTTACCCTTCCCCCTCCCCGTGTCCTCAAGTCCATTCTCTGCATCTGTGTCTTTATTCCTGTCCTGCCCCTAGGTTCTTCAGAACCTTTTTTTTTTTAGATTCCATATATATGCGTTAGCATACGGTATTTGTTTTTCTCTTTCTGACTTACTTCACTCTGTATGACGGACTCTAGGTCCATCCACCACCTCACTACGAATAACTCAGTTTCGTTTCTTTTTATGGCTGATAGACTTGTAATTTTTAAATTAAAAAGTTTAAGAGCATTTGACAAAGTTTGTAAATGCTATTGGAACGTATACAAGAAGTTGAAAGTTCCTGTACTTACAACTTTGATTTATTGGATTTTTAACGAGTTGTTTAAGGTTGTCGTAAGTTTTTTTGAGTTGGGGATATAGATTGCATGCGCCCTTCAGACATTTGAAATATTTAAGAAGAAAAATGAATATATTAAATTTATAAGTGCAGTTCAAAATGTGGAGAAGAATTTAATTAAATGGATTGATTTTTAGGAATTTAGTTGGTTCAACTAATTGAAGGTGATTCTTACGTTATCTGAAGTTTTACACATACTAGAACATGACATAAGATTTGTACAATGAACATAAAAGCTAGAGGAAAAAAAGGTTTTTTTGAATTTGAACTTTAATAAGGCATCATTCATTTGAAATTTAAGTAGCTGTAAAGTTCTTTCTGTGCATTAAAGTCCCTGTTGCTCATTAAAAAAACAAAAACAAAAAACCCAAAGACCCAAACCACACATAGACACAGTCTCACAACTTTCATTTATACAGAGCTGGACACAGTCCACACATAACTGAATGGGCCTTGGCGTTTCGTGCACAGTCCTGGCTCCCAGCTTTCGGAGTCGGGGAGGGGAGGGAGGGGGAGGGGTTGCCTGGCGATGACCTCATCGTGGTGATGTCGGCCCTGAGCTCTACCCGGAGTGAGCAGTTGGGAGAGGAACCTGCAGACTGATGCTTGGGTCTGTGATATTAGTGTTGGCCTTTTCTTAAGAAAAGAAAAAACCCTTCCTCTCCAGAACACACTGGGTTTCCTCTGATCGCTCTGCTCTTGATATGTGGCACGATGCCCCGGTACCAACCCCCAACACCCGAGAGGTGCCCTAGGACTGGTGTCCTAGCACCTCTGAGCGAGGGAAGCAGGACCCCAAGCGCACCCTCAGCCGCAGCCTCCATCGCAGCGAACGGCAGGAAATCATACTCGGTTCTGCGTCTGCCTCGCGTTTCGTCTGGTTTGGGCCCTAAACAGTTGAAGAACAAACCTGAAAGGACGACGGGGAGGACCGGGGTCCGCACACACTCACACGCTCGGGATAAACGCTAGAAGGCAGGGGCGCGCTTTCTGAAGGGGTTTTGAGGGTCTTGGGAATGAAAGTTCTTAGCTTCCATGTTTCCTCCTTCGTGGGGACCCCGCGGCCGGCGCCGGGGGCCTCACCTGGGACCGGGGCGCTGCGGTGAGGACGGAGGGCCGCCCTGAGCAGGTCCGAGCTCCCGCCAGAGAACCGCTGACTTCTGAGGGTGACTTTGTTGTTGCTGTTGATCTCGCTTTCAACTTTGAGAGGAAACTAGAAGGGGGGCGCGGCCTCTATCCCACGAGAGTCTCTAGCTCCCTATTTGGGCCTCCACCCCATGGACGCCCTCGGAGCCCAGCCGTCATCATCTTATCCCTGGGCGTTCCGGGGTGCCGCCCAGCCCGCCCCACTGTGGACCACGGGACCTGCAGTTCTGGCGGCCGGGAAAGGTCCAGGTCTGGTTCTGTCGGCGTCGCACACAGTAAAGCTGCACGTGCATAGACTCCAGGGAGGGGTCGGCGCCTGTTCCTTGAGCAGCAGACCGTTCGGAACCCAGGGGAGGTCCCTGCAGAGGCGGCGAGTTTTGATCCAGCGGCCCCATGTGTGACTCCTGTGGCCTCAGGCCAGGGGGACGTTTACATGCCTTCACTCGATATTCACACGTGTTTGAGAACTTATTCAATAAAACTATAAGCCATTTAAAAAACTATAAACCATTTTGTTTTTCCCACTAAAAAATGTCATGAAAACTCCTAGAGTGGCTCGAAGAAGATTCCCAGGGACGACAGTAGTTTCTGGGCCGTGTTCAGAGCTCGCTATGCTCTCGTCTCTGGGAGCAGCGGGGCTGGACGGCTTCTGACGGTGAGACTTCGCCACCTGCTTCCCTCCACGCGGTTCCTCCTTCCCCCTCCCGAAGGTCCCCCAGAAGGAATACTTTCAGAGTGAATGAAAACAACAGGAAAAGCGTGACACAGAAAAGAAAAAAGAGAGGGAGGCTTTGGGGAGGAGAAAAGTTCTGTTTCTTGCCAAGGTGTGTTCAATTCATCAAGCTGTGTCCTCCTATGTGTACATTTTAGTTCAATGTAAAACTTAAAAAAATTTTGCATAGATATATATATGTGTATATATCTATATTTTCTAATCATGGTAAAATACACAACATGAAATCTACTATCTTGGCCATTTTTAAGCGGCATTAAGTCACGTCGTTGTGCAACCATCGCTGCCATCATTTCCAGAACGTTGTCATCTTGCAAAACTGAAACTCTTCCCAGATAACACCTCTACATCGCCCTCCCCTAGCCTGACACCCACCCTCCTTTCTGCCTCTGTGGATCCGGCTCCTCCAGGGACCTCCTGCAAGTGGAGTCACGCAGAGCTTGACCTTTGTGTCTGGCTTATTTGACTGAGCATAACGTCCTCAAGGTTCATGCATGTTTAGCAGGTGTCAGGATTCCCTTCCTTTTTAGGGCTGAATAATATTCCACGATATGGAATAAACCCTTCCATTTCCATGGTATAAACCCTTCTGTTTTAAAACAAAGGTAAAAGGTAGGAATGCATAGACACAAGAAAACTTTGGCAGCCCGTGGATAATGTTAATTCGTTGACCCGGAGGGTTTGTGTGGTGCTTCTGTGGGTCAGGGTTACACGTAGCATTTTCTGTCCATTCTGGTCTACTCCCCACAACTTTATTTCCGTTTTTCGGATGAGAAAACATCAATAAAGGCAGAGAGGTGAAACCACTTCCGCGAAGTCATGGGGCTGGAAAGGAGCGGTGCTGAGCGCAGACCCGCTCCTGTGACCGAGGCCGAGCCTGGGCTGGGTTGGACCTGCCCACCTTGCAGGGTGGCTGCGCTGGGGGAGAGGGGACCTTCCGAGAGTTACAGGACGCGTGATGGCACCACTGAGCCTGCGCGGAAGCCCTGACTTCCTGCCGACCACTTCGGGGTCACCTCGGGCCTGGCTGAGCGGGGCCTGCAGCCTGGTGGCCTGGGGTCGTCTTCCCCAAAGGGGCCCGCAGAGCGCGCACCTGGGCACCTGCCCGTGGCCCTAGTCCCCTCGGCTGCGGAGAGTCCCCTCGCCGCCCCCGTGCGCTTGACCGCCCCCGGGAATGCCTGGCGGGGGCGGGGCGATGGGTGCCACCTCCCCTCAGAGCGCCGCTCGTGTGTGCGTGGCGACGGGTCGGGACGCGCCCCTGGAGCCCCGTGCGTGCAGCTCAGGCCTGGCACCGCCGGTGACGCGCTGCCCGCAGGGCCAAGCCCCTTCCCAAAACTATCCATGGGGACAGCTTTGGCACCCATGGTCACAACCAGTGAAGAGTATGGGAACTTCCCGCCAATTCTTGTCTGGTGGGGTTGCATTTTGAATTTGGGTTTCTTTCGAGCCTTCGAAGCATCTGGGCTGGTCTTGGTGGTGTCATGCTGTGTCCTGCATCCATCCAGAAGTGGGTTTGCCAGGCGGGGGCAGTGTGAGTGGGAATATTGCATTTCTGATTAAGAACTTGCCATTAGACACACACAGGTATCGCCCCGCGTCATAAAAGCAGAGCTACAATTATGTGTAATTATACACAGAAGAGTCTCCCCCGAGAACCACAAACTCCGGCCTTGCTGGGGGAAAGATCTCTTGGGCGTCATGCTGAGTGAGGTAAGTCAGAGAAAGGCGAATACTGTGTGTTTCCACTAAAATGTGGAATCTAAAAAACACAACAAACTAGTGACTATGACAAAAAAGGAACAGACCCACAGATGGAGAACAAACTAGTAGTTACCAGTGTGGAGGTACAAACTGCTATGTATAAAATAAAAAAGCAACGAGAATATATTGTACAGCACTGGGATACAGCCAGTGGTCTCTAATAACTATAAATGGAGTAGGACTTTTAAAAATTGTGAATCACTTTGTTGTACAACTGAAACTTATATAATAATGACATCAACTATACCTCAAAAAAAAAGTTTTCAAAAGTTAAAAAAAGGAAAAACAACTCACTACAGAACTAGTGATTTAAATTTAAGGCCAGTTTTAATTACTTATCTGGTAAAATGCTTATTTTCAGTTACAGTTTAATCTATGAAAGATACTGTTATAGCACAAAAAGTTTTAGTAAGAGTTTTGTAAACATTAGGACCTAAGTTACCATTCACATATATGGTACTAGGCACAGTTCACTGTTTTAGAGTTATTTGAATTCCTAACTGACCATAAAAAGTCTTGCTATGGCATTCCATAATGCAAAGGGGAAAAAAAATCTTTTGGGCAGTAAGAAATCTTAGAGTGAATAAACTGAAGCTTTGCAGTGTAATGTGGAATTAGGAAGAGAAATACATTTTCTGACTTTAATGTACAATGTCTACATGTTATTTTAAAAAGTTATTCCGAGAATGCCCTGAGCCCTCTGAAGGCAGGGGTGGGGTGGCAGGGTCTTTACAGAAGATTCACCCTTTGAAATCATGCAGTGCTCTGTAGAGTTTTGTTTTGGTGGAGATCCAAAAATTGATCCATAAGTCAATGTTACAAATATCAGAAGAATAAGTTCAAAAGAAAGCATTTTAGAAAAAGCACTTTATTCAGTAACACTAAAGAATTAAAGAAAGTGTTAATAGAAGGAAAAAAAAAAAGCCCAAACAGAAAAGAGACCTAAATCTCATCAGGTTAACTTTTGTAAAGGATGTTTGAATTGTCTTCACAGTTCTTATTCTAGGTGTTCTCGTACAAGAAACCTATGATCTAGCCACTTATTTAAAGATCAAAGAAGCTGGGCTATATCGGAAATCGTCTGGCTTGCTCTTCTTGCCTTTCTCTTTTCTTTTTAAACTTAAGGTATCTTTTTTGTTAATTTCATGGGGAAAAACAACTCAGTAAAATAAAGTTTAAAAAAGGGAAAGTGAGTGATGATGTATGAAGTGTTTTAGGATTTTAAACACTGGATTTCGGCACTGTGAATGTAGTAATACTTGACATTCTGTAACCACTATAGGTTGTACAGTGCCAGCCGGATGACGGGGCTTCCAAAAACAGGAGTGGAAGAATATAATTGTCTTGTACGCTGTGGATTAAAGAAACAGAGTGTGTAAATGTAATAGGTATGGCATTTCAGTTTAAAAATAAGCTTAGGGATTTAAAAAATTTCTATTAAATTGGGAAAAAATAGTTTCAGTGCAATTTCCAAATAATTAACAAGCCAGAAGAAATACATCTGGAATCTTGACCACAGGGGTGATGGTTTCTGTTTTTAACACACGTATCAGTGCTAAAAGTGATTGAATAGAGGCAACCGTTTCCCTGGCCATGTCCCTGTGAGGGAGGAGGACCCTGGCCTTCAGGGTCACGGACGCCCCAAATAGCAACATAATGTAAGACATGCTTTCATTTTTTACACGAACTGAAATCAAAATACTAACCTGAAGAAAGACTACAGGCACCGTGGAATTGTGAAATTTTGCTTCTTTATCAATTAGTGGCTTTCAAGTAGGAGCATCTAATTTTACCCTCCCGACCCGGCACCGAGCGGCCCTACTAGACTATAGACCAAACTGGCACCTTCACCAACATGCAGGGAATAAAGTCCACATTTAAAGTGTAGAAATGAACTACAGTTACAGTTCTCGCTTCCATCTCCAGCCCCACTCAGAATCACATCGTGGGTCACGATTGTACCTGACGTTTGTCCTGGTGGAACCTGGGGTACTGAGAACATTCACAGCCACCCAGTGAGCTGTCCTTTCACCGTCTGGTCACTGCGACAGCGGCTGAAGCTTTTTTATCAGAAAGCTTTTCAAATTTGGATTTTCTAGTGGCCCTTCTCGCCCAGGAAGACTCAGCCCCACAGCCGGGGGCCTGAGGCATCCCCTGTGGGTGAGGAATTACCTTCTCTCCTGTGCACCAGCCTGGGGAGATGGAGAAAATAGCCACTTGGATAAGTCTCTCCATCAGTCTGCTGGGAAAGCCTTTAATTTCCAAGCCGGCGGTCACCAGCCAGCTGCACACAGTCATCTTTTCATCAGATTGTCAGTGGGTCGCTCTTTATGATATAAGACACAGCCTGGGCTTCCCTCTGGTGCACTGGTTAAGAATCCGCCTGCCAATGCAGGGGACACGGGTTCGAGCCCTGGTCCGAGAAGATCCCACATGCCGCGGAGCAACTAAGCCCGGGCACCACAACTACTGGGCCTGCGCTCTAGAGCCCGCAAGCCACAACTACTGAAGCCCACGAGCCACAACTACTGAAGCCCGCACGCCTAGAGCCCACACTCCACAGCAAGAGAAGCCACCGAGATGAGAAGCCCGCGCACCGCAACGAAGAGTAGCCCCCGCTCGCCGCAACTAGAGAAAGCCCGCGTGCAGCCATGAAGACCCAACGCAGCCAAAAATAAATAAAAAATTAAAAAGAAAAAACAACAGTCTGCTGTGGAGTCTGGCCCCAAATACATCATCAGGAAGTTACAGTAATTCACAAAAAGATGAATCAGGTGGGGCAGGGTGCCGTTTTGTGGGACAAGAACTGACAAGCCGCAGAGGAGGTAGGATGTGAGGTGTGACAAGGCCCAGGCTCAACATCACCAGTGTACACTGGCTTGTACACAAACAGCGACGGGACCCCTGTGTCATCTTCCAGCCTCCCCGGTCAGCGCAGGATCCGTGTAGACGCCAAACGGGGCCCTCGTCCCAACCAGCACATGCACTCACGCGGGCAGGAGACCCCGACACTGTCACTCATGCTTCAGAAAGCAAAGAGGCTGCCCACAAAGAATGGTTAGGAAACTTGAAGAGTTTTATTTTGTACTGTTAAAAAATGTAGGTCGTGGATTCATCTGTATAAATAATTTTTCTGGCAACAGTAGTTAACTTTTAACCTCCCGTTCAAAAACTTCACAACTTCAAGCGTTTGAAATGCACTTAAAGATTTCCCCTGCTTTTGTTTTCTATGGTCCATTTTCATAGTAATTAGCCGACTCATAAAGTCAAAGAATTTCTTTCAAAATAAAGTTCAAATCTTTACTAGTATGTAATGGGACACATTTGCATTCTCTTGGTCAGTATCCATTTTAATACTTTTATTTTCTTTCATTTTTTTCCTGAAAGATAGAAAGTGGGGGAAATAGGCTTACCTGTACGATTCAGATCAAAGCACAAAATGTCATTTAAAAAATAAATACCTAAGGCATACCGGCCACACTTTTACTCAGTTTCCTCGGCTGTTCAGACTTATCTCAAGGGTCTGCTCTCCCCCTGCCGCGGCTCTGCCTCTGATGGGCGGCTGCTTCCTGTCACTCGTCATGAAGTGTGTGGCTTGATATCCTGGGCTTCACATGCCGGTTCAGAAACTCAGTGACGCTACATGGACTTGCTCAAAATCTTTTTTTAGTGCGGTTTGGCAAATATCCCAAATGAAATTCAACTCTAAGTTAAAGTCTCACACAGAGATAAGGCTAAGAGCATCTAGACTTGCTGGGCCGTCCAGGGGCTCCGGGGCGGGGATGGGGGCGTAGGAAAGGAAAACCGAATTGCCTGCCACAGACACCCCTGCTTTCCCACCACAGAACAGCGCCCCGCGGAGACCGCAGCACCTGCGGAGGCAGCCGGGGTGCTGGGCGCGGGGGCTGTTGGGAGAATCTCTGGCGGCCCCGCCCCTGCGCCCCCTCCCTGCCTCGGACGCGCTCCCCACTACCTCCCAGCGTTAGGAACAGCAAGCACTGACACACGAGCCCGACCCTCGCTCGCCCCCTCCTCCCGCCTCCAGGCTCCACCGCCGGTGTGAGCCCCCTGGGTCTTGGATGCTAGGCCACCGCTAGATGGCCAAGTCACTGGCCCTGGCCCGGCCGCCGCTGGACTTACTGGCCTTGCTGGACCGGCCGGGGTCTGCGGGGAGCTCGGGGGGCGCGTGCAGCTCCACGGCAGTCACCGCCCCCTCCCCGTCGCTGTCGCCCGAGCTCCCCGCCCCGCCCTCCGGAGGAGGCTGCTGGGGGCCGGCCGGGGGCTTCGGGGCTGCGGGCGCGGACGACGGCGGGGAGGCCTTCCCGGCAGAAGTCTGCTGCTCGGCCTCCCGGCCGGCCCAGTTCGGCGCCGTCGCGAGCAGGTGCTGGTGGCCGCCGGGGGAGCCGGCCGGGTGGCCCTCGCCGGGGGTCCCGGGCAGGGCTGCCGGCGGAGGGGGCTCGGGGTAGCCTGGGGCCGACGCCTGCCCCAGGGAAGAGGCCGAGGGCGCGTAGGAGGGCGGGAACCCGATGGTGAGGGCGGGTGGGTTGGAGTGGGAGGGCAGCAGGAAGGGGCGCCCACACGCAGGCTTTGCGGCCCTCACGCTGGAGCCGGGAGTGTCCGGGCGGTAAGGGTCGGTCATGCCCTGTTTCAGCTTCTTCCAGCCCAGGTGGTAGATCTCCAGCATGTTGAGCAAGAGGGACACGCAGGCCACGGCCAGCATGAAGACGATGAAGATGGTCTTCTCCGTGGGCCGCGAGATGAAGCAGTCCACCGTGTTCGGGCAGGGCCACCGGTCACAGCGGTACAGCGGCTTCAGCTGGAAGCCGTACAGGAAGTACTGCCCGGCGATGAAGCCCACCTCGAACAGCGTCTTGAAGATGATGTTGAAGACGTAGGTGCGGAGCAGGGCGCCGGCCAGGCGGACCTTGCCCCGGTCGTCGCGCACCGGGGGCCTGTCCTGTCCGAGGGGCGGGCCGTCGGCCTTCAGCCGCTCTTCCTCCCGCTCCTTCCTCTTCTCCTCCATGCGCACCAGGTGCAGCACGTGGCCCAGGTAGATGAGGGTGGGCGTGGACACGAAGATGATCTGCAGCACCCAGAAGCGCACGTGCGAGATGGGGAAGGCGCGGTCGTAGCACACGTTCTCGCAGCCCGGCTGCTGTGTGTTACACGTGAAGTCCGACTGCTCGTCCCCCCACACCTCCTCGGCCGCGGCCCCCAGCACCAGGATCCTGAAGATGAACAGCACGGTCAGCCAGACCTTGCCGACCACGGTGGAGTGCTCCTGGGCGTTCTCTAGGAGTCTCCCCAGGAAGCTCCAGTCGCCCATCGCTTCGGATGGCTAACCTGCAAGGGAACAGGCTCGTTACTAGGCAGGCTCGCCAGGTGAGCTGAGGGTGCAGCCCCGGGCAGCCCTGGGCCCCGAGGGCGGTCGGCATTTGCTGTCACGGGGAGCTGTGCTCCTGCCGACCAGCGGGAACTCTCCACGGGAGGGTGTGTGCGTGTACGTGCGCGCACAGGTGTGTGTAGCAGGCACGTGCATGCATATCTCCCGGCTGCCCACCGAGCAGGGTTTGGTGGCTGTCCACAGCACGTGTGGCCCTGAGCGGGCGGCAGCTACACGGCACAGGGGCCAGCGTGAGGGAGACGACCGCAGGCTGCTAACGCTCTCACTTCAGAGCCGAGGACACTGGGAAAGGTGCCGGAGGGGAGGGACCTCTCCCCAGCCTCCCGACTCCCGTCCTGGTCTAGTCCAGCGGCTCTCGGGGGGCATGGTGCTCCGCACACAGCTGGTGGATTCCTAAGCGGACCTTTTTGTTCGTGTGAAATCAGAGTGATTTTCCCAGACGGCCGTGGTTCCCAGGCCACTGCTGTAACTCCTGCCGTGTCCACCTACTGCCTCCCCTCCCCTCCCTTCTCACCAGGCAAATGTTCCACAAACGGTCAGCTCGCTGCAGGCCCAGCCATGCCGCCTCCCCCTGCAAGACGGGACCCGGGCGCACGTGGCCAACTGCCCCACGGGAGGCAGCAGGGGGAACCCGGGGGCCTCCGTGCCCCGATGCAGGGCACTGCCAGCCTCACGGACACACAGACAGACACACACAGACACACACACACACACACACACACACATGCACACACACATATATACACACTCACGGCCCTCCAGTGGAACCAAAGACAACTCTTCTCACATTGAATTTTAAAATGTTTAAAAATATTGATGTTTATGAGTTGGTTCTGAGGCAAAATACAAAACTTTACTGTGACCTAAAGAAACAGAGAAATGTTAGCTCTCTTTAGACCAAATTTCCAACTCTGTTTTGGTTGTTTGAGATCTTTCACGATATCTTACTCTTCTCAGGTCCCACCAGCCCACCTGCCCCTGACTGTGACTGCCACCTGTTCTATTTTGCTTGTTCTCAGAGAGTAAAATATTTCAATTTAGAGACTTAACTTACTGAACGTGAAGGAAGTCAGGTGTCAGGCACTTTCTGGGTTAAACCTGACTCTCACGCAGACACTGCAGCTGCCCATCTGGGCCTGGACGGCACCGCCTCACCCCGGCCCCCCTCCCCCTGCCGCCGCCCTCCCCCTGCCGCCCCCCTCCCCCTGCCGCCCTCCCCCTGCTGCCCGCCAGCCCATCCGGGCAGGACAAGCCCGCTGTGCCCCCAGCGCTTCATTCGAGCTTCCGCACCCGCTGTTTCTTCACCTTAAAGCTTGGCCGGGGGGCGGGGCCCGGCCTGCTGACATCCACACTTAGGCCACCGTGGGGCCGCGCTGGCCCTTCGTCCTCGTCAGGCTGTGCCCGCGGGTCTGCCGCCCTCCCCAACCGCCGCCCGGCCTCAGAGGGTTCCCAGCGGCGTGGCCTCAGGCCTCCACAGAAAACCTCCTGGACGGTCCTGACCACCCGTGGCCTTCCCCTTTGGTTCCAGTTCTGAGGCCACGGCCCTTTGTCCGACACCTGCAGGCAGAGGGGTTGGGCACAGGGCACTCAGGGCCTCGCCAGCCGAACACTGTGGGCCATTCGGTCCTTCTCCTGCCTCCCTCGGGATGAGCAGGTGCAGGTCATCCTCGCTGGGGAGCCGTCGGAGGGATGCTCCAGACCGAGGGCAGCAGGTCCGCACACCCAGCGCCCAGAGGGAGGGGACCTGGAGACTGGAGAGTGTTGCTGGCATCTCTCCGCGGGGCCAGGGAGGCGAAATGTCCCGCAGTGTGTGTGTGTGCGCACGTGGGAGGGGGGCAGCACCCACGGCGTCTGCCCTTTTATTAGGAAACCAGACACAGGAAGGAACCGTCCCACCCCAAACGCCCTCTGCTGAGAGACACGGGCTATCAATGGGCCCGTTCAGTCACCCAGAGGGAGGAGGGGCGGCGGCCCAGCCTCTCCAAAGCCCTTGGGTCCAGGGGCCGCAAAACACTTTCAAACAATGTGCCTTAAAGCTGCACCACGACCCCCAAGTGCAGCCTACAGAAGGCGGTTACCACCTGCAAACCCAGCGGGCATCTGGCAGCTTCCAAGGCTCGCTAAGTCCACGACGGTACCCGTGAGCATGTGTGTGTCCCCGCGCGGGTGGGACTGCGTCCCCGGGGGCAGCACCCACCCCCTGCACTGAGTGGCGGTACAGCCTGGGAGGCTTTCCTGGGAAGGAGCTTCGTCTCACGTGTGAAGAGCTGTGGATGACATCCTGACCCACAATTCTGCTTCCAGGACGTCACACTAAGGAGCTAATCAGAGCCTTTGATAAGTGGTGCACACGGATGTTTACTGTTACTGCTGATAAGAAGGAACACTTGGGAACGAAGCGTCCCCTGAGAGACAAACAGTTAAATGAAGAAGAGCAGCTGTCTGTCCACGGCGACATCACGGTCTGGTGACCCAGCTGCCACGCGCACTGCTACTCTTCTCTAACATGGCCAGGAAGGGAATTCTTGCTTTCCCATCTCCTTGTGTGGCTGGCAGTGACTATAAAAGGCAGTTCTATCCAATGATGTGTAAGAAGTCAGCTGGGGAACCTCTAGGAAAGCTTTTGATATCTAATAAAAGGGCAGATGCTACTCATGCTGTCCCTTCTCCCTTCTTTCCACATTGAGTACAGATGTGATGCCTGGAGCTGGGCAGCCATCTTGCAACCATGTGTCATAAGCGTGAGGGAACCATCAAAAAAGTCCCCAGGCCCCTGCTGTGACACTGTGGACCTGCTGAATTGACCCCAGCTGCCACCTCCAGACTCACGGGAGAGGAGGAACCCTATTTGCTTGTCAGATTTTCTGTCGTCTGCAGACAAAAGAATTCCCAACTGATATGCTATCTTAAAATCTTTATAAAATAAGGCCAGGCATAAGTGAAAAGCCACGGTTCATTCATAACTCCCAAAATGTAAGGTATTCATTAGATTTTGCAAACATTTGTACGTGCAAATAGGAAAAGGAAGGGCAGGGATGATACTGCAATGTTAGCTGCAGGGTTTCTGAGAACTGGGCAATTTTCTGTTCTTTTCATATTTGTTTGCATTTCCCATTATAACTTATCACATTTATCATCATAAAAGATTAATGACCATGACTTTCATTTTCTGAAGTTCTGGTTTTGGAAAAAGTCTGCCAATTCCTTTCTCATTGTTCTCTCATTATGGTCTGTAACCTTAGATCTCTTAAATCGTGTCCCTAATAAACACGCAAAGGACGAGCACAATACGTGTTGCACCACTGGCCCAACAGTGGCCGTCACGGAGGACGCAGGGCTTGCCCTGGGCTACGTTCTCCCCCGACGGTGGGGCCCCAGGTGCGCAGGGGCCGGACTGTCTCCACCTGCTCCCGGCCTTCCTACCACACTTTGAAACTTTGGTTTTGCTGTGGAAAATGCATGAATGAATGAACTAAAAAGTTAACCAAAGGGTTGAGCATCTTTTGGGAGACCGGCAAACATGGGGCCAGGTCGGATCCAAACGGGAGCCTCCGAAGCTCCTCAGCCTGTCTCTCCAGATGGCACACAGGGACCTCGGGGTGTGTTGTCAGTACCACGCATCCCTAATATCAATTAAGGAACAAAATAACAGCAGAGGATGAGACCCTCAGAACAGCAAGCTCTGCTGGGCCAAGTAAGGACAGAAACGGACGACAGACAGACTCCACGCCCTACTGAGGCCAGAGTGGACCGTCCTGAGAGGCAGTCGGCAGAGGAAACATACCATCCAGGCACAGGGCCATCTCAGGACGAAGCTAGAGCCGCCCACAGGCCCCAGGGCCCAGCGCTGTCACACCACTGAGCTCACACGGAGGTGGGACGTTAATTATCTTCATGGGATGCCATTTGATTGTTTTCTCTTTTTATCTCAAGGAAAAATTTCATTCTGACACTATCGCAGAACAAAGAAGATCTTATGTCTCAAAGTTTACATGGCCGCTTTCCCATTCTTCCGATGGTTGTGTTTTCCTTCCAAATTATATGTTCCCCCTTGGGCTTGAGGTCATGGTTATTGGTTATTGGTTATTGGTTATCAATGGTTATTTGCTCAGTGGCAGCCTGCCACCCAACTCTGGGCCGCAGGTTCCGTTGGACACAGTAGAAGCAAACACACCTGCTTCTGAAATCTGTGTGTGGAGACGGAAGTCAGGAAAACGGGCAGTGATGCAAGCGAAGAGGGTCTCAGAGAACAAGGACATCTGTGTGAAATCATGTACCCAGGGAAGAGGGGGGTTGGCCGCGGGATCAGGCGGTGCGGCTTCGGGAAGCATGAGGGAGAAGGAGCGCCTTTCCAGGCCGGAGCATCGTCCCGGTGGCCGTGGCAAAGGTGCGGCGGGCAGTCAGCGGGGCGGGGCGGGGGCCACAGGGCGGTCGTTCACTCAGCCACCCCGAGGGGACAGGACCCTGCGAGGGTTGCTCAGAAAGAAGGGCCTTGGGAAGAGGGCGGTGATCTTGGAGTGGGTGCCGAAGGAGGGGCGACAGGGGAAGAAGGCCAGGAAGGAGACACGTGGTGAGGACGGGACAGAGCAGCAAGCAGTGCTCGGTGTTCGCGCAGAGCCAGAGGAGCGCGGGGGCGGGGCAGAGCACGCACAGGGTCACGTGGGAACAGAGCGCAAAGAGGAAACAGCGCTCAAAACAAACGTGTCAACGTAACAGAAGACTCACTCTTCTTCTACTCTGGGGAGGTGACCCCAACATGTAGCTCTGTCCAAACTCCCAAGAGTAAAAGCCGGCCCTATTCAGGGCCACAGCAACGTGGAAAAGTTCAACCACAGAGACAAGCATGAAGGAGGAAAAAGCTGAACCTCCGAAGTGTCAGACTGAATAACACGGGACACTTGTTCTCCGGAAGAGGACTGATCTCAGCGCCCAGCAGGACACCCAGTGGCAATGGCCGCAGACACATTTGACGCCTGGCAGGACAAGTCCTCGGCTTTGTCCTTCATATTTGTCTCAACAATTTTTGGCCTTTTATTTCTTCCTTACGAAATTTAGGCAGGGCTTGTCAAGTTCCACAAAAATCTGGATACCGTTCTGATTGGAATTGCATAGGATTCACAGATGAATCCAATCTACCTCTTTACAATGTAGGGCCCCCACCACCAAGCACAACTGTTCCACGGAGGGCATCTTTATGCTGTTACGCGCTGTCCCGAAAGGTCTTACACTTTTGTTAGATTTATTCCCAGGTAGCTTTGTGGTTGTTCTAATTCTTCGTTCTGAATAGTTGTTTTCATTATAATTTCGGAGTAGTTATTATTGCTACCTAGGAACCTTATTTCTATATACTGATCTTGTATCCAGCGACCTGTTAGAAAGCCCCTGCTAGTTGCAACAAGTCAGGAGATTCCTTTGGATTTTCTGTGAAAGACACACGATCATATTGTCTGCCATGAAGGAGAGATGGCTCGTTCAAATCCGTTATTTTTTTTTCTTGCCTTCTTGCATTGGCCTGGACTTCTGGTACAATGTGGACGTGGTGACATCTTTCCTTGTTTCTGCCTTAAAATGAATGCTTCTGAAGTTTTACCACGGAGCGTGATGTTTCAACTTGTATCTGGCAAAGAAATTTTCCTTCAGTCTTTTGTTTTCTAAATCACGAACAAGTACGGATTTAGTGGAATACTTTTTTTTCTCCCTGCATCTATGGTGATTTTTAGATGGTGAAACACCTTACTGGTCATGACTTTATTTATTTATTTATTTATTTTGCGGTACGCGGGCCTCTCACTGCTGTGGCCTCTCCCATTGTGGAGCACAGGCTCCGGACACGCAGGCTCAGCGGCCGTGGCTCACGGGCCCAGCCGCTCCGCGGCACGTGGGATCTTCCCGGACCGGGGCACGAACCCGTGTCCCCTACATCGGCAGGCGGACTCTCAACCACTGTGTCACCAGGGAAGCCCTTCTTAAGTCATTTTTGATCGTTTACATCTTTTGGAGAATTTTCCATTTCATTTAAATTTCAAATTTATTGGCATAAAATTGTTCATGGTATTTTCTTATGATTTTAAAACCCTATGGTATCTGTAGTTAGATTCCCTTGTTTGGTTCCAAATATTGTTTGAGACTTAAAGTATTAGTCTTGCTAGAAGTTTCTATTTTATTAAAGAACCAACTTTGATATGCTTGAAACAGAATGAGAGTTTATTTTTTTCAATGTCTTACCATGCATGCTGTATTCACAGTACATAGAATACATCTATCAAAAATTCCTATGGATCTTTTAAATAGATAAAGAAGATTTCAGTGTTTACTTGTAGTTTTATAAATGGCATACATACAATTTAAGAGTATCCTTTACCTTAGTATAAAATTATTCATTATTATATAGTTCCAGGGGTTTTCTTTCCTAATTTTAAGTGGAAATTCAACTTTTCAATAATGTAAATCTCTGGAAGGAAACATTACTGTCATCCGGAAACAACTGACTTAGTGAAATTATAATACACTAACTTTCAACTTCTTTATTAATAATTCTAAAGCACTTCTAGGATTATATATTTTATTGGCAGAGAATAAATCTCCAGAAACATAAAATTGTTTTAAAATAATATTTTAACTTAATTATCTTAGTTATTGGGCTTCCCTGGTGGCGCAGTGGTTGGGAGTCTGCCTGCCGATGCAGGGGACACGGGTTCGTGCCCCAGTCCGGGAAGATCCCACATGCCGCGGAGCGGCTAGGCCTGTGAGCCATGGCCGCTGAGCCTGCGCGTCTGAAGCCTGTGCTCTGCAACGGGAGAGGCCACAACAGTGAGAGGCCCGTGTACCGCAAAAAAAAAAAAAAAAAAAAAAAAAATTATCTTAGTTATTAAATAAGAATGTATGGAAAGCACTTTTAATAGTTCCTGCCATCCATGTATTATTATCATATTTTTCTCTTTCATGTGGGGATTTTAATCATTTATGAATATTCAAAAACTCACATGCTCCTAAGTCTTTATTTGGCTAAGGTAAATATGGGTAACACTTTGATCTTTAGTCAGAGGGAAGTACTCATCAGTCTTTGGTTTTGACCTTCTGTCACTTGCAAGCTTAGTGAGAGCTAATTTTAAATTAGAAGCAATTTAAACAACTGTGTTAGTTTAAGAACAAATGTCTTTAATGTTGTATATCAACAATGGCAAAATTAAAAGTACACTTAAGTTTTTAATCCACAGTATTTCCTCTCAAAATACTTGAATAAAATAAATATTCCCTCTAGATATCAGTATCACATCACAGTTCCACAATTAGAGTTCTAATATTAAGCTAGAAATTTACCAGCTGGCCAAGCTTCAGTTCAGTTGACAGAAAATGTAGGTAGTCTGGAGTGGAATTAGAAACATGACTGTCTTCCAAGACGATTCATGCCATGCAGGGCTCCCTCTTTAAACCCTCCAAATAGCTTCCCTGCCCCACCACCCTGCAGGCTCCTCTAGTTTTTCTGCCCATTATTAAACAGCATTATACGTTCCTACAATGACCTCTGGGAAAGACCTAGGAATACCATTAGAGTTTTTCACTTATCCAAACATTTTATTTAGACATTTCAGTGATGTGTTAATTTTAATGTACTTCAACATCAGCCCTAAGGTTTTAATAACTGAATAATGAGAAGTCATTGCCCTTAACTTAATGCATCACTTTCTGAAGGCTGGTTTGGGCCAAGAGTAAAAAACAATCAAGAAAATCATAGGGGTACGATAGCTACCAGCGCTCTGAATAGCTCATCGTGTCTGAAACGCGAGGTCAGGAAGTCTGAATACTACACCAAACCCTGACTTCATAAATGCAGTTAAAAGGTAATTTCCCTATATAAATCCCAATGACACTTTTCAGGAACCTTACTCATAATCCATGGAAGGAATATGGAGTCATAGCATTTTAGAGCTGAAAGAACCTTAGAAGTGGCCCCAGTATCCTCCTCATTTCACAGATTGGGAATGGAGGCCCAGAGAGGGTTCTACGATTTGCTTGTGGTTGCACAGCACACAGTGCTGAAGTTGGCACGAAAACCCCTGTCTACTCTGGGTCCCCTTCCACATGACTTCACGGGATTAAGCACCAGGCAGACTGTCCAGGTTACAACACTTGCCTTTTTATTTTTTTATTTTTTTATTTTTTTATTTTTATTTTTTTTGCAGTATGCGGGCCTCTCACTGCTGTGGCCTCTCCCATTGCGGAGCACAGGCTCCGGATGCACAGGCTCAGCGGCCATGGCTCACGGGCCCAGCCCCTCCGCGGCATGTGGGATCTTCCCAGACCGGGGCACGAACCCGTGTCCCCTGCATCGGCAGGCGGACTCTCAACCACCGCGCCACCAGGGAAGCCCAACACTTGCCTTTTGAGTTGTTTCTGCCACACTTTAAAACATATGTGGAGAGACACGGGTTAGAGCACATTTTAAGCTTTTGCTTTTTTCTTCCAGTCCAGAGTATCTACAATTGTTAAATATTATTGATGTGCTAATAACAGCCAGTTACTTCATCATATAAACTGGAATTATCATTTTAAAGCAAATTCCGGTATTATCTTCACTCTTGCAAAAACAGACTGTTTTTAGAGACACGTGTGTGCTGTTTAGGGTCACATGTAACGTCATGTTACATTTCGACAGCCTTATGGCATTTTATTATTCCATTTATATTACAGACACAAATTACATCTGTCAAAATGTTTTCTACTTTTTGCAGAAATAATAATTTCTATAGTATAAATAGAATTTGAATTTCCTTATTCAAATTTATTTCTATTGGTATAAACCAGAAATCTCTTCCCTGTTCTAGAATAAAAGATTCATTTTAAAGCTAATGGGAAATGGAGTTTCATGAATAGATGAGCGTTCATGGAGCTAATCAGGTGATCTGAATGAAAAAACGTCAGTGATTTTTACATTTAGTATCATTTAGTTTGTTAACAGGAAACTTAAAGCAAACCACAAACTCTTCAAATTAAAGAAAATGTAAGAATGCAGAAACCCTTACATCAACCATTATTAAGTCACAACTTCGAAGATGCAGATACTAAAAAGCAAGCTGTAGAGTACTAACCTATCTATCATGATGAATTTTCCACCACTGTAAGAATGAAAATTAACATGAAAATCTCTCGCTATTTTATTGCTTTTAAGAATTACATTGAAATTGCAAAAACATACTGGTTTTGTTTGAACATCTTTATTGGAGTATAATTGCTTTACAGTGTCGTGTTTAGTTTCTGCTGTATAACAAAGTGCATCAGCTATACGTATACATGCATCCCCATATAAACATACTGCTTTTAGAGACACGTGTGTGCTGTTTAGGGTCACATGTATTGGATACTTTTCCCTCTTCAAGTTAGTAAACGTTTATCAAACGCTTATTACGTGTGTGGGGCTAGGATTACCAGAATAATTCAGATCCCATCCATCCCCTCAGTGTATGGGAGAGACAGGCTTGTAAAAAACTGGTCAAAATGTAATATGACACGTGTTACAAAGTACTGGTAATGGCCCTGATTGGGGAGGGGCGGGGGCTGATACAGTCAGGGGAGAAGGAGATGGTATATTGAGATGGCAACTGAGTTTGGCTGTATTTCTTCACACACAGACCCTGGGAACCATGCCTCTGTACAGGGTGAAATGCTTCTCAAAGGCCTTCCCACTGTCTAGAGTGTCCCAATAATATTTTAATACATTACAAAAGCTATGTGTTTACTGATGTATTTATGTGCGATATTGAGGTAAAATCCTAAAGGCATGTGTATCCTATTTATTCTGTTACTTGTTCAAGTAATGATAACAGGTGAAAGGCGAATTATGGCTTAAATTCTCTACATGTGTGAGACTGTGTAACATGGTTGTGATAAATACATATAATTATTTTGAAGTCTCAAATGTGTAGTGTAAAAGTTATCTTGGTTAAGAAAATGAACACAAAATATAAGCAACATTCAGGGAAATTATGTCAAAATTCTTTTTCTCATTGGCAAACAATGAAATTCTGTTACACGCCATTATTATAAGACAGCTTTAAGCCCGTTAGCATTTGCTGGTCGACATGAACAGCCTTGTCGAATTAGTTACAGTTGTAAAGTTTCTGTGAATTACTTTACACGACAGTCACGTGCACTGCCCTCATTAGATGCTTATCTCAACAAGAACCAAACTGCTGAAGCAGTGGAACCCGTGCCAGATTGACTAGCTGATGCTTACTTTGAATATACTGACCTTCGGGGAAAAAAAAGTCCTTTTTCCTCTTTAATCTTTTAATGTCTGATTTGCAATACATTTCACACCACATTGATGGCCTGCCAGTGAAGTGAAGCACATGTCATAAATCATCATTTTGAATTCCTGGGTGATAAAAACCAAAGCTGTTCGCATCCCGGCTGTTTGTATACAACCATTTTTAAATGGCACATCTGGGCGATATCTTGATAAAGCAAAAACTGGAGGACTTCCCTGGTCGCTGAAGTCCCTGTCACAAATACTCTGAACCGAGAGGTCTGCACACTAGGACGGATTCTGTTCACCAGACCTCACCGCGACGGCTGTCAGCACAGCCCCAAAGGGGCTCCGGCAGGGCGCAGATAAGGGATCTTTCCACTCTCTGCAAATTCTACTTAAACGCACCACCACGCGCACATCCGGCAAGAAGTGAGGTCTTGGCACTTAGAGCCAAAGTCTTTCCTTAAAAACTTTGAGAGTTTCTTAAAGGAACGCAGGCGAGGCAAGACCTTCGGGAACAAGAGCGCGCACCCCGCAGGGAGCGTGGCGAGGCCGGCAGCGGCCCAGCGTCCACAGGGTCCTTCAGACCCTGGACCTGAACTTCTTGGGCAGGTCCCGCTCCCCCTCAGGGGAAAAAACCCAGGAAGAGGCCTGAAGCCGCCTCCAGCCGCCCACCCAGGAAGCCATCGCTCCGCCGAGCTCTCCAGGAGCAAACGGGTGGCAGTGAGTGCGAAAGCCTCCAGGAAGTGCCCGAGCCCCGCTGTCCGTTCCCGCTGCCCCCAAACGCCCCCAGATTCCCGAGGGAATTCCCAGCAGCCCGCGCTTACCCGCCGCGCCAACCCGGTGCGCTCCTCCCGCGGGCAGGGCTCGGGCCGCTCTGCCGGACACCGCCGTCCCGTGCGCGCGGCTCGACGCGTGCGCCCCGCGCCACCCGGGCTCCCCGCCCCGGAGCCATCCCGGCGCCCCGCGCTGCGCCCCGCGCCCGGGCCCCGCGCCACGCCCCTCGCCTCCGCCCCGCCTCGCCCGGCCCAGCCCCGTCCTGCGGCCGCCCCCAGCGCCCCCCCTCCGTCCCCATCCCACATCCCACCGCCTCACCGCGCGTCCCACACCCCGCTCCACGGCCGCCCCCGCCCCCTAGTCCGCGTCCTGCGCCCCTTTCCACATTCCGAACCCCTCCTTCCACAGCCCGCCTCTGCCTGGCTCCACCCCGCACTCCACGCCCCGCGCCCGCACCTGCCCCGCGGCTGGACCTCCCGCCTGCTCGCTGAGGGTGCTAGGCGGGCGGGCGCGGGGCGTGGAGTGCGGGGCGCCGCGCGGGGCCGGGTTCCGCCCGGGGTGCGTGTTCCGCGGCCGCTGCGGCCACGTTGTGCGGGGGTCTCTAAATAGCGCGGCGAGCCTGGCTCAAGTCAGACAAGCTAAATTCAGTCGAGGGCCCCGGGATTCCTGCGGGGGACCAGGGGGCGGCCGCGTCTAGGCTGCGTGCGGCCTGCGCTGCTCTGCGCCCGCGTCCCCCGGGCGGCCCGGGAGGAGGTGTAGTAAATGTTGGGTGACTGGAGGGGCCGGCCGCTCTCACCAGTCCCGAGTGAGCGGCGGCACTGGGGCAGGAAGGCGGCGAAATTCGAGGCTCTGGTTGTTTTCAAAGCCGCACGGAGCCTTTATTAGCGCTCGGAGCTGTCTGATGAGCCATCTGCTTGCCCCGCAGAATTTGCCTGTTCAGCTGAGGTCTGAACTTGAGGTTCTCCCACGGAGAAGGAGAGCTAAGCCGCCAGAGGCATGTCTACAGCACCTTCACCTTGTAGACCTCGGACGTGTATGTGTGTAGTAGGTGGTGGTTATGTGGACTTAGGTTTTGTTTTTTAATTGGGGACTATTACTAGAGAAGGTCTTCAGATACTTTTCTCGATTTTTAACTCTCTCTGAGAAGTGCACGAATAGTTTTATGTTTTCTTGATCTCAGAAGAACTGAAAGTTCTTAATACTTAGTCTCTTAAACAAACACTATTATCGGTATTCCGAGGATAAAAAGTGGAAATACAATATTGCAATAATTTAAAACTTTTCATTAAAAATGCCGATTTAAAATGATACTGTGTCAATCAAATGTTTGTACGCATATGCATAGCAGCATGATTCACAATCGCCAAAAGGTGGAAACAACTCCATGAATAGCTAAAAAAATGTGCTTATATGTACAATGAAATATTATCCACCGGGAAAAAGGAAGGAAATTCTGATACAGGCTGCAACACGTGACCCTCGAGGACATCATGTTAAGTGAAATAAGCCGGTCACGAATAGACGAATACCGTACAATTCCACTTATATGAGGTTACGGAGGTGATTGCAGAACAACGCGAATGTACTAAGACACGGAACTGCACAATTAAAATGGTTAAGACGGTAAATTTTATAGCATGCATATTTTACTACAATAAAAATGTTCAGTGATGTGTAAAGATTAGCAAGACTAGAAGACACTGGTTTCCTTACGTGTCATATTGTACGTACTCTGGGTAGACAGCTAAGTTGTTAAACATGTGGTTTAAGTTTTAAGTTTTAAGACTGCTTCTCATTTGGTTTCAAGAGAGATTGTGTTTAGGATAGCTTCAGGGAAATATATATATGTACATACATGCATATATCACACACACACGCACACACACACACACATATACACACGTGTGTGGGCGCGCGCGCGCCAAACTGCTTAGAGCCGAATTCTCAATTGATAGGTCTCATTTCCATATTCGACAACATTTCCAGCTCAGAAAAGTGTTCAGAGACGAGAGGCCGGAGCGCACTGCTGCTCTGTGAGCGGGGAGCCCCTGGCGCGTGGGTCCCGCAGAGGCACCAACGGCCCTTGTCCTTCCCCCTGGCCACGAAGATGTGCTCGCCTCGGCTGCCTCCTGGTGGTCAGGGGTGGAACTACCTTTCAGGGCCTGTGTAGAATCTGGATAAATCTGCACTTTGTATACAAAGGAAATTCAACAAATATTTGCTGGATATAGATGTCCTTCTTGAAGGCGGAGGCCCAGAGCAAACACAGTAATCCTGTCGTAATCGTGGAGAGCAGAATTTAATGGTGCTTTTCTTTAAGTAACTAGGTTTAAGGTGCTTTAAAAATTGTTACCTGATTTCTTTTTCCTTTTAGTTGGAAATTACCCGTTCATTACCTATTTATACTAATTGGCGACGCATGGTATTTTAGTTACTTGTGAGGTATATGTATCTCCTATGGTACTTTTGTAAATTAATTTTACTACTGTTTATTAAACATCTGCTCATTCAAGGCTGTGGCTGGGTGCTAGGGGAGGTGAGATGGTCCCACTTCCTCCAGCCAAAGAATTCCTTGCGCTGAGCTCTGGGCCCAACTCTGCCCACTGGGGGAATTTGCAACCCGTTCTGAAATACAAAGTATTAATTCAAAAATAAACATTTTTTACATGGTGCTGAGGCCATTCAACGGGGAAAGGACAGTCCTTTTGAGAAATGGTGCCAGGAAAACAAGATATCCACATGCTAAAGAACGACTTTATAACCTTACCAGACACCATCTACAAAATTAACTCAAAATGCATCAAAGACCTAAAAGCAAGAGCTAAAACAATAACACTCTAAGAAGGAAACATAGGGCTAAAGCTTCACAACATTGGATTTGGCAATAATTTTTTAGATATGACACCAAAGGGATAGGAACAAAAAGAAAAATACTGTAAAAAATTGGACTTGATGAAAATTAAACATTTTATGCATCAAAAGACACCATCCGGGCTTCCCTGGCGGCGCAGTGGTTGAGAGTCCGCCTGCCGATGCAGGGGACACGGGTTCGTGCCCCGGTCTGGGAAGATCCCACATGCCGCCGAGCGGCTGGGCCCGTGAGCCATGGCTGCTGAGCCTGCGAGTCCAGAGCCTGTGCTCCGCAACGGGAGAGGCCACAACAGTGAGAGGCCCGCGTACTGCAAAAACAAAAAAAAAAAGTACCATAATCTAGAGATGATTTAAAGTATACAGGAGGGTGTGCATAGGTTATATGCAATTTCTATGCCCTTTGGTAAAAGGAACTTGAGCATTTGCATATTCTAGTAGCCTTGGGGCCTCAAGGAACCAGTCCCCTGCAGATACCAAGGTACAGTGTTACATGTGGTGACGGATGTTAACTGGACTTACTCTGGTGATCATTTTGCAATATATGCAAATATGAAATAATTACATTCTATGCCTGAAAGTAATAAAATGCTATGTTAATTATACTTCAATAAGAGAAATTCTCACAGCAACCCTGTGAGGTTCACAGGCTCCCCGGTTTTCCAATGAAGAAATGGAGGCTCAGAGAGGTTAATTAACTTGCCCAAGGTCACACAGCTAGTAAGCGGCAGAGCCAGGACATTCATATGAGCCTGCTAGCCCCCAAGCCCTTGCTCTTAACCAGTAGTGTATGTATATGTTCTGGTTAGAAAGGTTAGGCTTGTTTTGTGTGTTCTCCAAAGGGACAAGTATGACCTATGGACAAAAGTTACTGGAGAATGGCTTTTGCTTCGATCCATTACAAGTGCCCTATGGGAGTCGTCAAGAAGTGGGTGGTTCCCAGTGCTGGAGGTCCAGTAGGGTCAGGTGCTCGAGGCAGGAGGGGGTAACGCCTGCCTGAGCACCTGGCAGGGACTGCACCTGTGCAGAGGTGATGAGGCCAGCCTTCTGGAAGGGAGGGAAGAGTTCAGATCCAATTAAGGCTGGATACCAGCACTGTGTGTCAACGCGTTAAATAAAACCTACTTGATGACCTGGTTGACTTTGGGAATTTGTCAAGAGGACATCTGAGCTGTCTTCTGTACGTGAAGGAGGAGAAGGCTCCGGCACCTGCTGGAACCTGGGGTTCTCTGAGCCGGAGTGTCCACGGCACTGAATAAGAAGAGCCAGAAGAGGACCGGGCTGCCCTGGGCCTCCTGAGCCACTTCCTGACGGCAGCCTCTGCTCCTGGAGACGGACAGACAGGGCCGTGCAACCCCGGGGGCCGAGCTCCGCCCTCCTGCCGCTGGGGTGTTGATGAAACAGGCTGTTTTCGTTGATGACCTGTTTAATTGTTTATCCACTCGTTCTCTTCTTGGCTTCTCCTGGCTACACCTGCTTCTCAGTTACCTTTTCCAACCCCCCCATTTTAATCGTGCTTTTGCTTAATGCACCATTTCTTCTTTCCCTCACCCGCTTCCTCATCGAGGATGGCTCTTCCCGGCACCGCCCTCCACCCCGCACTCCCCCGCCACCTGGGATGGTCATGAGCAGAGGGGGGCCAGGCAAGACCCCCACCCCCAACTAACTCCTGCGGACGGAGTCCCTGCCCTCAGCAGCGCTGATCAGACGGACAGCACGTATATTCTTCAGATAACTGAGAGGTGTCTGAGTCCAAATCACAGATCTGACCCTCATCGGCTCTCCAGCATTCGGCAAGGGTCACGTGCCCCAAAGGGCACGAAATGGAGATTATCTACGTAGGATCGTTTTGAAGATGAATCCAGGTGACCCAGTGTATGAAGCAATCTGATACAGTGCCTGGTATGTAGCTGCCGCACCCAGCCCCCCCAAATGGCTCTCACTGTTATTACTTGGAAATTTTTCTAGCAATTTAACGTTGCTGTGACATTTACACTGTAATTTACAAAAGTATCAACCCCCAAGAGATCAGGGACTTGCTTTGGCAGAGAATAAACAGGCGGAAATGGGAGCGGAGCTCCTATGGCATGAATTGTGTCCTCTTTCTCCTCTGTGCCCCTCTGCGCGGCCCCCATGTCACCAGCAGGGCAGCGGCGGAAGGACTTGCCTGTGTGCGTGCGGCCCCAGCGCCGACCTGTGGACTTGCACTTGAGGAACCGGGACCGGGAGCTCAACGTCCCCTCCTAACAGGGCAGACTTGCCTTCCTGCCTATTCAAGAGTCATTTTACTTGATATGTAGGAACAACGTGCTCGTAAGTGGTTTGCAGCTGCCAAGAGTTACAAGTGTGTCATTTTCTGAACATTGTCGACCCTTGGGAGAAAAAAATGATACCACTTTCAAATGATTCCCGTGCAAAGTCCGAGGCAGAGAGCATTGCCACAAAGACAAAACGAGAGATCACGTGTGTACAGATTTCAGGAAGCAGCATTCTCTTTACTGCTTGGCCGGGCCAGTTGTTTGCCAAGGAAAAGAAAGGAGACGTCAGTGGGTTCTCCTGGCAGTGCTTACCTTGCTTTTCCCTCTAGAAGAATAAGGCATGTTTAATCCTCTTCTTTCTATCAGGGAGCACAGACCCGTCGGGGGTGATGCTATCTGGCTTGAATTTTGTTGACTCAGCAAGTGGCTAAGTGCAAGCAGCACGGTTCCAGGAACTGTGTGCTCGGGGGAAGCAGCATGGACTGACTGCACCCTTGAAGAACTCGCCATTCATCCGTCAAATAGCTGACAAGAGCAGCCGGTCGGAGACTGAGCCAGGCCTGGGGTGCAGCCGTGAGCTGAGCTGGTCACCGCTTCCTGGGAACTTACAGTCCGATGAGACCATCACTAAACAGGGCCCTACACCAGCAGACGTGTACCATGTTCCATGGACTCTAAAGCACCACTGATTGTTAAGACTCACCGTCACGGGTGTCCCCTGCTGTCCGAAAGCAGAGCGTTCCCGTGAGGCCTTCCATAAGCCGGAATGGCGTAAAATGAAGCAATTACCTTTTTTTGTAAAAGTGAAAATCTTCACATTACTCTTGGTTAGCAAAAACAGGCACGAGTGCAGATCTTTGGTAAAAGCAAAGTGGCATAAAGTGAACTTTAGAGAAGCAGGGATCCCTGTACTTTGTTCCACCAAAATAAAAGCTACGGTTATGATGCTAGGATGTCATTAATCGCAGGACACAGCTCCCTGCTTCAGGGATGTTCAAATGTGAAAGAACTGTTTGTCTTAGAATCTGCACGTTCAAGAATTAACTTAGAAATTAGTTCATTGTTGGGCTTCCCTGGTGGCGCAGTGGTTAAGAATCCGCCTGCCAATTCAGGGGACACGGGTTTGAGCCCTGGTCCGGGAAGATCCCACGTACAGCGGAGCAACTAAGCCCGTGCGCCACAACTACTGAGCCTGCGCTCTAGAGCCCACGAGCCACAACTACTGAGCCCGAGCGTGTAGAGCCCGTGATCCACAACAAGAGAAGCCCGTGCACTGCAACGAAGAGTACAACTAGAGAAAGCCCGCACACAGCAATGAAGACCCAACACAGCCAAAAAATAATAAATAAATTAAATAAATAAATGTATGAAAAAAAAGAAATTAGTTCATTGTTACTCATGGTGAGTACTTTAAAGAAAAAACCCCACCGTGTTACAAGTAGGACCAGCAGATTGGGTGACCTCCAAGCTGAGGATTACGGATTTAAGAGTGAGGAAGAGAGACAGACGCTGTCTTGAACGAACAGGACAGGACTCGAGGGAAGCAGGAGCTCAGCGGAGGGCGTCAGTGTGGGTGGGAATCGCCAGGGAGGAACCGAGCTGGAATTTTTTTTTTTTTTTAACATCTTTATTGGGGTATAATTGCTTTACAATGGTGTGTTAGTTTCTGCTTTATAACAAAGTGAATCAGCTATACATATACATATGTTCCCATATCTCTTTCCTCTTGTGTCTCCCTCCCTCCCACCCTCCCTGGGTTGAATGACAGGTGGGAAGAAAGCCCCAGACAAGAGGTGTAACAGTCGCAATGGCAAAGAGCAAAGGAGTGGGTGCAAAATCCATCCTAAAATGTATATGGACTCTCAGGGAACGTCCAAAAAACAAACTTGAAAGGGCAGAACAAAGTCAGAGGACAAACACTTCCTGATTTCAACACCTACTACAGAGCCACAGTCATCACGACAGCGTGGTACTGGCAAATAGACACACCGGTGGACCAGTGGGACAGAAATAGCCCAGAAATGGACCCTCGCAAATGTGGTCAAATGATTTTTGACAAGGATGCCAAGACCATTCAATGGGGAAAAGACAGTCTCTTTAAACATGGCGCTGGGAAAACTGAATATCCACATGCAAAAGAAGGAAGTTACACCCCTGCCTCACACCATATACAAAAAGTAACTCAAATTGCATCCAAGACCTAAACAGAAGACTACAACTATCACTTTTAGACGAAAACATAGGGCTAAAGCGTCACAATGTTGGATTCAACAATTATTTCTTGGCTATGTGGCTATGATCCCAAAGGTGCAGGCCACAAAGAAGAAAAATAGACAAACCGGACTGCATGAAAATCAAAAACCTTTGTGCATCAAAGGACACTACCCACAGCGAAAAAAGACAACCTACAGGATGGGAGAAAATATTTGCAAATCCTGTATCTGATATGGAATTAATATCCAGAAAGTATAGAGAACTCCTAAAACTTGGCAACAAAAAACTCACCCATTTCAAAAACAGGTGAAGGACTTGAGTAGATATTTCTCTAAAGAAATATGCAAGTGGCCAGTAATCACATGAAAAGATGCTCAGCATCACTAATGATTAGGGAAAAGCAAATCAAAACCACAACAAGGTATCACCTCACACTCATTAGGACGGTTACTAACAACAGCAACAAACAGCAAAACCCAGGAAATAACAAGTGCAGGCAAGAAGGGTGTGGGGAAATAACAAGTGCAGGCAAGGGTGTGGGGAAATTGGAGCCCTTGTGCATTGTTGGTGGGAATGCAAAATGGCTCAGCTGCTGTGGAAAACAGCATGGTGGTTCCTCCAAAAATTAAAAATAAAATTTCCATATGATCCAGCAATCCCACTTCTGGGAATATACCCAAAAGAATTGAGAGCAGGGTCTCAAAGACACATTTGTACACCCATGTTCACAGCAGCATGAGTGACAGTGGCTGTAACGTGGAAGCAACCCAAGAGTTCATGACAGACGAATGGATTAGCAAAATGTGGTCCATCCATACAATGGAATATTATTCAGCCTTAAAAAGGAAGGACATTCTGACACAGGCTACATCACGGATGAACGCTGAGAACATGACGCTAGGTGAAATAAGCCAGACGCTAAAAGACAAATACTGTACAATTCCACTTATATGAGGTCCCTAAGTAAGTCAATTCATACAGACGGAAAGTAGGCTGGTGGGGGCCGGGGGCTGGGGGAGGCAGAACGGGGAGTTGGTGTTTAATGCGGACAGAAGAAAAGGTTCTGGAGACGGATGGTGGTGATGCCTGCACAACAACGCCACAGAGCTGCGCACTTCAAAACGGTAAATTTTACGTTATGTGTATTTACCTCAATTAAAAAAACAAGCTAGTGGGACATATCCACAGCTCCAGGCAGAGATCATTTGGGCCGGAGTGAAGGACTTCGCTAAGGAAGCAATAAGAGGTGGGTTTGGAAACAGAGACGGGGACCAGATGTGAAAGGCACACGTGGGATGACAGTTCAGAAGGAGTTTACCTCTCAGGCAGCAGGAGATCCTGGGAGGAGTCTCCCCCGCTCCCCACTGTGCACACGGGCTCCAAAGTGAAGAGACAGGAGGAGTTCACCTTCCCAGAAAAGAGCCAGACCTGGAGACCCCAGGGTGGGACATTTGCAGGAGCTCTGGGGAGGAGCAGAAGGGCTGCTCCACGAACCCAGCATTGCTGGGCGGTCCCGGGGCGCCTGAGGGTGACAAGCACCGCGTGCGAGAGAACACGGTGCCGGGCGGGGAGCGCCGTGCCTGGGGTGTCCGAGGCCAGGGGGTGCTGGGGGCCTGCAGACAAGGAGGAGCTCTGAGTGGGTGGCAGCAGCGCAAGCTGAGCGCTCCCAGAGCTCTCGGACGCTCCTGGGCACTTGCCAGGTGACGATGGACCCAGGAGGCCGGTAGCCCCGGGGGTACCGTGTGGGTTACAGCAGGGAACGGCCGTGCAGGATGTCCTTCAGGCTCACAGGTGCAGAATCTCGGTCGGAGAGTGAAGGACGCCCACCTCTCTGAGTCCCGGAGCTGGAAACGGTCCCTGAGTGTCAGCAGGTCAGTGAGAGCTGACCCCCCCGTGTCCAGAGCCCGTGGTCGGGGGTCATCTTCCCCTCCCCCTCCCCCAGCCCCTTTACGGTTCTGTCCCCATGCATTTCACTATTCTAGGTGGTCATGGGAATGTTTCTTAATGTCCTCTGCGTTAGAAAATAAAGACTTCACTGAAAAGCTGAAAAGCTTTCTGCTTGATTCTGTGGCTTAGAACTATGAACCTGTCTCTCAAGGACTTATAGGACTAACCTGCTTATGACCCTGAGGCCTGAGAGACAGGAGCCCGTCTCCACATCTCTCTGGCCAGGAGTCCTGCAAACAGAGCCAGTTCTGAGCAGAGGAGCCTCTGGGGGAGGTGCAGGGAGCTCCGCGCTGGGACAGTTGTGTGGCAGTGGCTGTGAGGGTGGAGGGGTTCCTTAGGGCGACATCCGCTCTGTGTGGTCAGGGCGGCCGCAGACCCTCCAGCTGGAGGGGCGTCCTGATGCCAAGGTCAGATGCAGAGGAGGACGGGGTCTTCCAGAAATGATGGCTCCGAGGACGTCGAGGGGGCCTTCAGAGGCTGTGGTGACGTCAGAGGGGCTCCGGCTGCAGGCCGCCCACCCAGGGTGGGGCAGAGGCGTGGGGAGCGGGCAGGTCTTGGACACCCTTGGGGGGGCGGGGTTGTCCTTCCCTCTGCTCTTGCTGCCATGCGTCACTTGGCCCCATGTCTGCTTAGCGAGGGTCCGCCCACCTCATCTAGCATGCTCCCAGGCTCCTGCAGTGTCCCCTCTGCTGCCGGGCATCCCCTGCATCGAGGCAGGACCAACCCATCCCCACTTTGTTCTGTGGGTGGAGGGTCAGCAGGCCCTTGGTGCCGAGTGGGGCCAGCGGTGGGCGCTGGGCTCTCGGGGGTTTCATTTAATCCAAATCGACGTCGGCATCCTCCAAGCTCCCCGCAAGTCAGAAGGCGAGGAGAAATAAGACGCGGGACCCAGAGGTGGAAATCAAGCATCAGCTTTATAAAGGCACGGCAAGCGGCTTTCCAATTCTCCTTCCAAAACAGAATCGGTTGCATGCACACCGCCTGTGGGCTCCCCCGGGGCACAGGGCACAGAGCAGGGCCGGGGACTGAGCCTCACGGGCCAGGTCCACCTTCCGATCTCATCCACGCGTGGAGCCCTCCTCAAGGAGGGGCTGGGAGGGCACCTTGGGGTGCTGTCCTCCAGGAGCCCTCAGGGGTGGCCCCCCAGCACAGCTGCCCTCCTGTCTCGTTTTTCACCTGGATGGAGCTTTCCCTGGGCATTTAAGAGGCGGGTCTGTACACGTGGGCACTGAGTAGGTGTTGGTGGAACATGGGAACGGGCCGGGGCAGGGCTGTGGGTCTCGTTCACCAGGGGCGCGGGCGTGCCCCCCAGCCTCAGGCCACAGCGGTCCAGGGCTGACGGGTCCTCAGGGCCTCCAGGCCGGGCTGCTTGCTGGCTGCGCTGCTCCCCCTGTCAGCTCAGCGCCCGGTGGCTGGTCCCCCTCGAGGGGCTGGGCGTGCTTGCCATCCATCTGCACGGGGCTCCGGACTCTCGGGCGTTCAGCTTCCACGGTCCTATTCCTTTATTCCAGCAGCAAAGTCTGCTTCTTACTCGGTCGTGGGAGATGAGGCCCTCACACCCTTTCCGAAAACCTGTCCTGAGCCAGAGAGTAGCACCTGCCGGTCGCCTGGGCCTCCCCCTTGGCCCCACTCCGCCACTGGGATCTGAGGTCAGGGCCGCTTCCTCCAGGCAGGAGGCTCCTTCTCTTTGTCTCGGCAGAAGGATCTCAGAATCCAAACACGCCTACTCTTTTTTTTTTTTTTTTTTTTTTTTTTTTTTTGGCGGTACGCGGGCCTCTCACTGTTGTGGCCTCTCCCGTTGTGGAGCACAGGCTTCGGATGCGCAGGCTCAGCGGCCATGGCTCACGGGCCCAGCCGCTCCGCGGCATGTGGGATCTTCCCAGACCGGGGCACGAACCCGTGTCCCCTGCATCGGCAGGCGGACTCTCAATCACTGCGCCACCAGGGAAGCCCCCACGCCTACTCTTGACCCTGTGATGGTGGGTTTTGAAAGTTCTTCCCTTTCACTGGGCCTTAAGGTCACTGTTCTCCACCATTTTAAAAACAGAGATGGTGCTGACACTGAGTGCCAGTGGTTGAAATTCTGGAGAAGTTTAAAATAATCTACCAGGGACATGAGTGCTTCCTTGGGCAGAGGTTCAGACGGAATGACGCGTTTGCAGGTCACAAAAGGCTGAGGTCCTTCAAGTCCCAACGCGGCCCCTGGTTCGCTGTCTTGCTCTGGACGGGCCACCTAGTTCTTTGCAGCACTTTGCTCCTCTGCGACGTGGGGTCACTCCCGTGGCAAGGGCGTCGCGGGGGTGAACGTGTGGCAGCTGCCAGCCCTACCAAGGCCCACGTGCGGCCACGATGCCGGGCTCTTTCTCATAAATGGTCTGGATGCTCAAAAAGTTACTCGAGTGTTGGTTATGATAAGTTGTATAACCATGGGGGAAGCCTGCTAATCTCTCAACTTAATTTCTGTATCTGTGAACCTGGAATAATACCAGCAAACTCAAAGAGTTGAGTACAGGACTTAAATGAAGCCACAGATGTGAAGGCACCAGGAGAAGCTACAGAGCAGCTTACAAACATTGCATATTACTGTTGTTATTTATTTACTTATTTTTATTTCTGGCTGCATTGGGTCTTCTTCGTTGCTGCACACAGGCTTCTCTAATTGTGGCGATCAGGGGCTACTCTTGGATGTGGTGAGCGGGCTTCTCATTACGGTGGCTTCTCTTGTTGCAGAGCACGGGCTCTAGGCATGTGGGCTCAGTAGTTGTGGCACGTGGGCTCAGTAGTTGTGGCTCACGGGCTTAGTTGCTCCGTGGCATGTGGGATCTTCCCAGACCAGGGCTTGAACCTGTGTCCCCTGCATTGGCAGGTGGATTCTTAACCACTGCGCCACCAGGGAAGCTCTTATTGTCGTTGACGATAAATGCTTAAAGCTTCTGCCGTCTTCCTAGAGAGACCCATCTTCCCACCTGGGAGATGGCGCAGTTGAGGACGGCCAGCAGAATATCTGGTGTCCTTTATGCTTAGATCACACGATCAATTTTACAAGGGCTCGGGGCCAAACTCAACATGCTAATGAGCTCACGTTTCTGGAGGTACAGCTCTCCTTCTGTGGAAACAGGCACCAGCGTTTTCATGGCTTTTGTTTTTCAGACCAAACATGCTTTGGGATCTTTTTTTTTTTTTTTTTTTTTCCTTTGGGATCTTTAATGTGAAGAATCCTAATGGTTGTGGAAAAGCTCAGGTAGCCACTGTGCTACCATTCATTCTGCAGGACTGGTTTGCACCAGTGACGTCAGCACAAGAAACGCTGAACCGTCTCCACAAACGTGGGCGGAAAGAGGATGCTTCGGAGCAGGAGGGAGGCCGGGCAGCCTCGGGAAGAAGGCTGGAAAGGAGGCCAGGGCCCCCCGCTCCTGGGAGAGCCGTCCACGTCCAGGCCTCGCTGAGAGGAGCCGCTTCCTTGCACACCGACAGACGGTCCGCTGCCACCATCTGCGCAGCCTTCAGGAGGGATCTCGGGGTCTGTGTCCTTGGAAAACCTGGCCTTCGTCCTGGCCCCAAAGTCCCTCTGCACCGCTGTGGGGACACGCTGGCTCGGGGTCTTGCTACACAGAGAGCGTGCGTCCTTCTTCTCTCTGTCTCTCGGTAAGAACATTTAACGGGAGATCTACCCCCTTAACGAACTGAGAGGTGCACGACCCCTTGGGTTGACCTGGGCCTTGCACGAGGGTGTCTGGCCCTTCCCGTCCCTGCAGCCTTCCTTCTTCAGTGCCTGGAGCTCGGAGCTGTCTCCCTGGAGCAGCATTCACGTCCTGTCCCCACACGACAAGCTCCACAGCCGGGCCGGCCCACCTTCCGCCTTCTGTCCCCTCGGGCACCACTCGCCTTGTTCCTCCACCTGAAATGTCCCCGGACTGTTGCCACTGTCGCGACGTGAACGATGCCCCGTCCTTCTGCAAGGGCACCGTGACTCCTCAGAGCCGTGTTGGGGCTGCGCGGGTGAATCCAGAATTATTCTGTGTTCGTCCCTGGGATCAAGTGAGTTTCCTCCTCGGCCCCTGGGCTTTCCTGCACCTGTAAAAGCAGTGCTGAACGTTTGTCAGTTTCGTCTGTTCCGCTCCTTTCTGGTGGGACCACAGCTCCGCTCTCTGCTCTGACTGTGGTCGTGAACCCCGGGCTGGCGGCGCACTTGGAGCTGGACGGTGACTGGGGAGTTGAGACAGAGAAGTTTAGGACTCACGGGTCCTGGAGGACGAACCGGGGCCACCCGGGGAGGTCAAGGCAGGTGCAGAGACAGAAGCAGGACCTGGGCACGTCCCTTATTGGGGTCCAGGGTGGACCGCTCTGGGGTCCCGGAATAAGGCAGGGTCGGTCAGTTCAAACAATAGACTGGGGTTTTGTTCAGCTCCTTGGGCTCTCATCTCCGGGCTCACGCAGGGGACGTGGGAGAGGTAGGGGGTCAGGGCAGGAGCTCCTGGGGTTCGGTCCCTGCGGCTCTCATCAAGGGCCTATGCACACGAGTGGCCAGTGTCCCCCCTGGACCCCGGACCCCAGCCGCGCAGGACGGCCCCGAGGCAGTGACACATGCAGCCGCTCAGCTCAGCTCTCCACCATCTCCCAGGCGATAAACAAAAGGACCTTCCTGTCCCTGACGAAGCAGAAGGAGCCCAGAAGAAATCACTGTTTAAAAAGGCCAACAAGCACAGAAGTGTCCTTTCCTGTTTCTCAGAAAGACGGTGACTCTGCTGCTGGAGCTTTGCATACGTTTTCAGAAACACAAAGGTGGTAGTGATGCTTGAGAACGCAAAGCCCACAAGAATTCTTTTGGTGACTTAACGTGCTGGCGGCAGGGAGCACACTCTCCCCCCACGTGCTTCTGGATTTAGGGGACGTGAGTACTGTGAAAGCAGCTGCTTCCGTCTGGGGTGGAAGTGAAACTAGGGCACGGTACTGCAGTGGGCGTGAATTCACACCGGCTTCGGAAGAGGAGCTGACCGGGGACTTGGCGGCAGCTCGGGGACTTAGAGGGACGTGAGCTCTTACGATCTGGCCACGGGATTTCCTCTGTTTTCATCACCATTCCTGAACATCATTTCTATTCGTAATATCCTCCCTGGCACGGGCAACAGGGCACAGCAAGTACTTCCGAGGTGAGGAGAGGTCACTCCTGCTTCTGAACTTGACCGGACTTGAGAAGGAGTGTTCCCCACGGGTCAGGAAGGACTGGGTTCCTTGCTCAGACTTGTCTCATTTGCATCATGTTTATGGCTAATCTGGGGAGTTACGCGGGGCGTCACAGCGCTAGTAAACTAGCCTGGAGACGTTCGCAGTGTATGATGTGTGTCTGGGCTCAGAACACTTCTTAGGGCTTGTGGTCACCATCAGAGTCCTTCATGGAGACCATCCACTGTCTCTTGTGTTGAGAAAAAACATCTTAAAAAACTATGGTAAAATATACATAACATAAAATGTACCATATTACCATTTCTATGCGCACACTTTAAAGCGCGTCCGCATCACCGTGCGGCCGTCACCACTCCCGGCGCCAGAGCTTTGCATCTTCCCAAACTGAAACTCTGTCCCCATTAAACTCTCGTGCCCCCTCCCCGCTCCCGCCAGCCCCTGGCAGCCACCGTTCTACTTCTGTCCCTGTGAGTCTGACTGCTTTAGGGACCTCACAGAAGTGCAATCGCGCCGTATCTGTCCTTTTGTGAATGGCTTATGTCACTCGGCATAATGTCCTCAAGGTTCGTCCATGTTGTAGTCTGTGTCAGAATCTCCTTTCTTTTAGGCTGAATAATATTTCATTGAATATATGAGCCACGTTTTTTAATCTGTTCCTCTGTTGATGGACGCCTGTAATGCTTCCAGTCTTTGCCACATGTGAGCAATGCTGTGGTGGACGTGGGCAAACAAATATCTGTTTACACTGAGATCTTTTCCTTTTGGAAAAGTCGAGGCAAATGGGAAAAATTCATGCTTTCTTTTTTTTTTTTTTTTTTTTTTTTTTTCGGTACGTGGGCCTCTCACTGTTGTGGCCTCTCCCGTTGCGGAGCACAGGCTCCGGACACGCAGGCTCAGCGGCCATGGCTCACGGGCCCAGTCGCTCCGCGGCATGTGGGATCTTCCTGGACCGGGGCACAAACCCGTGTCCCCTGCATCGGCAGGCGGACTCTCAACCACTGCGCCACCAGGGAAGCCCCATGCTTTCTTGAGTTCTTGTGACTCACAATGGCCCTAAACCGACTCTTCAAGTTTTGTAAAGTAGGTATCACAGTTATAAAAAAGCCTGAAAACTCTGAGTGGGATATATTAGGTGATTTTCTCCCCAGACGACGTAAGGGAATTAAGACCAAATAATACCGAATATTTAAAGAGCTGCTGTGTTAACATTAGATGATGGTTTAAAAGTATTTTAAATACGAGACTTCCCTGCCCCACGGCTGAGTGATGAATGAGAAATAATCTCACCGTGGCATTCACGGCCCTGGATGGTAAGATTTCAAAATACAAGCAATGGAATAGTTAGAGAAACCCGAGGAAAAACCTAAATCAGGACCTTGTAGCTGTAACCACGAGATCACAGAAGTTTGCTAATACTGCCCATATCCTGTTTATGAGAGGAAATGGTGCGTGTTTGCATGTGAACTTTTGTTTTTCATTTTTTACGGTTGCCCTAAAGAACAACGGCCACACACCTACAAACTGGAAATACAAACGCCAGAGCAATGGAAGCAGTGTGGTCTCCATGAGGGTAGATATGGCAGGCTCTTAAGAAAACCGCCTCCACCTGGTGCCCTGCAGTCGCTAGGGAAGCGGCGGTGTAGCGGGGTGGCGCCGTGCCCTGCAGTTCCCTTGAGGCAAGCGGAAGCATTGCTTAGGGGTCCCGTCCCCACTGGGCTGCCCAGAAACCCGCCGGCCAGTTGTAACAGCGAGTGGCAGAAATCGGTCTTGATAAGTTATGCAGCTTCTCAAAGAAATGGAAGATCACCAGACTGAACAGCAGTCTCCTTTCCTGGCAAAAGGCTTCCATCTTTCGTGATTCAGTTTGTGTTCCTTTAGTCTCCAAAGAAACGATTTCCGGCCCCGACCTCTTCCTGCGGGACTTGGTGTGCAGGTCACACCCAGCTAGTCGACGTTCTGTTCTGTGAAGTGACCGCCTGGGACACATCTGTCCTGCACACCGTGACCTCTTCTGGAATCATTTTTGCGTTCGCCAGGGGCCTGCCGGTGCTCTGCACGTGAGGACCTCAGCGAGTGTGTCTAGAGTGGATAATGGAGTGGCAAACACACTCAGATGTTTGTGTAAGACCCTTCACCCAGTTGTCATAATATCCTTACTAGTAAGAAGAAAATGTGCAAACCAGACCCAGCTAAGTACATTTATCCTGAAAACTCCAATCCTGCTGGTAAAGGGACTGCGGCAAAGCTCGAAGGAAGTGTCTGGAAGCGTTCCACAGTCAACCTTTTTATCGGCTGAAGTAACTGAAGGCTCAGTAAACTGACAGGTGATGTACAGTTGGAAGGCATTGCTAATAAACTGAAGGTCTAATGGACCGGAGAGATGCGCCAGTACCAGCAGGATGAAATCCACGCAGGAGAAGGCCAAGTCCTGAATTTAGGCTGGAAAATCCATGCGACACGTGCTACAGAGGAAAGTAGAGGTGTGGGCAGGAGTGGGGGAGGAAGGGGGGTCCTCTTTGTGAAAAGCTGGAAACGGTGTCATTGCTCACTAACGAGGCCATGGTTACACGACTAAGGCTAGGCATTCCGTGGAACATTGCACGTCTGTTAAAAAGAACAAGTCAGAGCTATATACACAGACCTGCAGAGAGTTCCAAGGCGCGTTACCAAACGAGACGCTATCACAGAAAAAATCGTGTAAGAACTGCAGGCCAACCAACAGTGTGGTTCTGTGTGTGTGTGCGTGTCTGCCTGCAAGCACCTGCAACGCGGGACTTCTGGGGAGCTCTGCATCGAGACGTTGGTACCCACACTCCGAGCAGGGCTGGAGAGGAGACTTTCACCTTGACTTTATCTATTTCTGTATTTAATCCCAAAGCAAATGTATTTGTATAGTAATTCTACAATTACACACATCACATCGGGGGCCTTTTTGATTGACAATGAGGAAAGGTGATGAGACTGTTAAAAAGCAAACTCGAGATCAGACTCCTTTAGCGATAAGGCCACGTCCCAGGTGGTCGCCGGGCCCGCCTCCCTGCGGAGAGGACAGGGGGCTCCAGAGGTGCCCCTCCTGCTGGACACTGGCCGGGGCCGGGCTCCACGGCGGAGGCGAGAGTGCGTCTGGTCCTGTTTCTTCTCTGCCTGGACCCAGTGGGTCCGGACCCAGGAGCAGCTTAATAGTGAGTGAACGAATGAATGGCGAACGAGGACCCGTGTCGCTGGAAAATGAAGTTAGGGCTGAACTTGGACGCGTTCTCGTCTATGGAAGGTTCTTGAGTGGCAGACAGACTCCTCCTGGACCAGCAGAGGGCAGAGAAGACAGGGAAGCAGGTGTCCTGCGGCAGATGTCACGCCAGCCCAGAGGCCCCTTCTCGGGCCCCTCAGCGCCCCGGCCTTTGTCTCTCACCTGCGGCTCTTCCCTCACCCGACCTGCAGGTGTCCTGGTGGCCAGGCCGCACTGCCTGGGCCCCAGCACCTCCTACTTCCCGTTGGCTTTACTTTTCTCCACCGCACTCGTCTTCGGGGGATTTGTTTGTGTTTTGTTTGTTCGCAGCCCTGCTGCCCAACAGTTCCTGGCGCTCGGCTGGCACTCGGTAAATACTGGCTGAGTAAATAAATACTTAGCGAGGGGGCAGGAACGGAACCGGTGTCTCCGGAGGCGGGATCCCTCAGCCCCGCCGGCGCTGGGGAAGGGCCGCCAGCTTCAGGAATTAAGCCCTGGGGGTTCCGGAATCCCGCCCACATCCCCTGCGCCCCTGCCCTGAGCTGCTCCCACCATCCCGAGGCCTCGGCTACAACTCTGGAGCGTTTCTGGGCGGCTTCGATGACGTCCTGTGTGTAAAGTACTTGGTAATGTGGGCGGAAGGTGTGTGGCGGCCCTAAGGGGATGAATCAGAGCTTGCTTTCTTATGCGTGATCTTTCTCCAGTTACAAACGGGGCTGCCCTTTTGTCCCATCCCCCCTCTGCCTTTCCTCCCCCTCCTCAGGGGTGTCTCAGTCCCCTGGCCCAGCCCAACTGGACTTATTTCAGGCTTTGAGGAAACGGGCATTTCCCCAGGCTTCCCGTGTGTCGAGCTTTGGGAGGGTCCTTCCTGTCTAGAGCCCCATCCATCCACTGTGCAGCCTGGGATCCGTCCAGTGGAAAAGAGCTCAATGGTATTCCGCTTTGTGCTTTCCTGCACGGAGAGGTTTACGTAAATTACCTTATTTTTGTTTTTGAAGTTTTGAATTTTATTTATTTTTTATACAGCAGGTTCTTATTAGTTATCTATTTTATACATATTCGTGTATATATGTCAATCTCAATCTCCCAATTCATCCCACCACCACTTTCCCCCCTTGGTGTCCATACGTTTGTTCTCTACATCTGTGCCTCTCTTTCTGCCCTGCAAACCGGTTCATCTGTACCATTTTTCTAGTTTCCACATATATGCGTTAATATGCGATAGTTGTTTTTCTCTTTCTGACTTACTTCGCAGTTGGATTGCCATTAACCTCGGGGAGTATTCGGCAGGCCCTTTAAGATGAGGAAACAGGTCTGGAGAAGCAGGTGAGCCCCTGTGTACCCACGGTGACCCCTTGGCGCGCTGCCTGCGCCCCAGCCCACCCCCAAGGTCAATGACCCCGTGAGGGGCAGCTCAGCCTCGGCCATCCCGAGAACCCCACCTCTGTCCTCCTGATTCAACCCGGATCCACCTGCCAAGAGCCTCACACATACGGAAGAGGTGAGACCAGGATTGCTAGTGTCCTAATAAGCCTCGAACAAGGAAGAATTAGCAGCTGGGCTGTTCCCACTGCCTCTTAAGGTCCCAGAGGTCATGCTGGCACCTGGCCAGCGCTGAGGCCCTCCCGAGGCTGGCCTGTGAGGCCACAGGCTTGTCGTGGCCAACCTGACACAGAGAACTTTGGTGGACTCGTTAAAAATAAAACGGGGACTTCCCTGGCAGTCCAGTGGTCAGGGCTCGCACTTCCACTGCAGGCACCTGGGTTCTATCCCTGGTCGGGGAACTAAGATCCCGCAAGCCGCACGGCGCGACCCAAAGCAAAACAAGACAAAACGGAGCTTTTTCTTACCTACTACAAATTGTAAGTGGATGGTTTGAGATATAAACTCAGGACGATCATTTCCAGGGTTCAAGCTCTAATTTTCAGGCATGTGGCCAAGCCTGTAAGTTCTTAAAAGTGGTCAGTAGTCACCTGTGATTATTTCAATCTAGTCTTTTAATACCCGAGAGTAACAGTCTTCATAGCTTGTAAGTGAGCACATCTATTTAAAAAGTCACGTGCTCCCGTGATAGGCTGTGTGTAGGGCACCCTGGAAGGTGGCCGGGGACCATTTCTCATCCTCTCTCTATCACCTGGAGGAAAGTTGACTGCTTTTGGTCCTTTTAAATCCATCTAAGGACTTCCCTGGCGGCCCAGTGGTTAGGACTCCGTGCTCTCACTGCCGAGGGCACGGGTTCAATCCCTAGTTGGGGAACTGGGATCCCACCAGCTGCGCGGCGCAGCCAAAAAAAAAAAAAAAAATTCATCTAAAAAGCGTATGGCTCCTCATAAAAACATTCGTAATTACTGATTTCAGGTCCCTGGATGAAGGCTCAGACCACGGGCCTGTTGCTGGCTGTCCCGGGAGGGTGCCGGGGCCATCAAGCCACACACAGGGATGGGAAAGGGCTCCCGGAACAGAAGACAGTTTATGAGACCAGTTGTGGTTATATACAAACGTGCATCTGTATGAAATCCTGTAGAAAACCCCATAGAAAAGACACCTGACAGAATTTTTCTCATGCCTCAGCCAACCTTGACTGTGAATAACATTCTAAAGTGTTTAAATAATAATTCTAGGAGCCAGACTGGTCATGTGACCACAACTCAGCATCCTCCAAGCAGCAGAGGCAATCCATGCCCCACACTGTGCGTGTTCCTCAGAAACCCTTTAGTGGTGAGCGTGGGGCAGGGTAGGAATCAGCCTTCTTTCTCCCTTCCCTGTCAGTCTTTCTGGTGACAGGTTTTTCTGTAACTGGCGTGGAAGAATCCCAGAATCGCGGACGGACGGACCGTGGTAACTTACCCATTTAGTGTTTGAAATATAAAATATTAACATACTTTTACAAAACTGGATATAGGTGAAATTAAAAGCTGCTATTCGATTAAAAATTGTAATAGATTTTAAATAACTATTATGTGAATTAATTATATTTTAATATTTAAATGACTTGAGATATGACAAAATTATTTTAGTTACAAGTATGTAATTAAAGCTATTATTTATTATTACAAAATGTTTTTATAATGCTATTCTTGGCAACAGGAAAATCTTTACTCTCATCGAAGTATGCTGAGTACCATTTTTTGGAAACCATGTCAAGCATCATAATATTAGGATTCGATTTGTCTTATAGAACTGCTAAATAGTTACCTAAACCCTAGTTCGTATTTTTAAAAAGTGTCTATTAATTCTGTTTTCACTTAAAAAACCTGGATGCTGAAAAGGGAAGCAAACAGACCTTTGAAGTAGATGAAACTCATTTTTAATTGTCAGAATTTAGGGTCTAGTCTCTCCCTCTGTTCTTTAGAAACAGTAAGTACCCCCCACAATTTTTCCATTTTGTTCTGCACCATTAAATTGTACTGTGGCAATAAAATACTCCCAAGCAATCTCTTTCAGTCAGTATTCTTCCCGTGGACCATGGGAGTGGAAAAGGCAACGTCGTAGGGGAGCTGAGGGTGTCTTGAGGCAACCCACCATCGGCAGTAGCTGGTGGCACATGCAATCTGTATTTCTCATACAAAATCACATCTAAGCTTTTGAAATGAGGCCGTTTGCTATTAAAAGCCATCACTAAGGACTTCTAGCTTGTTTCACTTGAGAGAAGCCGAAATGCTTCCATGTAGCACACACCACAATTCATACAACGGACAGCCTCTTGGTGGCACTGCAAACCATTCATACCTGAAAGGCCATATTTAAATTCACTGAGCATCTAATTTATACACCGTTTACATATCATAATCTGAGCCTTCGAAATTAGAGGAACGTATAATGAATGGTTCCTTGTAGATCAAAAGAACATATCTTATTTAAAAATTTCACTTAAAAAAGTATAACAGCGTTTGAAGCATTAGGTAACCTCGTCCATTGTTAAAGACTAAAGCGTCAAAGCAAATAAAAAACCCAGTATTCTCATGTTTACCTTTAATTCAAGGGAAATGGCACAGGTAGCCCTAAGGGGATCAACCAGACCTTCTCAGCATCGTCTTCAGGCCCTGGCGTTTCTCTCCTTTCCTCAAAGAAAGGAAGACAAACGCCATATCCTTTGTCTGAAATAGGGAAGTACTGTTGGCACTGTCACCCCCGCTGGCTCGGGCCTCACCAGACCGATTTCGGAGAGCAGCAGAGGCTCGGACACTCGCAGGAGTGCAGCCTCTGGGGGCATCTGGGGTCGCACGTGAGATCTACAGGGGGTCAAAGGTGGCCTTGAAGACGAGACGCTGGACCTGGGTGGCGCGGGTGACCGTGCCCCACAGCTGAGCACTGATTGCCCCATCCTCTCACGCTCTCTTGTATCTAAAGCTGGCTACTGTGTTACACTGGTTTTTTGGACTTTCCGGAACAATATCTAATCATCAAGTAACACAATTCGGTGACATTAAGCAGGATGCAAATTCCAGACACGGCGATCATGAAAACCGTGAAGACGGTCTTCTCCGTTGGCCTGGACACGAAGCAGTCCACCGTGTTAGGGCAGGGCCACGCGTTGCATTTCACCAGGCGCTGCATGGCGAAGCCGTCATACATGACGTAGAAGACGTACATGAAGGCGGCCTCGAAGATGACCCGGAAGAAGATGCTGCCGGTGTAGGTCCACCACAGCGACCCTTCGATTCGGACCTTCTGGCTTTTGATCTCTTCGATGTCCTTAAATTCACTCTTTATCTCTCCCTTCATGAATTTCCTTTTCTTCTCGTGTCTGTAGTGGGCCACGTGCATGGCCACCAGCAGGGCCGGCGTGGACACGAAGATGAGCTGTAGCGCCCAGAGCCGGATGTGGGACACGGGGAAGTAGTGGTCGTAGCACACGTTCTTGCACCCGGGCTGCAGCGTGTTGCACACGAAGTCGGCCTGCTCATCGCCCCACACCTCCTTCGCGGCCACCACAAGGATCATGACGCGGAAAATGAAGATGACGGTGAGCCAGATCTTCCCGATGCTGGTGGAGTGTTTGTTCACGCCCCCCAAGATCGTCTGCAACGTGCCCCAGTCCATCTTCTCGTCCGGGCAGTTTGCGCTGGAAAAGACAAAGTGACACAACATGGAGGGGACCGGGCAGGACTGGCTCGTGGGGGGCTTGCTGGGTCCGGGCAAGTGAGCGCCCAGAGATCCCTTCCCGAACAAATGCCGGCTCTCACACTACCTCACCCAACGAGAGGAAAACAAACCAACCTCTTCTGCTGTAGCGCTAGCCGCGTAGTGCGCAGAACACCTGGAACGCGTTCTCTAGTAAAGAGGGGTATATCCAGCTGAGCAGCGCACCCAGTCCGTAGCACACGATCAACACGTGGGGTGGCGCACCCCGGCAAACGTGCGCGCCGACGCAGGGCCCTGATGGAGGCGCTGACCGAACCCCTGCGCGGGTCCCCCCAACCCTCCAACGGCATTCAGCGCTCCCAAGCGCTCGTTCTGGACGGTACCCTGGCCTCGTGCCAGCCGGGGACGACCTCGCCCTCGCCTTCAAGGCCGAGAGGCCAAGTCTCACGGCAGCACCTCCTTCCTTCACCTATCTCAATTCATTTTCATGGATGTGGGATGCAGCAGTGAAATGATTGTCCCCAGTGGTAAAATCCACGTTTAATGTTTCCCAAAGGGCTTCACTTCCTGTCTCTATATGAAAAGGGGCAGGTTAGAACTGGTCCTTCCAGGGAGAAAAGCCCCTGTGTGCGTGGGTTTTTGTGACCGTTCTGTGTATAGATTGGGGTCCTTGCTGTCCTGTTGGGACTGACCGATCGGTTAGTACTCAGGTTTGGAAAGTGTTGTGACGGTGCATTTTTATCATGGACTGTGGTGTTTAGAAGTGTTTCTAAAGGGGTGCGTTGTAAAAAAAAAAGACAAAGTTTAACTCGGTGATTCCCCAGGACTGGCCCTACCGGGCACCCTCACGGTACTGAAGGTCAGTAGCCACGCTGCTGGGTGATGTGCTGCCTATTGAAGGGACCTGGGAAGCCTGTGCGCTCACCTTCCACCAGCCAGTGGCCTCTTCATCCCAGGGTATGAACGGTCTTCACATACTTAGAGTCACACCTGTCTGTCTCAATCAAGCCTCTTTTAAACAAGACCCCACCCTCCACAATCTGATGAGTAATGTGTCCACTCCTTCCAAACTGGTTCTCAGTCCTCCAGCTTCTCTTACTTAAAAGCTTAGTGCTCTCCTTATTCTAAGCAAGTTGGGTCCTGTCTCCCCATGGGCTTCCTGAGCAGGTTGGGGAGAGTCTGATCACCCTGCGGCCTCTGGGGCGCTGCTGGGGGCACCGAGGTCTGGCTGAAACCATCCAAGGCCACCTCGTTCAGAGGCCACAGCAGAGACATGAGAAGGGTCAGGGCAGGAGAGCTACGAGCGTTGAGACATCCTCGTGAAACGCTCAGCCAGCTCAGCTCGAAAGAGAAACATCCCTGGGAAAAGGTCTGCTCTGGGCTCAGCCCTGACTCTTAAATACAGCCGGTCCGGGAGGGCTTAGGCTCTGCACCTGGTCCGTCCTGCCCTAGCAGTGTACTCAAAGCTCTTGTGAAATCAGACCCTCCAGTTCTTCGCTGGCCCTTACTAAGTGGAAACAGGACACTCACAGAAACAGACCGTCTGGCGTGTATCAGTACATCTGGCTAAAAATCTGGAATGAGGCCAGTGAGTGCCCAGTGCAGGACCCACACCCCTCAAACCAGTCCAGTCAGCAGCGGCTGCGAAGAAGACAGTTCCAAGTAAACCCTATACTCTTGTTGTTGTTTAAAGCGCCTGGTTGGGCTGCAGCTACCTGTTCTAAAGATCCTTTAGAAAGAGGAGCAAATTAAAGTTGGATCCCGATGGGCTAGGGAGAGGTGGACCGACCCAGCGGGATGAAACTGCTCTCCACAGTGAGCAGCGGGGTGCTGGCCCCCGCCCTTCCTGGCCGGCCCACACCTGCGGGGGTGGGGTCGGGGGCAGAGGAGCTGTTTTGTCCTGTCGGGAGGCTGCTGGGTGAAGTACTAGCTTCCGGAAGGGGCAAAAGGGTTCCCTTACCCCTTAGCTTCGCAGTCCTTACTTCTGCTGATGGTGGCCCTTTGGCCCACAGGCCCCCCCCACCCCCATCCCCCCCGTGTCTGTAATTGTGACTGGCCGCACACTACTTCCGACCCCGACTCAAAGGGCAAATGGGGACACGGCTGTCGCCACACATCTCGAGAGAGTCCCGGGGGACGGCCACAGGGGCCAGCTCTCAGGAAGCTGGAGGACGGGTTAGGCTTCTTCCCTGTCCGGTAGGGGACGTTCAGGGCCGACGCAGCCGGCCCTAAAGCACGGCTCCCCGGTTTGGGACCAGCGCCCCGAAAGCCACCCCCCACCCCGCCTGCCCCCCGACTGCACCGCCCCCTGGAAACGCCGCTCTTGAATTTGCAGGAGAAAAACAGGCAACCACAGCGCGGACTCGATCCGGCTGTGCGGGGCGGCAAAGCGGCGCGAGGAGGTAAAGGTCAGTTTCCTCCAGGTTAAGCTTCCGCTTAACCCACGGGATGGACTCTCCTCTCTGAGCGAACCCTTCGGCCAGGTCGAGGCTCCTGGTGGAGAGGCTCCTGGTGGAGAGGCTCCTGGTGGCGGCAGGCGAAGCGCGCCGGCGTCTGTGCCAGGCTTTCCCCGGAGGAACCAGGCCGACTGCCAGGCGGATCGGCGGCCGCGCACCTGTCCGGCCCTCCTTCCCCGCGCGGCCCCGGCTCCGGGCCAGTCCGCGCGCTGCGCACCGCGGGGTCGGCGGGGTCCAACCCCAGACTCGGCCCGAGGAGCTGCCGGCCAGGGGCTCGCGATCGCCACCCTCCCTGCACCCCAGCGCCGCTGTCGCCACTGCCCGGGACCCGGCGGCGCGGGGCCTCGGTGCGCGCCGAATCCAGCCCGGGGGACCCGGGTCCCTCCCCGAGGGTCCCACAGCCCCAGGCCTCCTGGGGTCTCTCCCCGCCGGGTCCGCAGCCCCCAGCCGTCCCGAGGAGCCGAGAGTGGGAGCCGGCCTTACCGACTGGAGCGGGGCGCACGGGCGGGGCGGACTCCCCGGGGTCGCGCGGCGGGGCCGGAGCGGCGGCGGCGGCGAGGGGGCGCGGGGGGGCGGCGGAGGCCGCTATCTGCTCGGAGTCGGGAGAGCTCGGCGCGCCGGGCGCTCGGGCCTTGGACACCTGTGCGCTCGTCGGCGCCTTTTAACCGCGCCAGGCACCCCGCCTCTTCCCCGGAGCTGTTGAGAAAGTCCGGGAGGGGGCGGCTCCTCGGCGTCCGGCCGCCCCCAGCGCCGCGGGCGGGGCGCACCAGCCCCGGGTCCTCAGCGCTTCCCCGTGTCCCTGAGTCCCCCGAGCACCCCGGATCCCCGCGCCCCCAGCCCCCCGGCCGCCCGGGTCCGAGCAGGGCGACGCTGAGCCTCGGCTCCCTGCGATTTTGGGGAGAGGGTGAGGTTAAAGGATCGTTGTCGTTGCTGTTATTGTTATTTCTACGTGGACCGGTTCAAGAGTACAGTCGTAGTCAAAGCTCCGGTTTAATTTTTATTTTTTTTTATTTGAAGAGTAAGTTCAGGCCGGAGGTCCGGTTCCCCGCGAGGCTCCCCCCGGGCAGCGCGGTTGCCCTGGGCCGGTTCCCTCCTGGGAATGTGGGTTCACGGTGGGCCGTGGGGGGGGGGGTCGGGCACCGCCGGGCTTGGCCAAGGGCCTGCTTCTTTCTCCCCCAAACCTCGCAGGCAAACTTAACGAACGTCTCCTTGAGTTCCTGTTTGATTCGATCACTTTCCACTACGTGCCAAGGGCCGGGGTTGGACGTGGTGAGGACACAAGGCCAGCGCCAGGGACCCTGCACGCGGGCCCAGCCCTGCGTCCCATCAGAGGGTGCCCCCCGGCCCTGCCCACGTCCTCCTACTCCCACGGCTGAGAAATAGCAAGGTTACTCAGTTCGGGGTGGGGAGCCCCCCCCGAATGAAGTCTACCGACCCCTTCCCCTGCACACACGTCTCGGAGGGGCGCGCTGGTGGGATTTCTGGAGAGGCTCCCTGGGAAGCTCGGTTCCTCTCCCGGAAGCTTGAGCTCGGATTACAAGGTTTCATTGTTCACATGTGGCTGGGTATTTTGACATTCACAAAGCAAGTGGATGGAGAATTAAAATCGCTAGAGTGGGCCGCGTCTGGGGAACCGTGTCCCGCATGGGGGGCAGGAAACTCACTCCAGGATTCCTGCAAAGGGGCCAGCCCTGAGGTGCAGGCGTGCTCGCTCCCACGCTTGGCTTCACTTAGGTCGGTTTTAAGTTGAGCAGAGATGATTCACCCTGACAGGGCAGATGTGGCCTTAGAAATGGGTTTCCTGTGATTGTGAACATTAGCGTAAAGGTACTGACTTTTCCTTTGAAAGGTTGCACCTCATCGCCACGGGCCAGTTTAGGCCATTCTTGCTGGGTGAACCTGAGTTTGTCCCCCTGTCACTACCCCACCTTCCAGCCCCAGGTCTTAGTCTGGGAAGGAGTGTCTGTTCATGAACAGACAAAGCCCTACAAGGCCCATCTGAGAGATGTGCTGAATCGGCTGGTTGGAAATTACAAGGCGAAGGTGGGTGGCCTGGAGGAACCTTCCTGGCCTGAGCCTCCTGGGAGCTGGGGGGCAGGGGACGCCCTTCAGGTTGTCAGGGCATCGCTCTGTGGGGCTCTGGGGTTGGAGTGAAGGAAGCGTCTGGAACCTTTGCAGGAAGCCAGCTGGTAAAGGCGGTTTGGACATTGAAAGTTGACTCGCTTTCCCCCGCTGAAGGATTTCCCCTTGCCTTTTCTGTCTGTATCATGAATGCAGGTTGCTGTTCAACTTCCTGTTCCTGTGTTCCCTGACTTATTCTCCTGATTTGCATAATGACGGTGTATTGCTGGCTGATTGAATATCCTAGCCACTCTGTATTTGAGGATTTATGGTTAGAACCCCTACAGCTCTTCAGTCTTAACTACAACGCAGCACTTGATTGTCTCCTGTTCGGTGTGACTTCTGCTGTTTTCTGTGCACTGGTGTCTTCTTCCCAACCAGACTCGGATTCAGATGGGGCAAGAAATCTCGTGGAGGTATTTCGTGTCCTCCAGAGCAGAGGAGGGGAGGGAGGGTAAGATGGAAAAAGGGTCTCACGTCTGGACATTTGAAGTTATCGCCACACAAGCTTAGACGTATATGCGCTTAGCAGATCACACCACAGCTTAGTGTTTTAAAAATCCTGTAATTATTCTGTGAATAGCACAGTCATATTGCGGCATTATTTTTGGTTAAAAGCATTACTTTGTTATATGTAAACATTGAAAATAAGCCTCAGGGACTTCCCTAGTGGCTCAGTGGTTAAGAACCCACCTGCCAATGCTGGGGACACGGGTTTGATCCCTGGTCCAGGAAGATTCCACATGCCACAGAGCAACAAAGCCCGTGTGCCACAACTACTGAGCCTGTGTGCCACAAGGACTGAAGCCCACATGCCTAGAGCCCGTGCTCTGCAACGAAGAGTAGCCCTCGCTTGCCATAAGTAGAGAAAGCCCGCGCACAGCAACGAAGACCCAACGCCCCCCAAAATAAATTAATTAATTAATTTTTTAAAAAAGAAAGAAAATAAGCCTTCATTTTCAGGTCTTCATCTTTTAACATAACAGCCCCCGGAGGAGGCTGACCCGTCCTGCCCTCCGCTTCAGCCTCCCCAGCCTGATGCGCACACCTCTCCAGCCTCATTAACTAGGCACCAAGCAAGATAGAGTACAGTTTTGGACTCGGTTTTATGGAAGAACTCTGGTGTCTCCTGGGTAGGTCTTGAGTGAAGCTGATACAGAGGACTGGCCCTTTTCAGGGAAGGTCAGGGTATCATTGAATAAATATCGATGGCTAAACTGGTGGGTGTGTGTTACAGCTGCACCTGTCACCTCACAGTGTCAGAGATATGTGTGACTAAGGTTTTTACATATGTACTTGGTAGCAAAAAGACAAATCCCAGGCATTCAAAATTTAGCTGAACTTCTATGCAGGTATTTAAAGTGATGCAGGGACATCGCTGGTAGTGCAGTGGTTAAGAATCCACCTGCCAATGCAGGGGACACAGGTTCGAGCCCTGGTCCGGGAAGATCCCACATGCCACGGAGCAACTAAGCCCGTGTGCCACAACTACTGAGCCTGTGCTCTAGAGCCCGCGAGCCACAACTACTGAAGCCCGCGTGCCACAACTACTAAAGCCCGTGCGCCTAGAGCCTGTGCTCGGAAACGAGAGAAGCCACCGCAATGAGAAGCCTGTGCACCACCACGAAGAGTAGCCCCCGCTCTCTGCAACTAGAGAAAGCCCGTGTGCAGCAATGAAGAGCCAATGCAGCAATAAATAAATAAATTTATTTAAAAAAGTCGTTATTAAAAAAATCAAAAATTAAAGTGATGCAGTTGTCAGGCTATAAGGGGAAGTGCTGATGTGTAAAGCTATTTGATATTTCAAGTTGACAGTTGTTTTACAAATAAGCCCAAAAAAAGCTGCTATTGTGGAAGAAGTCAGTGTGAGACAAATCCTATTTCTTAATATATTTTAATGAATGATTGCCTGCCAGCTGCCTGATGGGGCAGCCCCTTGAGTTCCCCCTGGGAAGGGTGGTCTGAATGTACATAAAGAATGTCTCAGTTAAATTTCCGACTCACAAATCATACGTGATAGCAGAAGGTGCTAGCAGAAACGTCTTAAGGCAAGAAGGGACTGATGAGAGAAAGGAATCCCCGTGCTAACACCTGGCAGTCTGGGGATCACTGGAGGCCTCTGAGCCACGAGCTAGTGGTCTGCAGCCACTTTCTTGACTTTGCTGTTGAAATATTAATCATATTAATAATTGGCAAAAAAGGGAAAATTCAGCCCTCCTCAAATGAGCAGATATTAAGAGCCCCTGGAAGTCTCTGCATAATTTGTTAATAATGACTTACATACGATAATATCATTTTAAAGCAGGAGTGGCCTTTCACGTTTTTGTGTATAATTATCACAGGAGAAGGGCATTTCACAAGATTTCTCTCTGTACCTTTGACCCACACCCTCACTTATGTATCCTGAAAATTGTTAATGTCAAATAATTTAGGGGGAAGGATCAGTTGTTACATTCCAAGTATGTGAAACTTTCAGATTTCACTAGTTTAATTGTTCTTCTCTTCAGTTTCAAATTAAAGTCATAAAAATTCCCACTTTTGAATTTGAAACTGTTATAAGCCTTTCCGTTTTCCTCACTCTATTCTTATATTCGTACATAAAATATTTGGGGGGAATTTGAGTTGTTAGATGTGTCAGCTGCAAGGCCGTGGTAAAATAAGTCAATTTCCTTGGCTTTACTGGATGAGCAGATGCTCTTAGCGGCAAATACATCCGTATAGCTCTTGTATGATTATTTAAGCAGACTGTGGAGAGATTACAAAGATGCTTCCAAGTGTATTTCTATCAAAAGCACGTGTTGGTCAGAAATGAATTCAAAGCTATAACTCCCCAGGCAAACTGGTAGGGAAAATTGACTTCTATTGAATATAAAAATTAAATTCTGTACGCTTTGGTGAGTTGTCAAAAAGGAAATTCTGCACAACTCATAAAGGAACAAAAGAGATTCTTACATTTTAGTGTGTCATATACCATCTTGAAGAGCTTTGGGAATAAGTTAGGCTCTAGTAAACACTCATATTATGGGTGGCTTTAGTAAAAAAAAAAAAAATTATAGGCATAGGTTTGACCAAGGGCTGCAGAGTAATGATTCCCTTGTAGGAGTGTGTCTGCTAGACCACAGCGGTTTTTTGTGAAATGCTAGTGTGGACGGTCCCAGGTCTGTCGCTGTCTGGAAACCACTGATTCCAGGGTGAGTTTTGCACCCACAAGCCCTGTCAGGTGGCTGTTCTCTGGCTTGGAAATTCTCTTTGGGAATTGGACGTGGTGTCTTTGATCTTAGAATTCAGAGCTTGGTTTGTGTGTTAGCCATTCATCTAAACTTCTCCTTAAACTGTTTCAGAGCCCTTTCTATGTTGGGGGAAGAAGCACATACTGTATCGGTGTATAGATTTCTCTGGTTTCACCTCATCCTTGAAAAATCTTTGTACTGGGAAAAGGCGCTTGCAATACCCAGAGTTCCCAGTAGATGGCACTGGGAAGACTCGTCAGGGAAACGGGGACGATCGCTGGAGAAAGATGGATACTCTTGTCCTTTAGTGTTGCTTGTCGCGACCTCGTTAATAGGCTGGGAAATAACTGTCTTTCCTTTTTTTTTCACAATTAAATGAAATAGAATAGAATAGGAAATATCAGAACACACTGCTCTTAATAAGAGTTAAGTCGTGTTTTAGGAAATGTGTGTTTCGTGTGTGTTTTCATACTCACACGTGTGCTAGTCCCAGTGTAAAATGTACTGGTTGCTGTAGACTTCTGTCACCAAACGTTGGAACGTCATTTCCAGGGAGAAAGCATATCACTGTGGCCTCAGGAGAAGTGGTGTCACAGCAGGAAAGACATCCAGGCCCTGAGCGCGGCCCCTCATCTGCCGTGCCCCCTGCAAGCTCACTGCCCCAGGAACCCCAGCAGCTCCCAGCCGCTTATGACCCTGGAAGATGCCTTCCTCCATCGGACTTGTTTCCCCGGGGGCTCCTCTCTGGTCTGAGGATGTGGGCTCGTGGGATGGGGGAGAAGCAACAGCGCTATCTGACTGGGTCTTTTACTAACAATAAAATTATTTATCTAAAAAAGGACACATACTTAATGCCCTGATGTCTAGTAAGCTCAGGGTCACAGGTCGGCTATTTTAATGGGTTACGTATTTAATGTCAAAAGTGGGTGTCGGACTATTGTGCTTTGGGAAAGAAGAGACAATAGACAGATAGCCTATTGTTGTTTCTTTACTGTTGTTTCTTTACTGCCTTTGAAATAAACCCTTGAGGGTGGAGCTTGGGCTCCTCTCTTTGGTGGTCGGGGGCTCCGTACGTAGAGTGGATGGTTGGGGGAAGCGGTGTGGGTCAACCTGGAGGGTCTCATCCTCAACGGAGGCAGCAGCATCTCAGCCACCGTCTGGTGGGAAGCAGCCATCTTCCCCTACAGACTGTGTGACGTTCTGCACTAGGCTCTTAGGATGCTATGTTTTCGGACAGCATAGCCTGCCTACAATTTACCAAAGGACAAAACAGACTTGCAGAAGTCACGTGTTTGGACCACGAATGTAGACTGTGTAACTGACACACAAAACACACACATAAACGAAGGGGTCTCTGGGTATCCTCCAAGGCAGAGGCCCCTGCGTTAAACGTTTACACACTACTGGATGCTCTGAAGTGTGCCGAGCGTTGTAGTTTTTCTTTATCACACAACTCTGTGAGAGCATTTTAAATCCAGTCCAGCACCTGCCTTGGACTCCTTTTGCATAAAGGATGGAGTAAATGTTGGGGGAAGGAACAGCTGGAGCCAGAAATCGACCCACCTCCACCCTTGGAGGGAAGATGTGGTCCCAACATCGATGGTGGTGAAAACGACATCCCGGGCTCTGGACCTGCAAGAGGTACGGTCCCCTGATGGAGCAAACCGTGCCGCTGGGCTGTCACCTCGTGATGGGCTTGGCCCCTGACCAGGTCTTTCTGGGGGAAGATAAGGAGAACCCTTTGAAAAGGAGGAGAAAACAGATAGCGGCATGAGAACAAAGCAGAGGAGCTGGCAGGAAAGGGGCAAGGACGCAGACAGCGCATCGGGGTAAAGACGGCGGGCAGCAGGTCCCAAAGAGTGTGTATCAGCGCCTTTAATTGTGGTTTGTCTGGGGAGATGAGGGCCTGGCCCCCCACAGGGTGTTTGCTGAGTGGCCAGCAGGACGTCCTCCCCAGGGCGGGAGCTGTGTGTGGGGGGGTGGACGACAGGCTGCTGGAAGGGCAGAATCTTGCTTTTGGTCCACGGGGGCTGCAAAGAGGAGAAGCAGGCCCTAGTGTTTGGCAGGTTTTTAGCATCCTGCCGCCGTGACATAGCACTTCCAGAGTGCAGCTATTTTCAAGGCTCCTGACTGAAATGTGAGTGTTTCTGGAATCCAGCGTGAGGCTCCCCATGGAGGGGGTGTTGGAATGCAGACCCCCCCCCCAGGAGCTGGCTGAATTAGACTGGAGCGGAGCTGGGAGGGTGTTCTGAACGACACTGAGACCTGACTGCTCCATGGGAAAGTGGGACCAGGCTGGCTGCGTAAAAACCAGCTCGAGAGTTTCTTAAACTGCAGATTCCTGGGCCGTGGGACCAGACAGTCTGACCCAGTGGGTTTGGGAACCCATGGCCTGTGATATGTGTTAGTTTGTCCTCACGATTTTGTGGCTGGATTCAGCACTGTCTTGACAGACGTGCCTCAGGGGAAACTTGGGATCCCGACCCCGCAACGCTCACTCCACCTGAGGTCTGTCCGCCTCCCGTTTGGGTTAGAACTGCCGTGTCCAGGGTGGAGGCACAAAGGGATAAAATCCCAAATCCCAGTATCTGGTGAGAAGGGGAGAGGCTCTGGCGTGTTGCCAGGAGGATCTCTTTGGTGTGAGTGCTGAACCCAGATGTCCGTTCCTCACGACTGTTAGGCAGAATGTAGGCCATTCCCGGGTCCTTTCAAGGTTGAAGTTCAACCAGAAACAATTGATTCCTTTCTCAACTTAGGCCTTCCTTTATCTGAACATTGATTATTTGGATACTGAGGACCAGAAGACAGATCAGAAGACACTGCCTCAGGTTTTATTAATATGTGTTTTTTTTAAATTAATTAATTAACATTTTTGGCTGCGTTGGGTCTTCGTTGCTGCGCACAGGCTTTCTCTAGCTGCGGCGAGTGGGGGCTACTGTTTTTTGCGGTGTGCGGGTTTCTCATTGTGGTGGCTTCTCTTGTCGCGGAGCACAGGCTCTAGGCGTGCGGGCTTCAGTAGTTGTGGTGTGCGGGCTCAGTAGTTGTGGCTCGCGGGCTCTAGAGCACAGGCTCAGTAGTCGTGGCGAACAGATTTAGTTGCTCCGCGGCATGTGGGATCTCCCCGGACCAGGGCTCGAACCCGTGTGTCCCCTTCATTGGCAGGCGGGTTCTTCACCACTGTGCCACTGGGGAAGTCCCTATTACTATGTTTTGGATAGAAACCAATCTCTTAGCTAATAAGCGGTGAATAAGGGTAACACGGATACAAAGAAATGATTACTTACTGAGAGCTTAGTGCTAACTACAATTTAAAATACCACATTAGTCCTGAATCTGTACATTTAAAAGTTATATTAGCAAACAAGCTAGAAATAAATGATTTTAGTGTCTGTCTAATAAATCACACCCAGAAACGATTGAGGTTGACAAGAACCTTCATGTTCCTGAGGTTGATTAAGGATGGAGTCTCTGAGGTCTGCAGTATTAGTTTTAAAATGATTCTTGGCCGTGGTTTACAGTTAATTTAGAGGAACTAAATCGTGGTGAGTTCTTCCTGCTGCACTCTGACATCTGAATGACTTCAAGGCATTCTGTCACTTCTCCAACTTTTCCCTCTGACAATGACCTGAAAAGGCCTTGGGCAGCCATGTCTGGTAGCATCAGCATTCACCTAAGTGTCCCTGGTGGCTGGGAGGTTGTCCCCTGGGCCTCGGGAAGCCACCTCAGGTCCCCACGGCAGGGCACGGGGCGAGCTTCCCACTGTCCTGCCCTGGAGCTGGAGAGAGAGGGCTGGTGATCAGGACCCCAGTGAATTCCACACACACACCCACCGGTGCTCGCTTTGTGAAGGGACACATTTGGGGGTCAGGGTGAGCAGGCTTGGCCCTGCTCTGTCCAGGAGCCCCCCCCCGCAGCGGAGAAGCAAGGACCTTGGAGCACAAACACCACAGTGACCCTGGGGGAGGGTGTCTTGGGAGTGAAGACTTTGAACTAGTCTAGGAGGACGGGCTGGAGGAGGAAGCTCGTGCGATGCCGGGGGGGAGGGGGGTGGTCAGGGGGGTGGGGGGAGATATGTGGGGAACTCAGGGACGGGGACGGAGAGCACAGAGACGCCAGTGAGAGAGACTGGGGAATAACGCTGACGTCGCACCTGCTCTTGGTTTATAGCAAACATGAGGATGAAAGAACATGAAACACCACCATGAATACACAATCAGCAAAGTCTAGGCTGTGAGAAACTCTGGGAGACGAATGACCCAGATTCTAAGAAAAGAAAGTTGCAAGGAAATAAAAAGAGGTGGAGGGGAACCAGCAGCTTAAAGAGGCTTGAGAGACACGTTAACCGATTGCAGCGTATGGATTTCAGTGATTCCGAGCCAACTGCTCTTTGAAAAGAAGGGGATTTTCACTTCTGGGAAGACAGCTGATGTAGTTTTTCCTATTCTCCTGGCCAAGTACCACTAAAACCCCTGGAAATTATATAAAAGCAAACAGCTCTGAAAGCTGGTGAGAAGGAAGCAGACCAGGCAGGGCTCTCGGGCAGACCCTTCAGTGCGGTTTCTGTCGGAAAGGTGAGGCGAGGCAGGGCAGACGGGCGTAGGGTTGGCTAGCGTGAAACATTTCAGCGACTGGTCTGGGGCCTGGCTCTGGGGTGATTAGGGCAGGTGGACAGTGGTCTGGCGTGTGAGAGCCTGAGAGAGGGGGTGTGGGTGTGGGTTTTGGGTTGGTCGGTGGGCATATGAAAAGTGCACGTCACAGAAGAGCTGTTTGCTGTCTCTAGGAATTAGCCAGCCCTGGGAGGGGCCGTCTCCCCAGTGTTAGTAAGGCCACAGATGCCAAAGCATCAGGATAAAAAGGCATGCTTAATACACGGGCCATTAAAAAACCTCAGCACATTTAAAATAGTTGAAATAATAGAGTGTGTTCTCTGATGGAATCAAAGTGGAGATCAACAATTATTAATCGATAATAAGTGGAAAGAAAGAAAACGGAAACATCTCTGAACACTTGGAAACTAAAACACAGTTCTAAATAAACCATGGGTCAATACATTGTATTGAATGAAAATAAAAAATCCAAGGGATCAAAATTTGCAAGACACACTACGCGAGTGCTGATAGGGTGTTACAGCACTGAATGCAAACATGAGTGAAGAAGAGAAGACGCAAGTCAATAGACCACGCTCCCACTTCAAGAATCTAGAAAGAGTAGTGAAAAATAAGCCCAAAGCAAGCAAAAACAAGACAATAATAAAGAGCGGAAATCAATTCAATTGAAAACAGAAAATGAATAGAGCAAATTGATGAAACAAAGAGCTGGTTCTTTGCAAAGATCAATAAAACTGATGAACTTCCAGCAAGGCTGACAAAGGGAGAAAAAAAGAGAGAGAGAGAAGACACAAATGACCAGTATCAGGAATCAAACAGGGCACATCACTACAGACCCTGCAGGCATCGAAAGGATAATGAGGAGTACTATAAACAATTCTATATTTACAAAGTTTGCAAGTTAGATGAAATGGATCACTCCCTCAAGAAACACAAGCTATCACAATTCACCAAATATGAAATAGATACTTTTAAGATCCTTGTAACTATTAAGGATATTGAATTTGTTAAAGAGAAACTCAAGAAATGTCCAGACCCAGATAGTTTCACTGGGAAATTCCACCAAATGTTTAAAGAAGGATTACACCTGTTCGCATGACTTATTCCAGAAGACAGAGGAGGCAAGACCATTCCCCAGTTCATTTTGTGGTGCTGGTATTACCCTGACACAAACCAGACAAAGACAATACAAAAAAAAAAAAAAAAGAAAAGAAAACTACAGACCAACATCCCCCATGAACGTAGATGTAAGAAGGCTTAATATTAACAAATGAAATTCAGTAATATATAAAGAGAATTACACACCATGGCCAAGTGAGGTTCGTTTCAAGGATGCAAGGTTGTTTCTGTATGAAGATTAGTCAAGGTAATCCATCATATTAATGGGCTGAAGAAGAAAAATCACATGATCATATCATTTAATGCAACATTTTTTTCCCACAAAATTCAACACCTATTCATAATAAAAACCGGCAGAAAAATAGGAATAGAGGGGAACTTGCTCAACTTGATAAAGAGCATCTACAAAAACCCTACAGTTAACATTGTACTTAGTGGTGAAAGATTGAATCCTTTCCCCTTAAGATCAGCAACAAGAATTTCTGCTTTTATCATTCCTATTCAACATAGTGCTTGAAGTTCTAGCCAGTGCTACATGGCAAGAAAAAGAAATATAAGACACACAGATCATAAAGGAAGAGATAAAACTATCTCTATTTGCAGATGGTATGATTGTGCACAAAATCCCGTGGAAGCTACAGAAATCTAGAACTTTTAAATGAATTCAGCAAGATCACAGGTTACAAGCAAATAAGCCAAGAAATATAACGGTTATTTCTATATACCGGCAATGAACATACGGACAATGAAATTAAAATACGATACTATTCACAATCACTCAAAGGAAATGAAATACTTAGAAGTAAATCTTTTTACTTTTTACATAAAATGAAACTTTTCGTATTCGTATGCTGAAAACTATGCAATGTTGATGAAAGAAATCAAAGATGGAGTAAATAAACAGAGAGATATGCTGTGTATATGGATAAAAGATTTGACATAATAAAGATGTCAGTTCTCTGCAAATTGATATACAAGTTTAATGCCATTTTTATCAAACACACAGCACGATTTTTTTGTAGTCATAGACAAGATTATTCTAAAATTTATATGGAAAGGGAAAGAAACTAGAGTAGCTGAAAAAATTTGAAAAAGGAGAATAAAGAGGGAAGAATCACTCGAGCATTCAAGACATTAATGAAGCACAGGAATCAGGACTGTGGTGCTGGTGGAGGGAGAGAACAGAGGTCAGTGGAACAGAGAACCCAGAGATAGCCCCACACAAACATGCCCAGTTGATTTTTTAAAAAATTTGTTTTAGATTTGGCTGCGTTGGGTTTTCGTTGCCGCGCGCGGGCTTTCCCTAGTTGCAGCGAGCAGGGGCTACTCTTCATTGCGGTGCGCGGGCTTCTCATTGCGTTGGCTTCTCTTGTTGCAGAGCACGGGCTCTAGGTGCACGGGCTTTAGTAGTTGTGGCTCACGGGCTCTAGAGTGCAGGCTCAGTAGTTGTGGCGCACGGGTTTAGTTGCTACGTGGCATGTGGGATCTTCCCGGACCAGGGCTCGAACCCGTGTCCCCTGCACTGGCAGGCAGATTCTTAACCACTGCGCTGCCAGGGAAGCCCTCCAGTTGATTTTTAACAAAGTGCCAAAGCCATTCAATGGAGGAAAGCGAGCCTTTCATCACATGGTGCTGGGGCAGCTGGATGTCGACAGGCAACAAGTGAACCTCAAGTCTCAGACCTTTTATAAAAATTAACACAAAATGGACCACAGACTTCAATGTAAAGCATAAAACTAGACAGCTTTTAGAAAAAGCATAGGAGAAAATCTTTGGAATCTAGGGCTAGGCAAAGAGTTCTTAGATTTGACACCAAAGCCACAACCCACAAAATTAAAAAAATGATAAATTGGACTTCATGAAAATGAAAAGCTATTGCTTTGCAAAAGACCCTGTTAAGAAGATGAAAAGAAAAGCCACAGAGTGAAAAATATTTACAAACCACTAACTGTGTCCAAGGACTTGTGTCTACAGTATATAAAGATCTCTCAAAACTCAACAGTAGAAAAACAAACAATCCAATTAGAGAACGAGCGAAAGAAATGAGGAGGACAGAGAGATGGCAAAGAAGCACACGAAAAGGGGTCAAGTTCATTAGCTACTTGTGAAATGCACAGGCAACACACCTGTCAGAATGACAAAATGACGTGGGAAGCTATACTCAATGCCTTGTGATAACCTATAATGGAAAAGAATCTGAAAAAGAATATATGTATAACTGAATCACTTTTCTGTACACCTGAAACTGCCACAACATTGTAAATCAACTATACTTCAATCTAAAAACCGGTTATTGAAAATAAAAAGAATGGCTAAAATGAAAAATAACACCACCACCAAATGCTGGCGAGGCTCAGGAAAGACCGGGTGACTTAGATGTTGCTGGTGGGGGTGTGTCATGATGCAGCTGCTCTGGAAAACACTGGCTGCTTTTCTAAAACGACACGTGCAACCACCATGCAGCCCGGCAGTGGGAGCAAACTCTTGGTGCGGCGACCCAAGTGAATCTCCAGAGAATTACACTGAGAAAAAAATCCAGTCCCAGTGGTTGCACACTGCACGATTCCGTTTATGTAACTTTCCCGAAATGACAGAATCAGAGAAATGGTGAGCAACTTAGTGGTTGCCAGGAGTGGGTGGGATCGGAACCGGAGGGTATCGGGTATGGGTATAAAAGGGCCCCACCAGGATCCTGGTGGTGATGGAAATGTTCTGTATCTGGACTGTGTCAGTGTTGTGTCCTGCTGAGATCTTGGGCTGTAGTTTTTCGAGATGTTACCATCGGGGGAAACTGCCCAAAGCACACGAGACGTCTGTTTTATTTCTTCCACCTACATGTGTCTACAGTTATCTCAAAATAACAAGTTTAATTAAAAAAAGAAAAGAACATGAACAGGACAATTGGGAAATTATGAACATGGACTGGCTATTTTAGTGTGATGGTGGCATTGTTTTTGTTTTAAAAGCTTAGCCTGTGCTCTTTTTTTCTTAATATTTATTTATTGGCTGTGTCGGGTCTTAGTTGCGGTACGTGGGATCTTTGTTGCGGCATGCAGGATCTTTCCTCGTGGCGCGCGAATTTCTCTCTAGTTGTGGTGCGAGGGCTCAGTAGTTGTGGCACTCGGCCTTCTCTCTAGTTGTGACACGCGGGCTTAGTTGCTCTGCGGCATGTGGGATCTTAGTTCCCCGACCAGGGATTGAACCCATGTCCCTTGCATCGGAAGGCAGATTCTTAACCACTGGACCAGCAGGGAGGTCCCAGTCTATACTCTTAAAGGACCCATATTGAAATATCTGCAGAAGAAACGATCTGTCTGGGATTTGCTTTACAGTCATCCAGGCTGGGGGATAATCGGGCGAGACCCTCCGAATGTGAACGGGCACGGCTAGATGGTTGTTGGAGCTGGATGAGGGATGATGGGCATCTTAGCACTGTGGTCCCTGAGCACCGAGCTGTGGGAGCGGCAGTGAAGCCACCGATCCTGGAGACATTCAGCCTGCTTTGAATCTTGGCTCTGCTGCTGCTTAGCTGGGTAAACTTGGTCAAGTTATTTAACCTCTGAGCCTCAGTGGCCTCATCTGTAAAATGGGGATAACATCTCACAAGGAAGAGAGCAGGGAGAGGAGAGGAAAGGTCTCCACCAGAGGGAGGGGGCGAGGGAGAGAAGCCAGCGCAGGAGGCCCAAGGGTAGGGGACAGTGTCTCGGAATCCAGACAGAACAAGGCCTCAAGGAGAGCTTTACGAGGATGACGCTGAGAAGAGGCCATTACACTGGTGTCAGAACGTCACTGGTGCTTATGGCGGCCTGGGCTGGTAGCGGGGCTGGGCCCAGATTAAGGTGCTGGGAGGTGACGGGTGGGCGAGGCTGGCGGTATGGCCACCACCTCAGACCCGGAGGGGCGGCCGAGACACAGCTCCGGGGGCAGGAGCATTAAGGGCAGTGAAGGAGCGGAGGAGAGAGGGAAAATGGAGGAAGGGGGTGGCTGGGAGCCCTGGGAGCATGGCGGGCGGGACGAGCCTCTCCCATGCAGTGGGGCTGCCACCAAAGCCTTTTCATCCCCCCCCATGTCCCCCCATCCTGTTTATGGGCTTTGCTTGAGACCCATTCAAACAGCCGTTTATCAGGAAAGGTTGTCATGGGACCATCAGGAATTATGGAGGCGGACTGGATTTTCCCTGTGAAAAAATCGTGGTTTTGTTCTTAAAGGTTAGATCTTGGTTTTCATGGATCGCTACTAAAATACTTATGGATGAAAGGATATGTCTGGAATTTGCTTCGGACTCTGAAGAAAATGAGATTTCCTGTTTTGCGTTTCTGGGGAGAGGGTCTGGAACCCCGGCACGCAGGTCCAGCCCTGGAGAATATTCGCGGTTCACCAGGTGTCCGTCCCTATGCGTAGCACGTGTGCTGACTGCACCCTTCACAGGGGTGGCCCTGGGGTGTGACATCTCCAGGGTGATTGGTCCTCGGCTGGTGCACCAATACCCCCACTAAAGGCATCTGTGTCCCACCTGGAAAGCCCGGGAGGAAGCCCTCCCCTTTACCACCTGTGGGTGCAGAGCTGTGGCCTGAAGGGCCCTCTCCCCTTGTCCGAGGGGCTGGAAGCTGACCCAGGGGACACCGACCCCTCTCCAAGCTGAGGCCTGGGGGGCTGCTAAAGCGACCCTGCTAGAGGGATGTGAAGAGGGTGCAGGGGTGCGCGGACACCAGCACTCCAGCCACGCGGCCTCCCCAGCAGCCTGCCCCGAGCTGCGCATCAGGTCGCCAGCGACGCAGTGGCCCAGAAGGAACAGAAGGCTTCAGCAAAGGGCTCATCTTTATTGAGGGAGCGCGTTCCTGCATCAGCCGTTCACGAGGTCTGCAAATCAGCCCCTCTGAAAAGCTTCCTGCTTCCATACAGTTCCGGCCATGCCCAGACAGCAGTGAAAATACATGGTACAGTGAACCCTTTCCACCCTAAGAGCCATGACAGTTCACACATTTGTCAGCAGACAAGGAAAAACAATACCTACAACGAGACAGAGTAAGCTTAAATATTAGACACTGAAGGCATGATTCTAAAATTAACATTGTGTGTTTTCCCAGGTAAGGAAGATCAGTCATTATAAAAATACTTTACATAAATTCAAAATCAGAACTAAAACATTCAATCCTATAAAAATATCTCTTCCTAATAAAAGTATCAATTTCTAGATAAATGTTTTGTCGACAACAGTTACGTCCTTAAATTTTCAGGAAATACCCCCACGTCAGACGGTCCACTTAAACCCACATGTAAAAGTCACACCGAGGCCCGGCCGTAGAGCCGGGCCACACATTTGATTACGTGGCACATTCATGGCCCAATTATTCTACAGAAAGCTAACTCAGGTATCTATGAATGGTGAAAGCCGTTTGTAAGGACAGAGTCTCAGCCGAGAGCCAGGACGCCTGGTCGGCGCTGCCTTCTGGGAAAGGCCGCAGTTCTGTGACGCTACGTCAGCTGCGTGGTGCCTGTCCCCGTTTAACTAGGAAACCCCGTGATGGCGTTTTGCCCGCTCTCGGAAATCAGCTCATTCATCTCGTTCTGTTTACTCTCTTTGAGGGCGTGGTTGGGGGGGGTTCTCTGCGTCTGTGCCCGCTTGGATCTCCTGAAACACACTTTGAGCAACAGGTAGCACAGCTCGGCCACGTTGAGCAGCATGCAGATCACGGACGCGGAGATCATGAAGATGGTGAACACGGTCTTCTCCGTGGGCCTGGAGATGAAGCAGTCCACGAGGTTGGGGCAGGGGTCGATGCCGCACTTCAGCACCCAGGGCAGGTGGTACCCGTTGTACAGGAAGTAGAAGACGTACATGAAGGCGGCCTCGAAGATGATCCGGAAGAAGATGCTGCTGCTGTAGGTCCACCACAGGGAGCCCTCGATCCGGATCTTCTGCCGTTTGATGTCTTCCAGATCCTTGAACTCGTTCCTCTTCTCCCCGCGCCTGAACCGGCGCGCGGCCTCCTGTCTGTAGTAGGCCACGTGCATGGCCACCAGCAGGGCCGGCGTGGACACGAAGATGAGCTGCAGCGCCCAGAGCCGGATGTGGGACACGGGGAAGAAGTGGTCGTAGCACACGTTCTTGCACCCGGGCTGCAGCGTGTTGCACACGAAGTCGGCCTGCTCATCGCCCCACACCTCCTGGGCGGCCACCACAAGGATCATGACGCGGAAGATGAAGATGACGGTGATCCACACCTTCCCGATGCTGGTGGAGTGTTTGTTCACGCCCCCGATGAACGTGTGCAGCGTGCCCCAGTCCATCCTGCCGCTTTATCCTGAACAGGCGAAAATTAGCACAGGGCAGTTAGCGGAACCTTCCTTCAACTTGTAAAACTGCTGTAATGTTACAGACAGGAGCACGTTTCTCTTGAGCTCACCCCGTGAGCTGCTAGGAGGTGGTTTTCTGGGAGGAACAACACCCACTCTGAAAGCACTCTCGCGTTCTGGCGCGGGTTTACAAGCCTCTGGATCCAGCTGAACTCGGATTATACGTTAGGTTGCTGCCTGACACTCATCACTAACCCAGGACCTCAGGCAAACACATTCGTTTCCAAGCTCCCTTTTAATCCCTGTTTCGCTTTGCCCAAGGGATCACAGATGTTCCTCAGTAGATTTTTTTTTTTTTTTTTTTTTTTTTTTTTTTTTTGCGGTACGCGGGCCTCTCACTGCTGTGGCCTCTCCCGTTGCGGAGCACAGGCTCCGGACGCGCAGGCTCACTGGCCATGGCTCACGGGCCCAGCCGCTCCGTGGCATGTGGGATCTTCCCGGACCGGGGCACGAACCCGTGTCCCCTGCATCGGCAGGCGGACCCTCAACCACTGCGCCACCAGGGAAGCCCCCTCAGTAGATTTTATTTGTTAAAGGGCTCATCCAAGAAAAAAAGTCATTCACTGGAATGACACAATCTGTTTTACCCAATGGACTAAGAAGGGGAAAAAAGGAAACCAAACGCTTATTAGTTCACTTTGTACACTATGCTTGTATTTACTTCTAGCTTGAACAATATCACCTGCCATAATCATGTGTTCTTAGGAAACCTAACGCCGTAAACTACTCAAAGAGCCTCTTCCAAAATAGAACCACAGGCTTTTACAAAAAGTGCTCACTTGTCTCCCCTTAATGGGCAGCGCTGCTCCCCCGCCGGACAGGTGCCAAGTTTACAGCAAGAGCCGCAGGTGCGGGACCAGCCCCGCCTGCAGTGCAGGGTCCCCTGTGAAGGCTCTGATCCAACGTCCTGAGGCGCAGGGGCCTTGACTTCTAAAGAAACTCTGCACAAATCAAACGGACCCCTTCTGCATTGCCACGGCAGACCAAAGAGTTGGTCAGTGTTCTGCTCAGAAAAAAAAAGAATAATGGACCCTTTGAGAATCTTCTGAAAGACCATCTCCTCAGAAAAACACGCTCACCCAAGTTCTCATAGCCTTTTCGGGGGAGGGGCCCCAAAGGCCTTCTCTCAACACCCCTGGGGGAGACTTTCTTGCACTTGAACGTGGGCTCAGCCTTCTCCCTCTCAGGCTGGTGAGGAGAGTGGAGCCCGAGCGCCCTGGGCGGCTCTTCACGCGCATTTCCAGAACGACCCGCACACGGGTGGGCGTCCACCTGGCCGGGAACGGGGGCCAGGGCCTGGAAGGAGCCCCGGGAGCAGCAAAGGGGCTGGGGGCTGGATTCCTGTGTGAATCCAGGACTAAACGGGACTCAAAGGCGGAGTGTACACACAGCCAGGTTTTTGCTTTTTGAAAAGGAGAACTGAGAAAAAAGCACAGCTCTTTAAACACACACTCCTTAAAGTGTGTTTCCTTGTCCTTAATGCTTCTGATCGGAGGCTGTGTGAGGCTGTGTGAGCCTCCGATGCGGGTCTGGGGGGACACCGGGGCCTCGGTCAGGAAGACTGGTCTCAGGATCTGCGTCTAACCCCCGCCTCAGACCACTGACCCCATGACCTAAAGGATTTCCAAGTCCGCGGTAATGAGTCTTTGATTTAAAAACCTTATTGGAGAGCTATGAACTGTAGAATTCACTCTCAGCTCCTGGTGGAAGTTGTTAGAATAAATCTGCCCAGTTGTAGCCCTCCTGAGCTGGAAGCACCGGGATGCACCCAGTGGAAGGAAGAAACACAAATATCGCGAGGTTTGAATATATTTTACAGTGTCGGCTCACCTGGGAGGTCCATCCTGTCTGTTTACAAGCTGGAGATATTCTCTAGTTAACTGGTAAACATCTCCCACTGAAGAGTGGGGAATTCAACGCCCGACCAGCAAGCTTTTGATTTCTCAAATAAAGGTCACATTTTCTCCAACCCTCCAAAGTGCAGAGAGTTGAAACTCCCCCACCGGTAAGAAGGCTGTTTCCTCTCTGAGTTGTCTATCTTCAGCTGCCTGAGTAAGGCAGCACCCTCCCCCTCCCAGGGGCCAGAGGCCACTGGCCTGAAGGAATTCAGAGGCTGATGTCATGGGAGAGGTCAGGAGGTCAAATCTCCCCCCACGAGGTACCCGCTTTCTAGAGCAGAATCCTTGACTCCTGCCCCCTGGGGCATCTTGTAAAAAACAGGGGCAATTATTGTGGCCTCGTCTTTATTTCTTTTGACTTTTCTGGGTCCCCAGATTACACGCTCTATCAAAGTAGCAAAGCTGAACAGAAAATAATCTGTTTTACGATACTTATTGACTCTGACTAAAAATCAGCAATTTGCCTTTAAAGGGTGAAAAAGAAATGAGATGGCTTCCTACGGCGTCTGTTCCCATCCTTCCTACGGCGTCTGTTCCCATCCTTCCTATGGCGTCTGTTCCCATCCTTCCCTTAGGGAGAAGCCCTGTTGTCTGGATGAATGTCACTGTCGAGGCTTTGAACAGAAGCAGAGCTCACCTCACCTCCTAGAAGACTGGCCGGGGGTGTGGACCCCCCCCCAGGCTTCCTGCCCTGAGGCCGCAGCCACTGCTTCCAGGACTCTTCCAGGGCAGGAGAGCCTCAGGGGGCCCTGCCAGAAACATTTTGGCGGCAGAAGATGTGAAGATGCTTTGAAAATTACTTTCCAAAGTAACTGTCTCGGTCGGTACCCCTCACAATTAGTATTAAACAAAGCTTTAATAATAAAAAGCTTTGTTCAATAAAAAGCAAAATATTAACTCTTTCTTTGTGAACCAGAGCCGTTTATTTTATTTTACTTTTTTATTTTTTTAGTTTTTGACCACACTCCGTAGCGTGTGGGATCTTTGTTCCCTGACCAGGGATCGAACCTGCACCTCCTGCCTTGGAAGGCAGAGTCTTAACCACTGGACCGCCGGGGAAGTCCCCAGACTGGTTTATTTTAACTGGCACCTTCCTGGCTGTCTTTTAGGCAAAGAATAAGTTTGCCTGGCTCCTGTGTAGAAAGGTGGTTGACAATCAAGCTCACAGAAGCAAACGCCACTGGGCTGTGCAGTGTCTCTAGCCACTGCGGACACACAGCTGCGGTCCAATTGCTTAGCTCTTAAAATAGGAAATCAGTGACCTGACTTCTGATGACACAGAGTGTTAGGAAGAGAGATGGTGCTTCCCGCTTAAATTCAAATAGTTAAAGTCTATTAGCATTCTGCCTCAGTAATATAATTTCTTGTTTTAAAAATTCTTATTTAAGAATTTAAGCATAACTAGTTTGCTTAACAAAGCCGTGTCAGTTTCACCGATGACAGGACCAAAACTAAAGCCCCAGCATCCCCTCAGCATCTGCACTCCCTCCAAAGCCATCCCCGACGCCCCGTCGGGCCTGAGGACAGAGCATCCCTCACCACGTCCACATTGGCCCCGGACAGTGGAGGACTCTGTGCTGGTGAGATGCAATAATGCCAAGGCAAAAGCAGCGCCTGAGGCACTCGCAGCTCTGCGGCCAGAGGAGACTCAGGGTGAGGTTCCCCCTTCTGGGACCAGGCTCCACTGCACCATCGATCACCGACCACCGGGCCACCAGTGGCGCTCAGCACCCCCAGGAACGGGAACCCGGGTGCAGCTTCCGGAGGGCCGTGAGGGTGTGACCCGTGAAGGGAAACTGGTAGCTGTGGCCACAGCCCTTCAGCTCCTCCCTGGGGGTCCACTGCACGACCCCGGGTGGTAGTTTTTCTTCATCCCCAGAACTGTTAAGGGGGCTGTCTGGACCTGCCAGTTTCCTGATGCCCTGTACTTCAAATACACAGTAACATCAAAATAAAATCTTTAGTGTGGATCCTTTTCCCTTTCAAAATAATAATAATAACAATAATGATAATGATAGTAATGCCCAATCCCAAACCTCAAGCCCATGCCCCTGAGCATTAAAAAAAAAAAAGAAGGTGGAGTTTGAGGAACTGGATATACTCCCTTACCCCACAAGTCAGCAGCCTAAAAAATAAAATTCTTAAACTCTCTCCGTAATCAAGAAGAGTCTTTTCCTTTTGTCTCTGGAAATCTCAGGTCATCCAAGGGACAAACTGATAGCTGATTTTTAAATTTAGTGACTCAAAAATCCATCAACTGTCCCTTCAAAGTAATGACCAGTGATCAAATGGATTTAGGATTTATATACTTCTTCAAAATTAACTCAATAAAAATGAAAAAAATCCTGTCTATGGAGTCTAAACATAAAAATGGACAATTCATAGAATTACATGTACTTCTTTTTTTTTTTGTCCCAAGTAAACTTTGATGGTTCTGAGCTATCATCATCCAAGATTCAATGTAATCGTATGTCCATATGTGGGAGGTGTGTTATATAATGGGGGTCTTCTGAATTAAATTCTTTGGAGAATACAATCAATATTTATTAAAGGATAAATTTTAAATTAAAATATGTTCTAATTTGAATATATATGTATATTCAAAAATGTATTTAATATATACAGTTAAAGTCCAAAGGAAACTGCCACAATTATTTAGAATCTAAACCCACAAAATATTTTTTCAGGAAGCAGTATTTTAATACTGTACATGTAATTCTTAATCCATTTAAGAATTCAAAGAGTTAAAAAAATTTTTTTCCATTTAGCAGTCTCTGTTCCCTGAAGCAAACCTGTGTCCTTTCCAAACATTTAAGTCCAGCTGGAGTTAAATGATCCTGGAAATAAAAACAGAAAAAGCCCTCTGGGGACCCCGGTCCATTCTCATGGATCAAATGAGTCAAACAGAAATCTTACCATGATAATGAAGCCACTGGCAGGATTATGCCCTCACGGACCCAGAAGCTTGGGCCAGAAATTATTTCCCCACAATTTCATTCTACCTAAAATTTTTAACTAAAATATACAAACCACTCACAGCTCCTAGAACATTCAGACTGAGCCAGGGGCGCATGGTAAGGACCCGCAAGTTAGAATTTTACTCTCACCCTGTTGAAATTGTTCAGTCAGAACCTCTGCTGGTTCTTTTCCTTCTTAAAGCTCTTATACTTCAGAAAAGTCAAAGAAAAAGAGAATGAAGTTCCCATTTCCTGAATCAGAATTTTGTTTTAAATCAAGACACCGTGAAGCAGCTGAACTGACTGACGCCTTCTGGGTTGGGTCCACGCGGTGGTGGCAACGGGAACACCCCTCCCCCAGTTATATCACAGGCTCTCTCTATGGACGTTCTCTCTTCATAACCCCTTCTCCCCTGCCTGGCAGGGTTCCAACACCACCCCAGTGGCTCTGGGATTCGGAGCAGCAGACAAAGCTCTACACAGCACATCCTGCAATTCTAAGGAGTCTGGCTGGGGCAGGACGTCTTCTTCTAGAATACTGACCAGACTCTGCCAGAACTGGGGCAAGAAAAGACTTGTGTGGCATCAAGTCCGCCCAAGGAAGAGAGCAAAAGTGCGTGGCTGAGTTCAACCGTGCGCTAAACCCACGGCCAGATTCGACCCGGGGGACATGGTGCCCCCAGCCCCTGCAGGCGTCCGCAGCTGCATCCAGGCCGCACTCACCTCAGACTCCGTCCTGCTCTCCAGGAAGGGAGGCCAAGCCGGTCAAAATCACACACCCTGTGCCGGCTGACACCTGGGGCCGGGCTCCTCCACAAGACAGGAAGTACTTTCCGGCGCCGCCACCTTTACTGAGATGTGTCACCAGTGACAATTACTGTCGTCCAGTGACTGTGCTGTTGTCACGTGCGGCTCACAGGCTCCCGGGCTTACGTCCAGCGGCCGCTCCGGCCAGTTCCACCTGGGCTTGCCGGCTAGTCCCACTCCCCTAAACGCGAGCCGAACCTCGTCAGGGACCCACGAAAGCCAAGAAAATCCAAAAGGCAGCAGAGGAGGTGGGGGAAAGGGGCACCTGTACCCACGAGGTGACGCATCTGCAAAACCTGTTGTGCGAGTCAGGGGGGACCGTCCGGTGTAAAAGTCAAACCAGTCCATCCTCGTTCCTGCGAGCGCGCCGGGCCGCGGGAGGACGCGGGGCGCGGGCGGCTTCGCGGACCGCCCCCCGCCCGCGGGCCCTGGAGCGGGTCGCCGACGGGGGCGGGCGCGGGGGATGAGGGGGAGGGGGCCAGGGGCCGCCGACCTACCTGCTCCGGCTTCCGGAGACAAGCCCTCCGCCCGAGAGGTAGCGCCCCCCTCACCTGCTCGGCGGGGATGCGGCCGGGCGCGGGGTCCGGGCGCGGGGGTCCGGGCGCGGGGGTCCGGGCGCGGGGCGGCGCCTGCGCGGCCGCCGGACTGCCAGGAAGGGCAGGGAGCCGCAGGGAGCCGCGAGCTCGGCGGGTGTGCGACGTCTGCAGCTGCCCTCCGCCCGCTCCGGGATGGCCCGGCTCCCACCTGCAGCGCCTTTTAACCGCGCCCCACCCCGCCTCTGTCCTGACGCTCCTCGGGCGGGAGGCGAGACGAGCGCGCGGGAATCGGAGCGCGCCCGCCCCGGGGCGCGGGCTGCGGGGCGCACGGGCGTGCGGGGCGGGCACTCCCTCTGCGGCGCGGGGCGCGGGGCGCGGGGCCTGGCCCAGCCCGGTCCGGGCCCGGCGGGGCGGCCCTGGTGTCCCCGCAGCGCCGGGGGGTCGGGGGCAGGGCCTGCGCCCGCGCCCCCCGGGAGCAGGCCTGGCCGAGTGGGCCCGGGTGGGCCCGCAGCCAGGCTTCCGACGGGCTCGACCCGGTGGGATCGGTGCTCGGCGCAGGCTGTGTTTTTCCCGGGACTTAGCCTACTCTTTTCTGGACACTGCCGCCCTCTTAGCAGCCCGCCAGGCGCCCGTGCAAGGCCCTGTCAGAGAGCAGCCTGGAGGCACAGAGACTGTGGGTCTTTATTCATTAATGACCACGTTATTGAGTTAAAGGGGTTATTTTATTAGTCACCTCTGCTTTTTGCCCCCTCATCCCGGGAAGCGAAGGGGGCCTTCCTCAGCCAGCCCAGCACTCCTGGCAAAGACCCGGCCCGCGCCCCCTCCCACAGGCCGACTGTGAATGCCCAAGGCCGCCCCAGGCAGGGCACAAACGTTGGCATAGTAAAAGAACTCAATCTTTAAAATTTTAATTAATTAATTTATTGTCCGCGATGGGTCTTCATTGCAGTGCACTGACTTCTCATTGCAGCGCATGAGCTCTGGGCACGTGGGCTTCAGTAGTTGTGGCACAAGGGCTCAGTAGTTGTGGCACGCGGGCTGTAGAGTGCAGGCTCAGTAGTTGTGGCGCACAGGCTTAGTTGCTGTGCGGCATGTGGGATCTTCCCGGACCAGGGCTCGAACCCGTGTTCCCTGCACTGGCAGGCAGATTCTTAACCACTGAGCCACCAACGAAGTCCCTAAATAACTCACTTTTTAAAGTAGATTGTAAACTTCTTTGGGAATTATAAGCAGTTTAAGACTTTTTCTCATTCCCACAGCACCAGGCAGGGTCCTTACCCCACAGTAGATGCCGCTCTGTGAGGGTCTGCATCTTGACTGGTGGAGCCCACCAGCACAGCAGCTGAGCCTGGAAATGGCTCTTGCTCCTGAGGCAGGACTGCCCACATTCCCACTCCCGCGGCTGGTTCCGCACGACACCGCCTGAGCGGTCATGCTCCGGACCAGCGGCCGCTGTTCCGGGACCATCGAGGAAAGAACTTTGCAACCAAAGCAGCCACAGAGAATGCGTTGCATTTGCTAGTGTCCAAGAAAGGGACCACCTCAACACAGGGCAAAAAACCATCTCTTCCGTTTGGGTGATCTGTTCCAGCCCCACAGCTGGTTTTTTATTCTGTTATTTGTTTCTAAATGTTTCAATGCTTTCCCCTAAGATCAGGAGCAAGGCCCTACATTCCAATCAACATCCCACTGGACGTACCATCTAATGTAATAACACAAGAAAAGGAAATTAAAAGGCATACAGACTTCGAAGGGAGAAATAAAACTGTCTTATTTTATACATGACAAAAAAAGGAATCAATAAAATTTCTCCTGCAACTAACAAGCAATTATAGAAAAATTACAGGACACAAGATTAAATACGCGAAAGTCAATTACTGGCCTATATATCAGCAATGAACAATTGAAATTTGAAATTAAAAACACCACACTACTTATATTAGCACCCGAAAATTAAATACTTAGGTATAAATCTAGCAAATATGTACAAGACCTATATGAGAAAATCCACAAAACTCTGATGAAAGAAATAATAGATCTAAATAAATAGATATTTCATGTTTGAATTAGTTTTTTAGTGCTGCTGCAACAAATTATCACAAACTGAGTGAACAAAACAACAGCATTTCTTTTTTCTCTCACAGTTCTGGAGTCTAGAAGTTCAAAATTAAGTTTGGGCTGGGCTCTGATCCCTCTGAAAGCCCTAGGGGAGAATGAGCCCTTGTTTCTTTCCAGCTTCTGGTGGTGGCTGGCATTCCTAGGCTTCCAGGTCCTCCTTCCTGTGTCTGCCTCTGTGGTCACATGGTTTTCCTCCCCGGGTGTCTCTGAGATCACTGTTCTCTCCTCTTTAAAAGGCCATCAGTCATATTGGATTTAGAGTCCATCCTAATCCAGTGTGGCCTCATCTTAACTAATTACATCTGCAAAACTCTGTTTTCAAATAAGGTCACATTCACAGGTACTGGGGGTTAAGTCTTCAACATGTCGTTTTGGGGGCCCCCATTCAACCCACAATGATGTTCTTGGACAGGAAGAATTAACGTTATTAAGATGCCAGCTTTTCCCAACTTGGTCTCTAGATTAAAGCTATCTCAATCCACATCTCAGCAAGTTATTTGTGGATACAACAACAAGCAAGACGATCATAAAATTTATACCGGGCAAAAGAGCAGGAAGGCAAAAGACCCAGAACAGATGACAGAATATTGAAGAAGAACAAAGTTGGAGGATGGACACTATCCAACTTCAAAACTTACTATAAAGCTACAGGAATCAGGAAGGTGTGGTGCTGGTGAAAGAACAGAAACACAGATCAGTGCAACAGAACAGAGAGCCCAGAAACAGACCCACATCAATACAGTGAGCTGACTTTTGATGAAGGGGCAAAACCAATTCAATGAAGAAAGGATAGTCTTTTCAATAAGTGGTGTTGGAACAACTGGACATTCACATGCAAAAAAAGACAAAGAAAGAGAAAAGAAAAAGGAAGGAAGGAAGAGAGAGAGAGAGATAGAAAGAAAGAATCTAGACACAGACCTTTCACAGAAATTAACTCAAAATGGGTTATATCATGGGCCTAAATGTAAAATCCAAAACTTTAAAACGTTAGAAGATAGCATAGGAGATAAAATCTAGAGGTACCCTTAGGTTTGGTGATGACTTTTTAGCTACAACACCAGGGAAACGCAAAGTAAAACAGCAATGAGCTACCACTACACACCTGTTAGAATGTCTAAAATCCAAAACCATGAAAAGTCCAAATACTGCAGAGCGTGTGTGGGGCAACAGGAACCCTCGCTCACTGCTGGTGGGAATTCACAATTTACAGCCACTTTGGAAGACAGTTGGCTGTTTCTTACAAGGCTAGTCTTACCATAGGGTCCAGCAATTGTGCTCGTTGGTATTTACCCAAAGAAACGGGAAACTTATGTCCACATCAAAACCTGCACGCCAATGTTTATAGCGCTTTTATTCATAACGGTCAAAACTTGGAAGCAACCAAGGTGGCCTTCAGTAGGTGATGGATAAATAAACTGTGGTGCATCCAGACAACGGAATATTATTTAGTGATACAAAGAAACGAGCTGTCAAGCCACGAAAAGCCATGGAGGAGACTTAGGTGCATATTCCTACGTGAAAGAAGCCAGTCTGAAAAGGCTACAGACTGTGTGATTCTAACTACATGATGTCTGGAAAACGCAAAACTGTGGAGACAGGAAGAAGATCAGTGGTTGCCAGGAGTTGGGGGGATGGAGGGATGAAAAGATGGAGCACGGAGGATTTTTAGGGCAAACTACTCTGTATGCGACTAGAATACGTTTGCCCAAACCCATAGAAAGTACAACACCAAGAGTGAACCCCAGTGTAAACCATGGACTCTGGGTGACGATGATGAGTGTCTATAGGTTCACCTATTGTAACAAGGGTACCATCTCTCGGGCATGTTGATAGTGGGGAAACTGTGTAGGAGAGAGGTGGTGTGTGGGAACTCTCTATACTTTGTGCTTGTAAACATAGCGCTGCTCTAAAAAATAAAGTCTGTTAATTTAAAAAATCAGTAAAGAAAAGCCCCGGGCTCTTTAGCTTAAGGTCTGGCATTAATTCACGGAAGAGTGCTGTGCAGCTAACAGCATTTACTCACAACAAACCGTCGAAATGTTGAAACAGCCTGCTCTCTCAAGAGATGTGTTCTGTATCCCACGGATCCCTGTGGTGATTTTCTCTCCCATTTGCTCAGCAAATAGGTGAGGACTTGTGGTGTTCCAGGCCTCACACGGCGCCTGGCAGGGGCCAAGCGAGGGCGGAAGACCCAGGCTGCAGCCCTTGGCCCCCTCAGCTCCTCTGCTATCTGTGTCTCCTCTCAGCTGCCTTATGTCAGGGGGGCTCCGGCCTCCACGCTCAGGGTCGCTCCTTTGCAGTGTCTGCAGGGCGGCTGCTTAGAAAGGGCTAAAAGCTTCTGGCTTTTACAGAGGACGGGCAGGGAGCACCCCACGTTGGCAGGTCTGGGTTCCCGAAGCGTTATTTTCTGAGCAGCAAAGAGGGTTTGGACACACCTGTCGTCTACTCCGCTGGGGTTGTTTGCAGAATGGGAGCTGACTTCAGTGCGCTGGGCTGTCCGGCCGCGGCGGGACTTTGACCCAAAGCCGCAGCTGTTTTACTCCCGAGGCTTCCTTCAGCCCACAGCGCGGGCCGTCCAGGCAGGCAGCCCTCCGTGTCGGCGGAACAGGGCCGTGCCCACCGCTGCCCTGTCTAATCTTTGATGCAAACCTCTGCGCGGCTCGGAGGACGCGCAGCCACGCTGCCTGGGAGCAGCTGGAGGCGGGCCCCCCGTCAGGGTCGCGTCCTGGCCTGTGCACGTCCAGCTGGTGCCAGGAGAGCAGCTTAGCATCAGCTGGGCCACAACTCACATCCCTGCATCAGGTGGCACCGAAGGGCAGCATCTTCTGCGACAGGCCATTGCAACCTTGGAGCCATTTCCTCTTAATCGAGGTGAATGACACCCCGAGACCCGTGGCTAGTGAGAACTTTGATTCAGTTTGTCCCTCGTGTGCTAGTTTCCAACAGGGCGAGGGAACGGTCGGTGGGGAAGTAGAGACTCGAAAGGGTCTTATTACTGATCCTGCCAAATTTGATCAAACAGAAAGTCATGGAGGGGAGAGGGGAGAGCCTGGTGGGGGGGACGCTGCCCCATCCAGCTCCGCCCGGGATCCCAGCCTCCCACTCACCGGCGTCCTCCCCTCCCTGGGCGGCACCACTTTGCTTCTCTCCTCCCATTTCTCTGTTGTCTCTGTTCTCATCTTCCTGGTGACTTTATTTGGGCCATTGTCACCTTTTCATTGGCGGATTCTTTCATTTGCCTCGCTTGTTGAGGGTCCGCGAAGGGGGGGCCCTGGGGACCGTGCGGGGGGCCTGGACCCTCTGTCTGGGGCCTGCCGGGGGCCAGGCAGGCAGAGGGCCGGGACACCCCCAATCCCCTGTGCGGAGTGGCCGGAGGAGGTGAGAGGCTGCGGGCTGGCGGCCCAGGCCCTCAAGTGGGCACCTAGAGGAGAGCTTCCGGCCGCGGAGCTGCCCCTGAGGCTGCCCTGCCCCACCTGGGCGCCTGCCTCCCACGTGGACCCGCACGGCCGGCCTCGGGCACATCCGTCCCTCCTCGATGCCCTCCACGCACTTGGTGCCGGTCATTGCGCGTCTCTGGGCAATGCCGCTCCTGGGGTCTGGATTTTGCTTTCTCCAGCTGGAAAATTCATTCCTGTTCTCAGGGCTCAGCTGACAGGCTGCTTTTCTTGGTTCTTATGAATAACAGGCATTTCCCCCTGACCGTTCTGTGTGTCGTCCGCACGATTACTCCGTACTGAGGTCGCTCTGTGATATGTGATACTGAGAGTTTACTTGCATGTTTTCAGGATAAAAGACCCCTGAGAACAGAAATATCATTGCCTCTTCTAGTACCCAGCCCCCAGCCCCAGTACCAGCACCCAGCACCAAGCATCAGTGCCAGCAACCAGTATCCAGCACCCGGCACCGGTACCAGCACCCAGCACAGCAGCCAGTAAAGTGCCTTGTCCACAGCAGGTGCACAGGGAATTTTGTTAACTGGAACGAGTACTCATTTCCTTAACCTGAGTAATGATTTTTCTCTTAACTTTTTATTTTATATGGGAGTCTAGTTGATTAACACTGCTGTCCTAGTGTCAGGTGTACAGCACAGTAACTCAGTCACACATATATATATACACGTCTATTCTTTTTCAGATTCTTCTCTCACGTAGGTTTTCTGAGTAATGATTTTAAAGACTCTTCCTTTGCTAGGAAATCAGCTCTGCAGAATTAGCATCTGTACATGTGATGTTGCTGTAAACTTTTTCACGTGTCATTAAAACCCAGTGTCCTCGATAGCTGACACCCAAGTCCACGTAGTTCAGTGTGGGGCAAGGAGCGACACTGACGTGGTCCTTACCCTGCACTGGGGGACGTGGTTCAGCCCTGCGGAGCTGCCGCCGACGTCCGTAGGCAGGTGCGATTGAAAGGTGGACACACGCACACCTCTCGGGCTCGGTGGGCACAGGTGACATCGAGGCAAAGACCCGTCTTGCTGAACCCAGGTCTGCCCTGTGGGTGTGGCGGCTGCTGAGCTCTGCTGGCGGCCCCAGGGCCCGCCCGCTGGGAGCCCCCCTCCGCGTGGTTTCTCCCGGTCTTCAGCAGGGGGTGGGGGGTGTGTCCTCACACCACTCACTGTCTGTGCCCCACAGAGCCTGTGGTGCTTTCCCACATGGGAGCTCATTGGAAAACAGTTCTCAGGTGAGGTAGATGCTTTCCCTTTACAGAGGGAGGAGCGAGGAGCTCAGAGAGGGTCATTCATTTCTTCATTTCACAAGTATTTATTGGACGAGGCAGAGCCAGACATGTAGGCAGGCACCTGCCCAGACACGTAAGAGTGTCTGAACCCAGCCTCCTGATTCCCGACCTGGGCTCTTCCCACCACCTCATGTGCCTGGAATGAAACACCGGCAGAAATGGGGGTGGCAGGAACACCTCCGTTCTGTAAAGCAGAGCAGAGGCGTGACGCTGTGAACGGGAGGTGACAGACGAGAACGGGGATGTCGGACGGACGTCTGTGGCCCCTGCAGGAGCCCCGGGACGGACCCCAGTTCTATGGGCTCAGCCCTCCTTCCAGTTTTTCACAAAATCAGGGCCAGCTTACCAGTGACATTGTTTCATTCCTCCTGCAGCCGAGAGTCCCCTGGAAGGACAGCAAGGCCACCTACCTACTCACCCTTCATTCCTGTCCTTTACAACGGTCCCCGGCAGAACTGGACTGAGCTGCTGGGGGTCCCCGACCCTGGTCCCTCCAGGTACTGTGTTGGTCTCTGATTTGCTCACAGATGTGACGGCCTGTGGCCAACAGTGCCCCGGAAACCTCGTCTCTGGCCTTCAGCAGGGTCAACGCTTCCTTAGGGCTTGCAGACGAGCGTCACCCACATATTCAGACATCGTTCTCACGTTTGTCTGTGCAGATAATGTGCTATCGGGTGTATCTTAACTGATTTTAAGCTTCACAACAATCCTTGAAATACAAGCGTGATCCCCATTCTACGGTCGAGGATTAAGTGGTGTGACCAAGATGCACAGCTAGGAAATGGCAGAGGTAGGACTTGAGCTCCCACCTCCTGGTCTCGGGGCGGGGACCCCAGGCGTCGTGTGGAGGAGTCTTAGTCTGGAGCCCATGCTCTGCCAGCAAAGCCACAAGGATGGGCTTCTGGTCCCTGAGCTCCACGCAATTGTCCACAAAGCTTGTGTCCAAGCTTATGTGCGTCTTTCTAGGGAAGGTGTCGTAGCCTTGATTAGACTCTCAGAGAGACCCACAGCCTCAGAGGGACGGTCAGCGGGTCCTGATGCTCTGGTCTACGCTGACCGCTCTTCTGTCTCTGTGCCAGCCGTGCCCTCCTGGAGAAGACCAGCTCTCTCCTGTCTAAGTTTCTGGCCTTTTTGAGGTCTTGGAAATGTAACGTCAGGTTCCATTCATCATGTGAGTAATTCCGCCCAAACAACTGACTTCTCTGAGGTTGATTATAAATGTCTGTAACGATGATCCTTTTCCTCTGTCATCTGTCACGCAGTGTGGACCCAGACACAGGTGAAGGGGGCGTAAAGTTTGAGGATAAGGTTGTAGCCGTAAGAGGCTGTACCTCTTGGGGTCTTTTGAAAATTGGAAGTAGCAGCTCCGCTGTTTGGAAAGTTGCCCCTCGATTCTGCTTCCTAAAGTGAACCGTCACAGGAAGGGCACAGCCTGCCCCTGACCCCTGTCTCTTCGAGGCACCCCTCGTCCGCGACATCCTCCAGGTGCTGTTCATGGGGACCCAGCGCCGTCTTGCCCTGTCTGGGCAGCGAGAGCTTGAAAAGCACCCTGATGTTCCACGTGGCACAAGGGTCATTTCCCCAGCGCTTCCTCACTAGGCCCGTGCCACGCAGCCGATGGCTGGGAGCTGATTACCTGAGGAAACACCAGGTGGGCGGCCAGCTCAGGAGCAGTGACCGGTTCGTAGACAGTCCCGGGCTGCCTGGGGCAGAGGAAGGACCAGCACCAGGTGCGGATCCACTGGACGCCCGGCTGTAACACAGGGCACGGCGGCCGCCCCGGACAGAGCACCTGGGCCCTGGGGTGACACAGGCTCAGCTCACATCTCCAAGCCCGTTTGCCCTCCTTTTCTGTAGTACGTGGAGTGACTATTTCAGTGGGGTTTTTTTGTTTTTTTTTGTGGTACGCGGGCCTCTCACTGCTGTGGCCTCTCCCGTCGCGGAGCACAGGCTCCGGACACGCAGGCTCAGCGGCCGTGGCTCACGGGCCCAGCCGCTCCGCGGCATGTGGGATCCTCCCGGACCGGGGCACGAACCCGCGTCCCCTGCATCGGCAGGCGGACTCTCAACCACTGCGCCACCAGGGAAGCCCTTCAGTGGGTTTTTTAATTTTAAAAGGAGAAACTGAAAAGAGTAAAAATCTGTGTTTTATTTGTAGCAAGCCAACTGTCTGTGGGTCTTGGGGGATGGTTGGGGAAAGTGGCTGAGCTGCCAGGTGTGAGCAGCCCTGGTGCCCGGCAGGTACCAGCTGTGGGTCCCTCTTCCCACCTCTGTGGACAGGGAGCTTTGTTAATTAACGCAAACCCAGAGGAGGGCTTAGTCACCCGAATGACGGCTTCCTCTTCAGAGCTGCCTGTAGAAGGAACCGAGTTTTGTCAACGACGGAAACTTTTATTAGAGTCGTCGCTTAAGTTATCGGTTCTGTGTAGCAAACGGCTCCAAAACTTAGTGGTTTAAAAATCCACTGGTGGGTTATTTCTCAGGATCCCGTGGGCTCTGCCCATCTCATGCAGCTTGTCCGCCGGGAGCTGGGCTGGGGCCGGCACACCCAGGACGGCCCCCCGCCCCGGGGCTCTCTCCTCGCGGGGTTCAGCCTGAGCCGAGCTGCCTTTGGGGTGCAGGACCCCCTGGCTGGGCCCTGCGTCAGGCCCATACAGTACTCGCCTGGACTGGCCATGCCCCCGCCTCTGGCCCATCACGGGTCTCTGTCCTCGGAGCCTGTGCGAATGCAGGTCGACAGCGTGCAAAGCCTGTCTGCGCAGCGACCTGACACGACCTGCAGAGCAACTGTAGCCCTCACACCTAAGAAACCACGTCTCAGAGCAGGACGGGGACGAGCCTGACGTCCCATGAGGAGCGAGAGACGGACCCAGGACCTGCCCTCCTGACCCTGGGCCCCGCTGCTACAGAAGCTGCTCTCGGACGAAGCTTCACCCGGTGAGTGGATCTGATATTTGCAAACACCCGAAAGTTGTTCTGCATCTGGGCTGCTTACAAAGAAGTGGCTGAGCTGGGGAAACACCACGCGGACAAGTGAGAAATGGGGCCGTGTTATTTTCCTGTGTGTCTCAGAGCTGACTCCGAGTGGGTGTGGACACGAGTGTGGCCTGAGCGGATGTGCGAGTCCCCCGTCGCTGCCGCAGGTCCCCCCTGCTCTGCATTGGGGAATTCTGCTGCCGCTTTTTGGTTGGGGGTCACTTTGCTTCCTCTTCAAGCTCTATTCAGAAACATGCTGGGAAAAGGGAAGCTTTGAAAGTAAAACCTTTTATCTTTAAAATTTTTCTCCCTAACGAGTCTCTCCAGTTTTTCTTTCATGTCCTTCTTGTCCGGGTGGCTGTCGCACTCTGTCATTTCCTTACATGTGATCCATTTATTCATAGTTTCCTTTTTTGTGCTTTCTCGGGCGGGCAGTGGGCAGGTCACTTCACCCTGTGAAGGGCTCATTATTTCCCTTCTTCCTTTTTCATGCTCAGAGCCTGACAGTCACTCTTTCGATAACAATGCTTTCACGTGGCTGAGTTCAGCCTCTTACTTTCATAAGATCAGGTATTTTAGAAACATTTTCTTGGAGCCTCAAAATATTCTATGCATTTTTCACAGCACAGAAGTTCTTGTAGGCTTAAACAGTTTGCCATTTGTTACCTGCCACGGGGAATTTGTTTTTGTGGTTTTGGGGTTTTTTCTGTTTGTTCTGTTTTTACTCAGGTGTAATTGACATATAACATTTTATTGGTTGCAGGTGTACAACACAGTGACTTGATATTTGTATATATTGTGAAACGGTCACCGTGGTAAGTCTAGCTAACATCTGTCAACATCCACAGTTACAGAATTTTGTTTTTTCCTTGTGGGGAGAGCTTTTAAGGTCTACTCTCTTAGCAACTTTGAAATATACACGCAGTGTTGCTAACTATAGCCCTCATGCTGTGTGCTGCCGCCTTCATGACTTACTTATTTCACAGCTAGCAGTTCGTGCCCTTTGAGTCCCTTCACCCACCTTCCTCACCCCGCCACCACCTCTGAGAGCCATCGGTCTGTTCTCCGTATCCACGCGCCTGGTTTTTGTTGGCTGGACGAAGTAAGATCATACGGTACCTGCCTTTCTCTGTCTGACGTATTTCACTGAGCATAACGCCCTTGAGGTCCATCCGCATTGCTGCAAACGGCAGGACTTCCTTCTTTAGGCTGAACAAGTGACGTTGCATTGTGTGGGGAACACATCTTTTCTTAAATCCATTCAAACACTGATGGACATTTAGGTTGTTTCCAGCTCTCGGCTATTGTAAATGATGCTACAGTGGACATGGGGCGCAGATGCCTTTTCAGGTTAGCGTTGTTTTTCCTGGTAACCACCCAGAAACGGGGTTGGAGGATTTCTTATAAGTGCACTGGCCATTCATGTGTTTTCTCAAGGCAGCAAAGGCCTACCAGGCCCCTCTGTGTCCTGAGCACTGGGTTATAGTGGTGACAAGGCAGATGGAGGCCCATGGGGTTTAGTATTTAGTAGCCGTCGCCTGAAATCTTGTGGTTTCTCAGAGTTTTCTGACAGTCGTGCAGATGGGTTGTCGACTGCTGTCCATTTTGCTTTAAGCTGGTGTCAGGAGCCACGACCGGGAACGACACAATTCTAGACAATGAAATGCAGCAGATCGCTGGGAGCTCCAGGTAGGGGCACGAGGAAGGGCCAGCAGTTTAGTTAAATGACAGTGTTTCTTTTTTTTTTTTTTAAATATATTTATTTTTGGCTGCGTTGGGTCTTCATTGCTGCACGCGGGCTTTCTCTAGTTGCGGCGAGCGGGGGCTACTCTTCCTTGCAGTGCACGGGCTTCTCACTGCGGTGGCTTCTCTTGTCGCGGAGCACGGGCTCTAGGCGCACGGCCTTCAGTAGTTGTGGCACGTGGGCTCAGTAGCTGTGGCTCGCGGGCTCCAGAGCGCAGGCTCAGTAGTTGTGGCGCACGGGCTTAGTTGCTCCGCGGCATGTGGGATCTTCCCGGACCAGGGCTCGAACCCGTGTCCCCTGCATTGGCAGGCGGGTTCTTAACCACTGTGCCACCAGGGAAGTCCCAATGACAGTGTTTCAAGTAAGCAATCAGGAAATGCTTTATCACGACTCCCACTTCGAGATGGACGTTCTCTCTTCCAACAGATGGACGACAGGGTGACAGCAGGTGACTGGACAGGGAGGGGACGGTCAGAGCAGCAGGATATGCTGGGATGAGCGGCTGTGGGAGCCGCGGCCAGTCTGCTGGACCGCCTGCTTCCCGAGGTTTTCGCCTGACGGTTCCAGCAGAAAATCACCCCTCCCTTCCCCCTCCTTCCTCCTCAGGCACCTTCTCAAACTGCCTGTTCTGTAGGTTTACAGCATCCTTAGTGGGATCACGCGCTCCTCCGGGACAGGAATTCTTCCTTCCAGGCCTCTCTCCACTCTGTGCCTGTGATGACGTCCGAGGCTCACTGGGGTTCATTCGGTCCAGGATTCCATCAGCCCCTGGGAAATGTACCATAGCGTCGTCTGCACAACGCAAACAGCCCATAAGTAAAGGCCTTCGGGGATATTCATAACCACAATGCTTTGGTTCATTCACTTCTCACTCACTTCCGAGAGTGGAAGCAGTATTCTAACGTGTGAAAAGAAAGGTGCGCATTGCACTCATCGGGGAGTCGACTATTCCAACTTCCTAAGGGAAGAAGACTTAGGACAGAGCCCTCCTTGTTTCCCAGAGCGGCATGTTTTAGGGCCCGTGGAAGGGAGGAGGGGCATGGCCTAATCAATTTGGACGGCTGACCTGGGTGTTTCAGGTCATAAACGTTTCCTTGTCCTTAAGTTGTCCTAGATTCCTCTCCATCATGAAAACAACGTTTATAGCTAAATGTTTCGTCCTCAGAGGTCTTGCATTTCAAATCCATTATTAAGTCTGCGGGGTCAGATGCCACTGGCAGTGACAACACTCCTCTGGGGCTGCCGAGGGCGAGGCCGCCGTCCCTTCAGCCGGGAGGTTCTGTTTCCCGGTTCCGTCTCATCTGGGACTAAATACTTGCTGAGTGTCCTGGTAAAACTTTGTTCCATTATTTAAATTTGTGAAATACAGGTTTTAATTGTATTTCATGCCGTTTAACTAAATATTGACTGAAATACTAATTATTTTAAAAATTTTATCAAAATAATAAGTGTACACAGTTTAAAACTTCAAGTAGACCTAAAAGGCTTTCAAGAAACAGTTCAGCCGTCCGCCCACCCCTCTACTTAGAGCGACACTTTGCCCCAAAGGCAACCAAAGCCCTTCATCTGTCACAGCTCTTCTGAGAGTTGCCCCGTGATTTCTACACAATCTGCTTATTCTGCTACTTCCTGATTCTGCGTTTTAGACCTGCTGACGTTTATGGAACCTGCAGGATTGGCTTCTACTCACCCTCACTGCTCCCACCCAGTGCCCACCCCCTCCCTCTGTCCGCGTCACAAATCCATGTCCCAGTTTCTGGTTAAATACATACTGGTTCTCTATGTTACTTTAACTGCGTACACAGTCACTTCTGGACCGAGCTTGCTGTTTACGCCGTTCCTCCCTTACGACCTCCCGCCCCCGCAGCCGCAGGGACGGCGCTTCCTTCCGCTGGGCTCTCTGTGTGGCCATTGTTCGGTTTCCCAGCCTTTCCACGCGCCCGTCACGTGCTCGGGAGGTGCTGTTCGAGCTCCAGACGGGGCTCTGGCCTCTCCACGCTCCATTTGTTCCCCGCTGTCCCTCCACCGTCTGGACGCCCCCACCCCGGGCCTGTCCGCCGCCCCCTCGGGCGCTGCTGCCCCTCCTGGAACCACGTTTCTTCTTTGCGTTATTCCCTCATTTTGCTGAAGCATATCCTCCAGCAGTTTCTTGAGAGAGGGAAGGTGTTGAGCCAAGCGCTGTGTCCTCCTGTCGCCTCGCGCTGCCTGTCCGCCTGTCCTCTCCTCTCCTGTTGGCTTTGGTCTTACCAGTTGCACCATTCTCTGGCTGTCACTGGACTGGCACCGAAGGTGGGCGTGGAGCTGAGGGCACGTCTAGGGCGCGAGGCAGGAACCCCGTCCCCCAGCCCCCAGGCCCCCCAGCGCTCGTAGGGGGCGGGGGGCGCCCTGTGAGCCGGGCCCTCAGTGCCTCTGGGAGGTGATGTGACGAGACTCGTGGGGTGAAGGGACGTCCCCAAGGCCACGCACGTAATGATTGAAGATCAGGGCCTGGAAACCGAGTCTGAATCAGACCGTCCCTTGCCACCCACCAGCCGACAAGTCAGCGTCTGCAAACTCGGATCAGCACCCAGAGATGCCGGGCCGCGGGGTGACCGGGACGGGCTTCGGGGAGGAGGTGAGGACAGGAGGGGTGGCAAAGGAAACGGGGGTGTGGCTCCAGGGAGAGTGAGTCACGGCAGCGGTGCTGGTGCTGGGTGCTAGTGACGCGGAGAAGCAGTGGGTGGGAGGCACAGCGACCAGCACGGCGCGGGAGTCGGTCCGGCAGGTGCGGGCGGCCCCTCCCCCGCTCTCACTGACCTCAACCGGCGACCTCCCCACCCCCCACCCCGGGAAAGGCTGCCTTGGCGACATGGGCGGGAGCAGCCTCCTCAAAGCGCTATTTGGAGGATTAAATAATTTATCATAGGCAATCGGAGCACTTAATAAATATAATGGGTAATTCTTTTCGGTCTAGGAAACTCAACTGTGATTGCAAAAGACCTAGAGCGCCGGTCTGAGGAGTCCTCTTTACAGGCAAAGGAGGAACAGAAGGCCCTTCTTCCGGGGGAGTGGCAGGCGGTCCAAGGACGGAGCCGACCCCTGGCCTCTGTGGCGGGTCCCGCAGCGTCTGCCCTGGGCCCTGTCTGTTCCCAGGAGGGAGCCCAGTGGAAAATTTTGAGCTGCAGTGAGAAACCGTGTACGGTCTTGGAAACTGAAGATGTTCCTTTAAAAGAAAAATCAGTGCTTTTCAAAGTCAAGTGACAGCATTGACCATTATCTGCTTTTCTCTCCTGCCAGCTCTAGAGTTTTCTTGGGATATTATCAGGGCAAGTATCAGAACAATGCCCACTTCTGTTTTGTTTTTAACCTGAATAACAAATGACCCATCAGCAGATGTGGGCCAAGCAAGGAAGCTTCTCCGAACACTGGACTTCTGCAAAAAATGTAGAGGCTTGGTGGTGCTTGCTGTTTTTTTCCTTTTCTTTCCCCCAGTGAAGGTCCTTTTGGTGTTTGGTTTTCCAGGGCTACCGAAGGTTGTTTGGGAACTTGACTGCTGTGGCAGAGTCCTGACATTCTTTTCTTGCCAACTGTTATTTATTATCCTACAGAAATCAAACAAGTCAAAGCTGTCTCTCCGAAACAAACCCCGAAACCAAAACAAAACACACAGACGCACCCACAGTTTTCCTATGGTTGCTGCTGAGAAGCAGGGTGCTTTTTAAACTTCGTGTCAACAGTAGAGCAAACAGCATTAACGTGATTATTTGTGTTCTTGTTGATAGGTTTTTCTTCTTGAAAGAGGGAGTCAAGTTAAAAATGAGCATTTGGGGGTCTCCTTTTACCCACTTTAGTTTTCAGGGGTCTGGCGGGGTGGGTTCGAGGGCTGGTTCCCATGTTCACTGTGTGTAGTTCACACTCCCTCCCCTTCGACCTGTCCCCTGCTTCCTGGTGATTTATGACCCTCTGGCTCCCACGCATGGGGCTGTAGGGACTGGGCCGTGTGGTCTTCAGCTTTGTGCCAAGCTCGAGGTCGAGGCCCGAGTCCGTCAATGGGGCCCCAAGGCCGTCCCCCGACCCTCTGGTTCTGGGAGATGAAGATGGGCCAGCACCTGCCGGCTTGTGTTCCGGTTGGTGTGTGGGGTCCTGCTTGCTGTCCCCTCGTCACATGACCATCTCCTCAAGGGCAGGGTGCCCGTCTTGTTAGTCTTTTGTCCCCGCCTCCAGCATGTGCTCATGAATGGGGCCAAGTTGATGGAGGGGGGAGGGGGAGGGGAGGGAGGGGGGAGGGGAGGGGAGGGGAGGGGGAGGGAAGGAGGTGGCAGCGACTGGGGGACCCGGGGCCTGAGAAAGTCCCTCCCCTGATGCTGGGCCTGGCCTGGGGTTCTGATCCTTGGTCCCGGGGATGGGGAGTGGCGGGATCTGAGCTCTCAGTGGCCCTGGTGGCCATCACAGCACCACGTGGAGGCTCCCAGGAAGGGGTTGCCGGGGGGACGTGATGGGACCGGCCCGTGAGGCTCAGGGGCTCCTTCAAAGTGGAGCGTGGCCATGCACTTTCACTTCATGCTCCTCTCCCCAGCTTTTATACCCCAAGGCCAAAAAATAGCGTGAAACAACCTCCGTCAGTGTGTTCCACTGTTTACTGAAAGGGTCATAACCAGTGCAAAAGACCAGAGGGCACACGCGGATGCTCTGTGACCGCTCTCGGGTCGCAGCCCTTTTGGAAGAAGGCTGCACGAGGAGCTAGAAAGCTGCTGCTCGGGCTTCCCCGGTGGCGCAGCGGTTGAGAGTCCACCTGCCGATGCAGGGGACACGGGTTCGTGCCCCGGTCCGGGAAGATCCCACATGCCGCGGAGCGGCTGGGCCCGTGGGCCACAACTACTGAGCCTGCACGTCTGGAGCCTGTGCTCCGCAACGGGAGAGGCCACGACAGTGAGAGGCCCGCGCACTGCGATGAAGAGTGGTCCCCACTCTCCGCAACTGGAGAAAGCCCTCGCACAGAAACGAAGACCCAACGCAGCCAAAAATAAATATAAAATAAATTAATTAATTAAAAAAAAAGGTTTGGGATTTTGTATTCTAGGAGATAAAAGCTCAGATCTTGGTATTGTCCTCACAACAGGGTACACAGGATTTACTCTGTTTTTGTAAAGACAGATAAGTCCTGAAAGGCCTTGGCCTTTAGGAAAACATTAACGCTTTACCTATTAATTTACTCCTTAAGCTGTGGTTCTGTGCATCCACGTGAGATGCTCTGTGGTCCGTCTCAGGTGGGCTGATCTTACAGATCAGAGCGTAGGTCAGACACTGTGAACGGATAATTAGAAGGAACGGCCGGGCTGGTTACATCCGCAAACGCCTAAGCTAAAGAGATCAGTGGAAACAGCATGAACCCGTGGTGGGAGCCGCGGTCCTCACTTAGTCGGGGGGTAACGACAGAACCGTGACGGCCAATGTTTATTGAATGTTTGCCGTGTTTGGGCCGAAGCCTTGCTCTTCATTGTCTTATTTAACCCTCAGCAACCTTGTGAAGTAGGTGTACCCTTAACCCCACTTTACAGATAAACAAACAGGATCGGAGGCTAAATAACTTGCCCAAGGTCAGACGATCCAAACGTTTGGGAGTCATTATTTAAATAAAATTCCAACTAAGTCGACATTTTCAGCCATGATATGGTACAGTCTTCCTGGTGAGACGTACATCTACGGATTCCCCTGGTTTAGCTTCCATTTCATGGCTAGTTAGATGAAAAAAGATAACACTCTCGTTCTCACGTGTAAGAACTCTAAACTGTGTCTTTAGGAGGGTGTGTGGTTGCATTTAATTGTTGATAAGTATAGTCCCGTATCTAACGCAGGTCTTTTTTCTGTTTTACACTTTTCTTACCTGTCCAGTGAACTGCAGGGCAGACTCCTGTTCAGGTGGAGACGAGGACTCACAGGCCCCGTGAGTCCCTCGTCCGCTCCTGTGGCTCTGCATCAGCGCCGGTGAGGAAAGCGGTTTTTCTGAGCTGCTGCAGGAAACGGCCATCAGATCTGCCCTTCCTGATTCAGGACCACTTGCCACAGGTGGCTGTTTAAGTTAACTTTTAGTAAAATAAAGTAAAACAGAAAGCCAGTGCCTGGCCCTACTGGCTACCTGGCGAGGCCAAATCCCACCGCGGCCCGAGGTGTCACGTGGGGTGGCACAGATGCAGAATTTCCACCCTGACGGAGTCTGCTGGACACCTGCCCACGTGGGCTGCCCCCACCGGGCCCCACGCCCACAAACACAACCACTTAGTGAGCCAGGGCAGGGGCCCAGCTCCTGACGCCTGGAATTCACATTCCTGGAGATTAGCTAATTTATATAACTTCATGTAATGGGAATGAGACACACTCTCCTTTCAGGGTGGAAAATCAAGTAGAAAGTTAAGATAGATATAAAATCGCTGCGGCACCGAGCGGATTTTATTAAGTGTCATAACTGGAGGATGCGGGTCCAGTTTTGCGATTTATTCATTTCTTAGAATTATTTTATTTAATAAAAGTTATGTTAGATTTCTATTTAATAAATGTTAATTTATTACAGAGGATCCTTTTTTTAAAATTTTTTATTGGCGTATAGTTGCTTTACAGTGTTGTGTTAGTTGCTGCTGTACAAAAACGTGAATCCGTTACACATATACATATATCCCCTCTTTTTTGGATCCGCTTTTTAACTGCTTCATTTTGTGAGCTCTACAAATCACTGATTACACTTTGAGGTTCGAGGGTAGATTGCTGCTTTTCCGAGTCTAGTGTTTACGCTAAAGAAAAAGCGTCCTTCCAGTGGGAACACAGAAGAATGACGGGGTCTGGATACTGAGAGACTTGGTTCATTAAACACTGGAGGGGTCTTGGCCGGCACGCCTGGTCCCCCCTCCTTCACGAAGTCTATGCCCAGCCCCCCACATCTGCTCTGAAGCGCCCTGATGCGGGAGCCCCAGAACCTGCTGGGGAGGCCCCTGCCGGAGCCCCCGAGTCTCACACGAGGGATGGGAAGGGGTGACGGCACTTCTCACTCACTGGGTTCTGGGGATCGGCTCTCAGGCGCATTTTTGCCCCTTGGATTAGTGATAAATGGACTTCAGGGGGAGCAATGTGGGAGGAAGGACAGGGACCCGGGCAAGAGTCCAGCCCAGTGTCTGACCCAGGCGATGTGTGTGCTGGCGGAAGAGGGGGACGTTGCGGCATTCAGGCGAGGCACTGGGTCCCCACTGTGACCCCGCCACCTCAATGCAGAACTCTCAAACCCACACAGGATTCAGCGTCCACTGCAGCCTGAAACCAGGCTGAACATAGGGTGGTGGTGCCTTTTCTTAGGCAGCTAAGGTACAGACTAGCCTGGATGAGTACATACACTGAAAATCACAGCAAGGCTTCCTGCCCAAACGCCCCGGTGGAAACACTCTGGGCCTGGCAGGTCCGCCCTGAACCCTCAGCCGCCCCCAGGAGGTGGCCGGAGACATCCCTGGGCGGCGGGCAGCAACGGGCTGCCTCTGTATCAGAACCAGCTTGGCTCTCTGTGTGGAGACTGCAGGCCACCCACCAGCCGTCCAGCAGGCCCTTCCTCCTTAGTGATGAACTCTGATTGCAGCCCGGGCCATTGCCGCCTTGAATTATAAATGACTTTCCCCAGCCCTCCTTGCTGCTGGGTGCGGTGACTAAATTCTGGGCGAAAAGATGAAGGTGAGTGTGTTGGGTGGGGCTTCCTGGACGGCTCTTTAAAGAGGGCTGGCAGGTGTACCCTTTTTACTCTGTCCTTCTTTGTGTTGCTGCTTGAAATGTGGGTGTGATGGCTGGTGCAGAGCAGCCATTTTAGATCATGAAGTGACCATGCAGTTAGAAGCAATGTACTAGGATGGTAGGACCACTGATGACCTTGGAACCATGAGAATGGTGGATTACCTTCCTCTGGACTTCTTTTAAGTGAGAAAAAAATAACCATTTTATTTTGAGGGTGCTCATTGTAGGCAGCTGAAACTAATTTTAATCACTTCAGGCTCTGAGACCAATTTTCCTTACAGGCCTCCACTAACTGTTCATATTCCATCTCTGACCTCATCCCTCCTCCTCCTTGACCCCTGAGTGCCACTGAGTGTGTCCCTCTGCCCTCTCTTTCTCCGTTCAGGGCCCCCACTGCCCTCCGTCTTCCACCCACGTCCCAGGTCCCATGAGGCCCCATTTCAGCAGGTCTCTCTGACCAGCACCAGCCGCCCCCTCCACCCCATCCTGCTTCCTGCCCCTCCTGGCTAAGCTCAGCAGTCTTGGCCTGATTCGCCCTCTTCCACTTCTCATCCCGCCACAGGGCACCGAGGGATACGGGAGGAGAGATCCTTACAGTCCTGCTGTTTAAGGCAACCAGGCCAATGGTCCCCAGCAGCCCTTTCTTAGGGACCTGTCAGCTCCCTCTCCATCTTCCCCCTAACCTTCATGACCCTCCTCAGGCCAGTGACCCCCTGCTCCCCAGGCTGACGACCACGGGGGCTGGTGTCAGAGGTGCCCTCGTGCCCTTTAGTGGACAGGGAGCCCTCTCTCCTCCCGGGACTTTCCCTTCCACCTTCCCTCCTCTGATCAGAACCCATCAAGCCCACGTCCTCCTCCAGGCAGCCGGCCTGGACTTCCAAGGCCATCCTTCCAAGTCCCTGTGGGTCCACTGACTTCCTGCCTTTGACCCACCGGCCTGGACGCACTTCTCTTCCCTTTTTTGTTTAAACAGCTGCATAGACAGCACGTGGATTTATCGTGATGAAACTCAACTAAGGATGAGCGCGCATGGCGAGTGGTCCCAAGAGCCCCTCCCTCACCTACCCAGCACCACCCTGCCCCACCCTGGTTTCCTCGTCATGGACCAAATTACTGGATCCTGAAGGTTTGCATCTTTGTCTCCTGGGTAATGAATGCCCAGTACCTGGCGGGTTAGGGTTGTTTTCAGTCATCCCATGAGAAGAACTTTACTGTATTTTCCGGTTACGTTTTTTGGAACACAGGGCTCTTTACTTTGTGCTGCATTTTACTGAATGAAATTTTACTACATTGATTACTTCCAGGATATTTTTGGTTAATGCTGTACAGTCATGTAATACATGAGGAATAAGAAAAAAATAGGACCACAGATTTTTAAATTAGAAAAAATCTCACGGCCATTTTTATAAACTCCAACAAATAGGAAAGGTGATTATTTTTTTATTTCTATTAAAAATAGGAAAGTTTAAGTGATTATACTTGTCATCTTTCTATTTTTAAGGGAAAGGAGCTAACATTACATATAATATTTTAACTTTGTTTTAAAATATGCCAGTCAAGAATAAGATTTTTTTAAATTAATTAATTAATTTTTATTTTTGGCTGTGTTGGGTCTTCATTGCTGCACGTGGGCTTTCTCTAGTTGCGGCGGGCAGGGGTTACTCTTCGTTGAGGTGCGCGGGCTTCTCATTGCAGTGGCTTCTCTTGTTGCAGAGCACAGGCTCTAGGTGTGCAGGCTTCAGTAGTTGTGGCATGCGAGCTCAGTAGTTGTGGCTCGTGGGCTCTAGAGTGCAGGCTCAGTAGTTGTGGCTCACGTGCTCTAGAGTGCAGGCTCAGTAGTTGTAGCGCACAGGCTTAGTTGCTCTGCGGCATGTGGGATCTTCCCGGACCAGGGCTCGAACCTGTGTCCCCTGCATTGGCAGGCAGATTCTTAACCACTGCACCACCAGGGAAGCCAAGAATAAGATTTTGAAGTAATAATAGTTATTTAAAATACCAACAGTATTTTCTTTTCTTTATTAATAAAATAAGTTATGTTTTATTTTTTCAGTGTTACATTAGCTCTTCATTTCTAGAACAAACCAGTATTTTAATGTGTTCTTATATTCTGTATATTAATATTTGATTTTAAACTTTGTCCTTTAAGGGAATTAGCCTTCTTGGGGTACTTAGAAATCTGAAGATCAAACTAAATCTGAAATTTAATTTATATCTGCCTTGAAAGGAAATTAAGACTATACCTTCTTTTTATATACTTTGAAACAGTTTTTTATAATAGAGGGAATTTCTGTTCTTTTAAAAACTCAGAAAACCCTTGTGCACTATTGGCTGGGATTGTAAAATGGTACAAACACTATGGAGAACAGAATGGTGGCTCCTAAAAAAGTTAAAAATAAAATTATTATATGATCCAGCAATCCCACTTCTGAGCACCTACCCAAAAGGATTGAAATCAGGATTTCTAAGATATTTGCACACCCATGTTCACAGCAGCATTATTCACAATAGTCAAGAGGTGGAAGCAACTCCAGTGTCCATCGATGGATAAAGGGAAAAACAAAATGTGGTCTATACAGACGTGGAATATTATGTGGTCTAAAAAGGAAGGGAATCCTGTCACAGGCCTGACACACGGACGAACCCGGAGGACGTTATGCTCAGTGCAATAGGCCAGTCACAAAACACAAGTTCGGTCTTTCCTTTTTTTAAAGACCACCGAAGCGCTGGCAGGTGGACAAAGCAAGTAAAAATGCCACAACGCTTTCCTACCACTTTTTTTTTTTTTGCGGTATGCGGGCCTCTCACTGTTGTGGCCTCTCCCACCAAGGAGCACAGGCTCCGGACGTGCAGGCTCAGCGGCCGTGGCTCACGGGCCCAGCCGCTCCGCGGCATGTGGGAGCTTCCTGCGGGATCTTCCCGGACCGGGGCTTGAACCCACGTCCCCTGCATTGGCAGGCAGACTCTCAACCACTGCACCACCAGGGAAGCCCACTTTCCTACCACTTTGCAATTGCCTTTTTCTTGGTTCAGCATTTGCTCGGTTGCTATTTTATAGTTTTATTTGCTTTTTATTTACTTTATTTGCTTTTGGCTGTTTTCTAGAGTTCTGACAAAGTTGGTTTTACCCACTCCTGCTTGTTATTTGCTGTTTCTGCACAAAGACAAGAGCTTGGAGCTGCGTGTCCACCACTTTGCTGCTGTCGCTCTGTCTTCCTTCTTGATGCTCTGCCCTTGGAGATGCTTTGACCTTTGTCTCGAGTGTCCTTTCCTTCTCTGTCTGCAAAATTATATTCATCCTCTAGGGTCCTGCCTGAGCATCACTTCTCTGTGACGTTCTCTCGATAACCACACTTTGTCTCTCTCTCTGGGTCCTCCCGGATGGTTGGTTTGAACGCACACTGTCACAGCCAGGAGAACTGTTTCCTTACACGTGTGTGTTCTCCACCGGGCGGGGAGGCCTTTGAAATTCTCGTGGTATCTTGGCTACATTTCCACCCATAACCCGTAAGCTCGGAGCCTGGCACGGAGAGGACGTCCACAAGCGGCGTGTGGAGAGCTGAGGTTAAGGGGAAACACTTGGTGGGAGCCAGACGAGCACAGCGTCCCCTGACGTGGGGAGAAGCCTGGTGGTGCAGGAGTCCAGACGGGGGTCCCTTTGGAAAGCAGAAATAGGAGCGACAGTAGGAGACAGGGGTGGTTTGGATGTATCTTCAGATTCTCTAGGTCTCATGCAATAACTGTCATTTTCCAGAAAATGATCTCTGTTTAAGCCTCAAAGGTAAACGTGGGTAACAGAAAGAATTAGAATCAATCAGCACATAAAATGTTTATGCTTTGTTACGTGCAATGTGGAGGATGGTCAGTTGTCACCAATTGTTGGCAGGCAGGATACTCCATTCAGTCAGTTAATTCTTATTTAAGAGAACTTTTCTTCAAATATGTAAACAGCTGAGGTCTCAGTGCTTTTCTTTTTTTAATGACTAGTTTTCCTCTTCTCCCAGGTGCGGGCTGGTCTCACCCACTTCTCTTTGGCAATGGAGAACTCCTCCATGTTTCTGGACAACGTAGCCTCCAAACTCTTGTCGGGAGGAGAGGGCTAGCAAATACTGTCTCTTTGATTCCACCTATGTGAGGTCTCTAAAGAAATGAAACTCATAGTAGCAAGGGTGGCAGTGGAGGAGAGCTAGGCCCGCTGTGTCACAGGCATAGAGTTTCAGTTTGGGAAGGTGAAAAACTTCCGGAGGGCAGGGTTGTACCACAGTGTGGATGTAGTTGTTCTCGGCATCTGCAGGGCACTGGTTCCAGGACCCCCTCAGATACCGATATCCGAGGACGCTCAAGTCTTATAAAATGGTGTCGTATTTGCATGTGACCCATGCACACACTCCCGTATACTTTAAATCATCTCTAGACTACCTGCAATACCTAATACAATGTAAATACTATGTAAACAATTGCTGGAGCACTGCAAATTCAAGTTTTGCTTTTTGGAATTTTCTGGAATTTTTTGGGACCATTTTTGATTCACAGTTGGTTGAATTCACTGGTGGGGAACCCCGAGATAGAGAGCACCGACTGTATACTAACACTACTGAGCTATAGTGAACTATAGTTCACTACTGAACTTAAAAATGGTGAAGATGGTCAATTTTGTTACGTGGGTTTTGTTTTTTTTTGGCCACACACACACACACACACAAAACAGAAAGATTCTCTGAAGGCCACTGGGATTAAGTACCTTTTGCTCTTATCCTCGGGGATCAAATCTGCTATCTTTTCTTTCTTGCACCTTTTCTCCAGGTGTTAGATAATTTAACCTCAGAGCCACAGAATGTGTGGGCTAGATGGCGGACGCGCACGCACGCACACACACACACACACACACACACAGGCGGGAGGGAGGGAGCTCACAGCCTTTGGCGCTTGAGCCCCTTTATTTTAGACCAGAAGCTACCCGAGGAACACGGCTGGACCAACCGTGTTGCAGATTCGAGCCTCGAAACCCGCTGTCCTTCCTCAGCGGGTCTCCACGGGCCGTGGAGATCTCCGTGTGATGTGAAGTCTACATCACAGCTTCATCTCTGCATCATCTTTATCTCAGATTGTTTGGGGTTTTTTAATGTATTTTGTTGGGCTTGGTCGAGTTACTTTAACTTCTCTGCCCTTCAGTTTCTGTAAAATGGAGAGAATAGTTCCTAACTCCATGGTGGTTTTGAAGATTAAATAAATAATACTCAAAACACAGTGTTTGAACCTGAATAAGCATTTAATAAATGTCAATGACTAGTATCACTATTATTATTTAAATACATCATTTAGAGCCACTATTGTGTTAAAACATTACAAATTGCTTTACATATGTTCTCTCAATTAATCCTTACAACAAAAGAGTTATTCCCTCTTTTACATATGAGGAAATTGAGGTTTGGACAGATTAATGACTCACCCAGGGCACACGGCTTGCAAGCGGGTGGCACCTGTGACGCAGTGCTGAGTTCTCCTTGAATTGTTTCCTTGTTGCGTCCCTTTGCCATCGTCTTCTTTTTATAAGAATCGTCACTCGTGTATTCTTTTTTTTTAGATTTATTATTTCTTTCTTTATTTTATTTATTTTTGGCTGCATCAGGTCTTAGTTGCGGTGCGTGGACTTCTCTCTTGTTGTGGCACGCGGGCTCCAGAGCGCGTGGGCTCTGTAGTTTGCAGCACGTGGGCTCCCTCCTTGAGGAATGCGAGCTCAGTAGTTGTGGCACGGGGGCTTAGCTGCCCCGCGGCATGTGGGATCTTAGTTCCCTGACCAGGGATTGAACCCAGGGAAGTCCCAACTGCCTTTTTAATTTAACATTATAATGTGAGCATATTTCAAAATATTTTAAAAATATTATTTGGAGGGGCTTCCCTGGTGGCGCCGTGGTTGAGAGTCTGCCTGCTAATGCAGGGGACACGGGTTTGAGCCCTGGTCTGGGAGGATCCCACATGCCACAGAGCAACTAGGCCCGTGAGCCACAACTACTGAGCCTGCGCATCTGGAGCCTGTGCTCCGCAACAAGAGAGGCCGCGACAGTGAGAGGCCCGCGCACTGCGATGAAGAGTGGCCCCCGCTTGCCGCAACTAGAGAAAGCCCTCGCACAGAAATGAAGACCCAACACAGCAAAAAATAATAAATTAATTAATAAAACTCACTCCAAATTTCATACACAATAAAAACTATTAAAAAAATATTATTTGGAAATACAGGCATGCCTCACTTTATTGTATCCCGCTTTACTGCACTTCGCATATATTGTATTTTTTACAAATAGAAGGCTTGTGGCAAGTCTATCAGCACCATTTTTCCAACAGCATTTACTCGCTTTGAGTCTTTGTGTTGCATTTTGGTACTTTTCATTTCATTTCATTTTGGTACATTTTCCTACTTTTCCATTATTATTATGTGTATTATGATCTGTAATCAGTGAGCTTTTTTTTTTTTTTTTTTTTTTTTTTGTGGTACGCGGGCTTCTCACTGCTGTGGCCTCTCCCGCTGTGGAGCACAGGCTCCGGACGCACAGACTCAGCGGCCATGGCTCACGGGCCCAGCCGCTCCGCGGCATGTGGGATCTTCCCGGACCGGGGCACGAACCCGCGTCCCCTGCATCGGCAGGCGGACTCTCAACCACTGCGCCACCGGGGAAGCCCCATCAGTGAGCTTTGATGTTACTACTATGACTCGCTGAAGGCTCAGATGATGGTTAGCATTTTTTAGCAATAAAGTATTTTTTAGTTAAGGTGTGTACTTTTTTTAGACACGGTGCTATTACACACTTAATAGACTACAGTATAGTGTAACCATAACTTTTACATGCACTGGGAAACCAAAAAATTCATGTGATTCACTGTATCGTGGTATTTGCTTTATTGCAGTGGTCTGGAACTGAACCTGTATAATTTTTAGTGGCTGAATGGTATTCAATTTTATGACTGTAACACAATTTTTTAGCCATTCCCCCAATTTTAGGCATGTTGAATAATTTCAATATCTTGCTATTAAAATAACTGCAGTGATTTTCAATACATCTCTGATTATTTCTCTAGTGTAGAAGTCTAAAAGCAGATTTCCCAGGTCACTAGAGATGACTATTATAAGACTTTTTATTACCTGTTGAGGAATTTCTATTTCATTAATCCCTTGCCAACCCTGAGAATTTATAATTTTTGAAAATCTTTGCCAATTTTAAAGGTTAAAAACGGTAACTCCGGGCTTCCCTCGTGGTGCAGTGGTTGAGAGTCCACCTGCCGATGCAGGGGACACGGGTTCGTGCCCCGGTCCGGGAAGATCCCACATGCCGCAGAGCGGCTGGGCCCGTGAGCCATGGCCGCTGAGCCTACGCGTCCGGAGCCTGTGCTCCGCAACGGGAGAGGCCACAGCAGTGAGAGGCCCACGTACTGAAAAAAAAAAAAAAAAAAAAAAAACTTGCATTTCTTTTATTTCTTTTTAACTTGCATTTCTTTTATTTCCATGAGTTACACTTTTTTTTTTCCCATTTGTATTCGCCACTTGCCTTGTCCTTTTGCAAATTGCTGTGGCTATGCTGTGCCTATTTTTAAATCTGGAAATCTGGGTGTAAGATTCTATGAATTAATAATATCAGCATCTTGCAATACATATTATAAACATTCTAGCTGTCATTTATTTTTATTTTGTTCTGTGGTTTTCTCACCCATTTTGCTTAATGTTAGGTCTAATACAGTCATTTGTTATATTCATCTTTATAATAGGTATTCTTTTTTATCTTTTAGGTATTTTCTGTCCTGCACTTGAAACCTTGTTTGAGGTTTGGGATTAACTGGCCCAGTGCAGCAGGGCAGTGACGTATGTTTTATTTTATTTTATTTTATTTTTTATAAATTTACTTATTTTTGGCTGCGATGGGTCTTCGATGCGGTACGCGGGCTTCTCACCGCAGTGGCTTCTCTTGTTGTGGAGCACGGGCTCTAGGCGCACAGGCTTCAGTAGTTGTGGCTCGCAGGCTCTACAGCGCAGGCTCAGTAGTTGTGGCTCACGGGCTAAGTTGCTCTGCAGAATGTGGGACCTTCCCAGACCAAGGGTTGAACTCATCCGCTGCATTGGCAGGTGGATTCTTAACCACTGCGTCACCAGGGAAGTCCCGCGACATATGTTTTAGATTCTCACCCATGGCCCATGCTGGGAACATTGACATTAATATTGTATTTTAACCGACTATTTTCTTTCTTTCTTTTTTTTAAATTGGGGTATAGTTGCTTTACAATGTTGTGTTAGTTTCTGCTGTACAGTGAAGTGAATCAGCTGTATGTATACATAGATCCCCTCCCTCTTGGACCTCCCTCCCCCCGTCCCACCCATCTAGGTCACCACAGAGCACCGAGCTGAGCTCCCTGTGCTGTACAGCAGGTTCCCCCTAGCTGTCTATTTTACACATGGTAGTGTATATATGTCAATCCCAATCTCCCAGTTCATCCCACCCTCCCCTTCCCCCTCTGTGCCCACAAGTCCGTTCTCTACGTCTGCCCCTCTATTCCAGCCCTGCAAATAGATTCATCTGTACCATTTTTCTAGATCCCACATATATGTGTTAACATAAGATATTTGTTTTTCTCCTTCTGTCATGGAAGCAACCTAAATGTCCATCAACAGATGAATGGATAAAGAAGATGTGGTACATGTATACAATGGAATATTACTCAGCCATAAAAAGGAACAAAATTGGGTCATTTGTAGAGATGTGGATGAACCTAGAGACTGTCATACAGAGTGAAACAAGTTAACCGACTGTTTTCATCTAAGGAGGTCCTGAGGCTTAGCCGTTGGGTCCCAAACACAGCTGCTCTTCCTTTTGGACAGTGGTCGTTAAGGCATCCAGGGGGCTGTGTACTGCCCTGTGCCTCACTCACCAGTGAGCTAACTGTCTCACTTTCTTCGTTAAACTCCCCTAAGCTATCTGCCTCGCAAGGGCATCACCGTTAAACTCCCCTAAGCTATCTGCCTCGCAAGGGCATCACCGACTCCTGGATCCTTGTCGCTTTTTCCACCCGCAGGATTTTGTGGACCCATTGTAGGGTCTCTGCCTTAAAACTGTTCTGTTGATTGCAAAGAGGAACCTGGCCTGACGGCTCACAGGGCTGCTCCCCAACGGCGAGGTCTCTTGCCCTGGCCTCTTCACAGTAGGCTCGCCTTTCCTCCCAGGGGCTGGTCAGAGCCTGTCTTCATCTCTACAGTTGGAAACATGGACAATTTAGACCCTGGGGATTCCTGGGAGATGCTCCTGAGGGGCGTCCTGTCCCCTTTAAACATCTTTGCTGTGAGCTGACGCTGGAATCAGTTAAGGCTCTTGGGACTGTTGGGATGGCAGGAAGGGGCTCTGCTGTGAGAGGGATGTGACCCTGGGAGAACCGGGGGTGGACGGCTGCGGACTGAGCCTGCCCCCGAGTTCACACTTGAAGCTCTAATTCCTGTGCCCCAGAATGTGACTGTGCTTGGGGACAGGGTCTTTAAAGAGGTGACTGAGTTACAATGAGGCCTTGGGGTGGGCCCTGATCCAACCCAACTGTGTCCTTCTAAGAAGAGAAAGTTTGGACCAAGAGAGATGCTATGGGTGTGGGAAAACAGGAAGGGCCTTGTCCATGCTAAATGGGTTGTCATTTTTCTTGTTTAGCTATAGGAGTTTTTATTTTAAAATAAAATACATAATTATTAAAATTGTTTTATATAAAAGAAATATAAGTTGCTTTCTTTTCCAAGAATATATATATATTTTCTTTTCTCCCACTCTGTGGCTTGCTTTTTCACTCTCTTAATGGAGTCTTTTGTTGAACTGAAGTCTTAGTTTAGATCTTAAATTAAGTAAATTTCTCAAAGTAATTTAAGTATGAAGTAGACAATTGTCAAAACAGCCCAGTTTATTAATTTTTCCCTTTATAGTTAATGCTTTTTGTGTTCTTTTGCCTTTCACATTTAGAACCACAATTAAACTGCAGTGATTTTGCTGATGGTGTGAAGTAACGGTCAAGGTTCATGTTCTTCCACATGGGCAGCTAATTGATCGAGACCATCTATCAAAAAAAGAAAATTCTTCCCTCACTGCTGTGTTTGCAGGGCTGCCTTGGTCATAAGTCAAGCACCGCAGCTGACTCTTCTCTTCCCGGCTATGCTCCCTCTCCGGGGGATTTCCCTGCCCTGTCCCATCACCACACCTTGTAGGGCACGTCTTCCTCGTTACTCTTCCTCAAGAGGACCATGGCTGTTCTTGACGCTTTGCGTTTCCATACACGTTTTAGAATCAGCTTTTCAATTCCCATTAAAAACTGTGTTGGGATTGCATTGTGTTCCTCTGGGGAGAATTGACGTTTTTACCATACTGAGTCTTCTCATCAAGAACATGGGGTATTCTTCCATTTCTTTAGATCTCTTCTTCACTTCCTCTCAGGAATGTTCTTACCGTGTCTTGAACACCTCTTATTGGATCTATTCCCAGGAACAGTCAATTGTCCTTGTTTGTGGATTCTGCAATTTGCAAGTTTGCCTAGTCGCTAAAATTTATTTCTGACTCCAAAATCAATACTTGTGGCAAAAAAAGTTGAGTCACCCAATGCACATTCCCAGCTGAAGCCCAACGGGGTTGGGTGCTGCTTTCTCATTTCCGCTCTCGTACTGTAGACAAGTATCCTTTTCGAAATCTATTTAATGTCACCTTTCCCACATTTCTGGTAAATTTTTTTTTTAAGGGGAGAAGGAGTAATTCTGCATTTAAAATAGCCACAGAGTGTAGGGCTGAAGTGCTGTCTGGTGTCCGAAATACAAGAAGGCTGTGATGTATTTACCTTAGGGAGAAAATACGTGTGTCAGGTACGGTTTATTGAGGCTGGAGTTATAGTGCTGTTGGCTATGAGTTCAATGTTAGTGAATCAACAATATATATTAATTAGGTGTCTTTAAACAGAACACACATAAAACAAGGTTATGTACTGATCCGTTGATGAAAACGTGGCCAGAGCCTCACAGGAACCTCAGCCTTTATTTTCCCAGGAAAGATGATTCAGGATTTGCTAGTTCAGTGTTTGCGGTGACTTTATGGAACGCAACTACTGCATATAATGAGAACTATTGGACATTTTTCATACTACTGTAGACGCTATCTTTTGAAATTTGCAGCGTTTAAAATATTTGTTACTGGTATTAAGAAATCCAGTTAATTTTTTCATAACTGCAGTATGGTCTGTTAAAAATATTCAGCTAAGAGATTACATTTGAAAATTGCTGATAAATAACTCTGTACCAACTTTAGAACATGTAAACTATTTGTCATTATTCCTTTAAAAATTTTACATTTTATATTTTATAATATTATTTTGCAAAATCATACAGGGTTTAGAAAGGTGAAAATGTATCACTCTTATTTTAAAATGGGATTCAAACTTTCTAATATGTCATTATTATGGGATCAATTAAAAAGGAATATAAATAATGAATAGTCTAGAAAACTGACAAATGAGCAAAGGAAACAAACAAAAAAAACCACCACTGAAGACTTATTTTTCCCCCAATGCATTGAATGGGTGGCCTTGAGAGAGCGACCCACGATTATTGAGAGGCAGTTGTGTAGTTTTGATCGCACGGTAAGTTTGGTCTGTGGAGGCTCTGCAGTTCTATGAATGTTAGCGCAGGAGTAGGTCTGTGTAACTTCCACCACAGGCAGGGCACAGAGAGCTAAGCCCTCACCTTAGCGGTCACTCGTCTGTCCCCCATGACTACAGTTTTCTCTGGTTGAGAAGGTCACATAAATGCAAGAGTTTTAAGCACAAACTTTTTCACAATCTGGACTTTGCCCATCTCGCTAGCAAATCATTTGTTTTTATTTTAATCCTGTTTCTCGTTCAATACTTGGTCAAATGTCATTTCTCTGGAAGGTGTTCCTTGACCTCTGTTCACCGTCATCAGGGTAATTTATATGTCCTTTCTCTGGGTGTCCACAATATCTATGCATCTTCTATCAGTTTTCATCTCTGTTAGAGTCCAAGTTTCTTGGGGGGCACAGATTATGCCTTATTCCAATTTGTTTCCCAGTTGCCTATCATAATACATATGTGTATGTATACACACATATGTGTATAACTAATTACTAACTAGGTATTTGAGTAATAGATGAATAATTGAGAGAGATGCTGAAGAAGGTGACATTGACGCGCCTAACGTTGGGTGTCTGGGTGCTGGAGCTGAGAAAAAATAAAAGGAACAGCACGTAGGAACTTTGCAAGGATTTGAGAAAGTTTTTTAGAAAAAAAAATCAGATTCCATTATTTATTAGATATTGTAACTCCACACATGCGTTCAGGTAGTCTAGGACAAGTGTCTTCATAAATATTACCGTACTTGCTGGCAGTGATGCTAGGAACCAGTGGGGGTTGGATCAGGGGAGATTTCCAAACGATCGCCCATCTTTCTAGTTCTAAAGAGGGGCTTTGGAATCACCTCCAAAGTCAGTGGGACTGGGTAGTGGGGCTCCAGACCGCCGACCTCAGTTTTAATCAGAGCTCTGCTTTTGTTTCAATTTGAAGAAAGAGTTCTACTGCTTAAAAAAGTAAAAAGTTGGAGCACCACGGCCTTAGACCAAATAGCAATGCAGCCCGTGTCCACGCTCGATGTGCCAGCTCCCCCAGGACGCGTTTCCGCTGGGGCGTTCTTTACTTAGACCATTTTCTTTGGCATTTGATCCTATTAGCAGTTAGAATCCACTCTCGTCCTGCTTTCTTGAATTCCTGCCATGTTCCAGAAACTGCCATTCATTTGCATGCTTCTCTGGAGGTCTGTCCTGGGAATGTGGCCTTCAGCCAAGTCCTGAAGCTCCTTCGCTGGGCAGCAGGCACTTCGTCTCCTCCCTTCAGAGCCCCTTGCAGCGAAAGTCCTCAGTGGATAATTGTGTTAGTAATCGATAATCCTTTCGCTAAGACTGGTCGTTTTTACTTATTTTACGGTGCTTATTACGTAGCACAGAATTATGAGACTTGTAAATAGCAGAAACACTACCACCTGAATTCCAAAGTCAAGCTGAGAAATGGCATTCTAATTTAATACTATGCGCAATCACGATGACCTCGTCGTGTCTTTAACCACAGGTAAAGGAGTTCCCATTCTGGGCGGGAAGGGCGACAGGTGATTGCCTTCAAAGGAAGGTGACGGAAACAGGAGGACGGGGCGGGCTCAGGGGCGGAACTCCTGACCGGGAGGAAGAGCAGGTTCCGTGGGTGCGAAGGTGTGGAGGTGTCAGGATAGGCAGCTCCAGCAGGAAGTCTGGAGGTGGAGCAGTTCTGAGCGATGACAAGATCCAAGATGTGGCCCTGCTGGTGGGCGGTGACGTAACGAGGAGAAGGGCAGCTTGTCAGGCAGCTGGTTGGACGGACGGCCGATGGGGCTCCTCTGGCCAGTTAGCTTTCTCCCACCCTGGGCGAAAGCTCGGCGCTTATGACTGTATCCACCAGCCCCACTTTCTTCTTGGCGATCGTCTTGCTGGAGGCTCTGTCCTCCTCTGACCTCCAGGCCAGATGCTCAGCCACCTCCCCTGCACTGTCGTCCCGGAGACTCGCTTTGCCTCTTACGTCTGTTGGGTTCCCGACTAAAGAACCCATGTCTTCCTCCTTTCTCTTTGTTGACTCCCTTGTTTTGGTGGAGAAAACACTTGAGGAAGTTCCTGAGAAAAGGTGCATGGAAAGCAAATTTTTTGAGACCCTTCACGTATGACTGTCTCTAACCTCATTCTCGATTGGTGGTTGAAGGTAGTAACCATCGTCTTCCGGATTCTAAGGTGGCTGCTGAGAGGTCTAAGGTTGTCCTGTTTACGTCCCATCAAGTTCACTGAGTCTTTCCTTGGCGTGTGTTCAGTCTGCTGATTCATCCATTAAAGGCATTCTTCAATTTGATGTCATGTTTATTCACTTCCCGTTTTTCCACTCGATTCTTTATTACGGTTCCCATGTCTCTGCTCAAAGTCGTCATGCATGTTGTCCACCTTGTCTAGTAGATCTTTTAACAGGTTAATCACTATTTTAAAGAAGTAGTTACAACATCTGGGTCACCTCGGAGTCTCATTCTGTTGACTCTTTATCCCTTAACAATGGGTGTTTTTTCCTTGCTCTTACATATGTCTTGTAATTTTTGATTGAATATAGGACATTGCAGGCAGAAGAATAGCAGAGACCTAGGTAAAGAGAATTTATACGCAGAGACGGGCATGTGTCTGCTGTCAGGACCTGGTGTGGAGGGCTTAGCAGATCAAGGGTAGATGAGCAGGGTCTGGGTTTCGTCGTTACCATCACTACCGTCATTGGACCGCTGGCCTCCACTGCCTCTGGCAACAGGACACTGTTGTACCTGAGCTCAGAGAGGGGACCCAGCAGCTAGAGGGCTTTCTCAGTTTCCCTGACGCCAGTTTCTAGCTTTAGCTGTCCCTGCGTTACTGCACCATAGGGGAGGGGCCTCTCTCCAAGGCGCCCCCCGGCCCTCGCAGTAGACCGCCGTCCACTGTTACTCACCGTGTGGCTTGGGGCGGGGGTAGGAGGGTTTCTGCTCTCCTCTTTCAGTCTCAGTCCTGGGCAGGCCCCGTGCACCTTGGCCTCAGGGATGGACCCCCACTCCTGTCCCCTTGGTAACCAAACTGCCTGTATCCTCCCTCATCAGCTGCAGACCACTTCTTGGCAGACACGTAGGATCCTGGACCCCAAACATTTTCCTCCCCTTCCCGTGGTGCTCCAGGATTTTTGCTTCCACCTCCCTCCGTGTCCTGGGAGAGGCTCTCCCTTGTGGCTCCTTGAAGCAGATGGGTCTCTCTCTTACTCCTGCCCCAGAGGCAACAGGCAAGAGGGACTGCTGCCCCTCCCCCCGCAGCTCTCAGTTCTCAGCAGAGAGGGAGCTGAGGAAGCGGGACGGGGCGCCAGCCTGTCCTGCACGCCTGCACCGTGAGCGAGGGCCCTTCTGCCCTTCGGCCTTGTCCCTTCTTCCGAGCAAGAACCTGCTGGAGGCCCAAGGACATGAACTTGCAAGTGGCTGCAGACCCCCTTGCAGCAGTGAGGCCACAGCTGTTCCCCTGCTGCTGAGACGGCGCTGGCCGCTCCCGCGTCCACTTTCCATTCCCACATTTGGTTGATTCGGTCTCACCTGCTACCGTCTTTCCTCTGACTTTATCCCCGGGGAGTTAGACATTAAAAAATATAATTTTGTGGTCATTTGAATGGGGCTTGGGGAAGAGAACAGATAAAACATGCATTCGATCTGCCATCTTTCCACTATTTCTTTGATAGCATTAGGATGAAGGAAAGCCGATGACACTGAATAGTAAATGAGACGAAATAGGAAAGGCCCAGTCACATGGCAACAGAGCCCCGTGGCAGGGAGTGGTTGGTTAGCTCCTCCTTGTTAGAGCTTATTGATTTTTTGTTTGGCAAACAGATTATGGGGACTTCCCTGGCGGTCCAGTGGTTGGGAGTCTGCGCTTCTACTGCAGTGGGCACGGGTTCACTCCCCAGTTGGGGAACTAAGATCCCACAAGATGTGTGGCGTGGCAAAAAGAAAGAAAGAAAAAGAAAACAGAGTAGAAGAGTTGAGACAGAACAAACTTTACAGAGGAGCTACCTGAAATTAGTCAACAAGGACCCGCTAGATGAGAAATGACCTTGATTGTAATTCATTCCTTGTCTTGATGGAAACTCACTACATACAAAAAAAAAAAAAGAAAAGAAAAGGAAAGTGGTAAGAGTCTCTCTTCCTTTTTATTATTATTTAATAGTTTATTTTCCATACTCTTCTGATTAATATAAAAGTTATTAATTACTAAATAATTAGTAAAATCCTATGACACTCAGCTCAGTTTAAGGTCAATTTTGACTCCTTATAAAAAGGGATCTTATATAGGCAGCCTCAGGAGGATTTACTTCACTAAGTGTTATAGAAATAAATAACTGTTGTTTCAGCGCCTATCACACGTCAACTATATAAAGAATGAGCCTGCCCTGAGTGTTCAGTGTGATGGCGAGATGAGCATTGCTCTTCACACGGTTGAATACGGCATTAAAATGAAGCTCGGTTCTGCTCAAGGAATGCTGATTGAACTCTTGCAGGTTCCGCATTTGCACTGATGAAACGAAGAGGAACACATCGGTCCCTCAAGCCCTCGGGGCCAACGGGGCAGGTGGAGACGTGACGGCGTGTGGGTGACATGCTCCCTGGTGGCAGCACACGGGCACACACGTCCGCCGTGGTGCTCGCCGGGGCCAGTCCTGCACATCTGTCCCCAGCGCCACGTTCAGTATTGTTGCTGGTTTGGCCTCACCTGTGGTGGGAGTGTCTGCCCGTCAGAAATAAGCAAATCAGGGCTCTCCTCGCAGAGGGCCAGCTGCCGGACATTTTCCAGAACACGATCGCCAGTTCGCCCTGCTGCCTCGGAAGTCTCTCCACCTGAGACTGCTTCTCCCCTGGACTCGGGTCCTTCTCAGCCCTGCGCCCCCGTGGCTTGTCTCGGGGCGGGGCCGGCCGCCGTCCCAGGCGGGAGAGGCGGAGCGGGTGAGGGCCAGGGGCCGACTTTCCCGGCCCGTCTGCAGCGTTTCTTTCTCTTTCACACCGAAACGACCCGTCAGCAAATCCTATCAGCTCGGCCTTCAGGAAACACGGAGAAGCAGCCTCTGCTCGCGGCCTCCACGTGGTCCCGGCACTGCACTCACCGCCCGTGTGTCCGCCTGCGGGGCCTCCAGACGCCTCCCTGCTCGGCCCTTAGAGACTTTTCTCCACACAGCAGCCGGGGTCCTGTGTGCAGTCAGATCACGTCACTTACCTGCTCAGCATCTTCATTTGGGGGGCGGGCTGCCACCTCGCTGGGGGTCGACGCCCGCATCGCCGCAGGTGGCCCCCAGGTTGCTGGTGCGGCCTCCTCGCCTCCCCCAGAGGCCCAGCCCACCTGCTCCGCAGCTGCCCCTCCACGACGAGAGATGCCTCCCGCCCCAGGGCCTCGGCCCCTGCGGAAACGCCTCCCCAGACAGCCCTCACCTCTGTCAGATCTCGCTCAGGCACCCCACACGGGGGCCTCCCCGGTTGCTGTGTTTAAAAGGCGCTCACAAGCCCCGGGTGGCCCGGCCGCTCGCCCACCCTGCCCTGCGGGGTCCGCACACCCCGGCCCGTGTGCTCGGCGTGGTTCTGGGCACCTGCTGGCCCTCTGACGCCCCCGCGCGGGACGGGAACACATAGGGCGGGGACTTTTGTTCGCTGCAGCACCCCCGGCAGCGGGCCAGGGGGAGCGGTGGGGCGGGCTAGAGGTCACCCCGGTGTCCCAGGGCTCACGGGGGACGCGAACCGAGCTGTGCGGCTGCGCTGCCGTCGCCCCCAGGACGCAGCCCCGCTGGAGCGGGTGCGGCAGGGCGGCCTCCGCCCGCGTGTGTCTCACACGCACACCCAGGGCGGGCCGTGCCAGGCCACGTCCACTAACACGGTCATGACCAGCTAGTGCTCTGTCAGGGATTGGCCGGCAGCAGGCGGAAGCACGGGCCGCCGGGAGGGGACAGTGACCGACTGAGGCTGACCCTCGCTGGTCTGTGTGCGTGGCCTGCGGGCACGGAGCGCGTCCCCTGCACGGTCTCCCCGTCGGGCCTCGGGGGTCTCTGCGCACAGGTCACGCCTTCTTTACGGAAGAGAGAAACGAGGCTCAGAGCGGCTAAGGGACGCCTCCGCAGGCACAGAAGCGGCGGGAGCACAGGGCCCTCCAGCGCGCTTTCTGGACCCCAGAGGAGCCAGCCCTGGCCTGTGCCGCTGGACACTGTCGTGCAAACTGCCTTTGGGTGCGCGGTGCGGGCTGCCCACCTCGGACCAGATCAAAGGCGCTGGGAGGGGTCACCCTCTCCCTTGGTTCACCCCTGGGGCTAATCCAACTCAGCAAGATCAAAATACACTAAAAGGGCCGCAGTCCCAGAGACAGGGTGAAATCACAGAGGGTCGCTTGTTGGGTGCCAAGCCTGTACCAGAGGCTGTTCTAGGGGCTTCCCATGCCTTCCCTCAAGTCCTCAAACTAACCACGCAGGGTTAGGCGGTGGATTCCCGTTGTATGGACAGGGAGACCGAGGCTCAGAAGTGTCACGTTACCTGCATCGGTCCCCGGGGCTCGGTGAGGCCAGTCTTGGAACAGATCTGTCTGGCGCCAAAGCCCACGTTTGCTCTGCTGCACCGGGCTGTCCCCTCGGAGCACGTCCCAGGTTCCCTGCGAGGGCCCTTCTCCTGCGCTATCAATGCTCAAGAAACACAAAAGACGAGGGTATGTTTGGGAGACAGACTCTCTCAAGGCCTTTGCCAGGCTGTAGGGTTTCAAAGGCGGGACGTGAATGTCTCCTGCTCGTCGGGCTCGGGCGCTCTTACCCACGTTTTCTTATTTATATTCTCTTTATATTTGATCCATCAAACGGAAATGTCCCTTCAAGAAGAATCCGGCCATTATCTGGGTGGACTGGAGGCTGGCGAGAAGAAAATTAAAAGACGCTGACGGCTGTAGAGAGAGCGGCGAGCCCAGCTGCTTTTGGAGGAGGGGCTTCCCGTTTTAGTGCTGAGGGCAGCCCGGGGGATCCCGCCAGGGTCCGCCCTACACTGGGACTTCTGACGTTGAGTCACTTTTCTAGCCCCATTGATGGGCTTTATGGCAGAACACGTTGCTGTGTGAGTTTCAGCTGTTAGCACTCACAGAATCTGGTCTGGGAAGACGATGATTGGGAAAACACAGGAATCGCAAGAAGGGTGTGTGTGTGACTCAGTAAGTGGTGTGATGCCTCTTAAGTCCAGGCTGAACCCAGATTTCACCGGACATGCAAAACTGCAGGGCTCACTAGGGGACCCAGCCCTTCCCCAGCACCTTAGATGTGCACTTTCTTTCCTGGGCAAATACCACATAACACCATCGAGAGGATGTTTCTTATCAAATGGTTCCTTTCATCAGGTAGAACTTAAATCACCTGGATACTCTGGGAAACAGTTAATAAAAATCTAGTTAGTGTCTTAGAGTCAGAACACAATGTTAGGAGCTATAAGATGATACAAACTTTTAAAGGGCTTACCTTAGGAGATGGAAGATACAGATATACAGACACACGCACACGCATCAGAGCACATGGGCTTTGAGACAAAATGCTCTCAATCACGGTAGTTCTTTGGCTTCTTTCTACAATTATTACAATGTCGGAAAGATCCTCTTCCTTCCTCAAATTCTCCTTGAAAAACAATCAAGGTCCATAGTGATAAGCCTGGTGGCCTCAATGCTGAGTGTCACGTTCTCAGGAATTTCTGCCAGCCCTGAGCTGGTTTTCTCTGTCCTCACCAAGGCTCTATGAGAGGTGTTTGATTTCTTTATGCAGTCCCTAACGTCTGACCCATTCTGTATCCTTCGCGATTGGGGCAACCCCTCAAGGAATCAGGATCAGCACACTTTGTCGGTGCTGGTGGGCATGGGGACCGCGGAGCCTGGGTTGGGACCCCTGCATCCCTGGAGGACTGGCCTTGGGGTTCGTTTGAGGAGAACTTCCAGAGACAGTACACGGGTTAAGACGGAAACAACAAGGCCACGGATTGGGGTTTCTGCATTTATTTCTTGTTGTCTGATGGACACACGGCTGAATGCCTAAGTCAGTTCACCAGACTTCAAGCAGACCACATCATCCAAGCTCGTAAGCCATCGTGCTGCCCCGAGAACACCATCACATTCACCGCACGAGGGGAAGAGTAATCGGAGAGCAGCAAGGCTGTTAGGAAGCGCGTGCACTCTGATTCAGAGCAGAAGTCCTCAGACCGGAGCCCACCGATTTAGAGTTACGTGAAAAAAGAGGATCACCGGTCTCACAGCCGTGTTTATATCCACAGACACAAAGGTCGGAAGATCAGAAATGCGGGAGATGGCGTTGGGTTTAAACGGGCCGACGGTGAGAACAGAGGACGGGGAAGCAGCAGCTCTGATGGGACTGGGGCTCGGTGGAGAGGTGAACAGCCTGGGGGCCTGAGGAACCCCGCGGACCCCACTCTGTTACAACACAGCCCGTCGTGGGGACCCACGGTGGTGGCCCTGGGCCATCGCAGGTGAACTACGTCGGCTGCTCTGTTTGGAAGCATCCTTGTGATTCACACAATATGTGACAAATATTTATAACAATACGAACGTAATTACTGTAGTTATTCTTAGACACAAACCAGAATTCTCTCCAAAATGCGCTTGGGCGGAGCAGCTGCTCACCGAGACAGGCCGCTTCGGGGTGGGGACAGTATCGTGCTCACCGTGCGGGGCTGGGGGAGATCCCGGGCCGGGACTGAGATGCCCAGCCCTGACTTTCCAGGAAACCTCCGTGGGACTGTGCCGGGGGCAGAGGGCGGAGGGCGGGAGGCGAGGCCACAGGGAGGCTTCTGTGAGGTCCCAAGAGAGCAAACGAGCTCTGGAGCGGGGGCGGAGGACGGCCGCTCATGTGGGTGCTGCTAGAACAAACCCTGGTGACTCATTAGATGGGGATCATGGCGGTGTGGTCCAGGTGCCTGGACAAGCCTGTGGGTGGAGAGAGAGACGATGGGGCTGGTCTTGGCCGTGCTGAGTCTGGGCACTGACATGTCGGCCTGGACAGGGACAGGTTTGGGAGGTGACGGTATGCAGCTGATGGGTGGCTTCCTGGGCGTGGACTGGAAGTTCCAAGGCAGAGCGAGTGGGAGAGGAGGCGGGGCGAGGGGAAAGGGGAGGAGCTTGTGAAGGACGCTGGGAAGCGATCGAAGAGCCCAGTCCTCGCCTTAGAAACAGGAGTAAAACTCCCTACGGGCCTGAGGTCCCCGGAGCAATGATCTCTTCCCTCGTAACCGACCACCTCACATTTAAGTGTTAACTACCTTTCCTTATGCTTTTATTTTTTATTTTAAAATTTATTTATTTATTTTTGGCTGCGTTGGGTCTCTGTTGCTGCCCACGGGCTTTCTCTAGTTGCGGCGAGCAGAGGCTACTCTTTGTTGCGGTGCGCGGGCTTCTCATTGCGGCGGCTTCTCTTGTTGCAGAGTGTGGGATCTAGGCACGCGGGCTTCAGTAGTTGTGGCACACGGACTCAGTAGTTGTGGCTCGCGGGCTCTCGAGCGCAGGCTCAGTAGTTGTGGCGCACGGGCTTAGTTGCTCTGCAGCGTGTGAGATCTTCCCGGACCAGGGCTCGAACCCGTGTCCCCTGCATTGGCAGGCGGACTCTTAACCACTGCGCCACCAGGGAAGTCACTCCTTATGCTTTTTAATGTTAAGTTACACCAAATGCTTTCTGCAAATAGGTGACGTATAAATTATAAGTAAACAGATCATTTTCTTGATTCTGGTGGATCTTAGGCCTTTGTTCCTAAATATTATGCCTCGAAGGGCCTTGTGTGGACTTCCGGTTATGCTGCTTTTTCATTTGTAAAAGTTTAAACTCCCCTTCATTTAGTTTATGCATAATAGGTTATCAAACAAACATCACTTCTTTAAAAAGCAAAAGCAAGCAACATTACATAATGACTGCCTTTGTTTTCCACTCTTCCCATATTCCATTCTAGAGCTTTTCAAATCACAGGATTCGGCAAAACTTCTTCTCTATGTGTATTTTTCATCCCAGGGTGACTACCATGTTCATAATGTCTGTTTAGCCAACAAAAGTACTCGCCCCCTGTGGTCCCATGATCTTAGAGCTTTCTCGCTTTTCTTTATTTGCAGTTTTAGATCAGGCTGGTGACTCTGGTGTCGGTCTGGAATCTAGCCACTATATGCACCAGGAATTCTATTTCTTCTGGAGGAGGTATTCAGTGTTCTGGGTCCACAGTGGAATAGGCCGTGATCATTCCTTACTGAATTGTTAAAATGCCAAAGACCCCAACCCAGCCAAGTGTTATGAGGTGCTGTGGTGCAGAGCTCGGCCCTGTGGTAGACGCTCCACTGTACTCGGTCAGCTGTGAAGGTAGCGCTGAGCAGAGTACTGGCCGGTCACTCTGCCTGGACGGAGGAACGGCCAGATGTGTGATCACGTACTGTGCTCGGTGGTTTGGCTGGACGGTCAGGGGCTCCGAAGGAACACGATTGGAAAATTGGCGACAAGGAAGTCTGGGGAAGAAGTCCATGTGTAGACCTCTCTGAAGGGCAGGAACACGGAGATACGTGTGTCCCGTGTGGGTGCTCGCCAGGGGGCGATGATCTCCGGAGAGGAGATCAGTGACCAAGCGATGGGCTGATCTGATCTGAGGACACCAGTCGGCCTCTCTCCTCAGCCACCCCGGGGCTCGTGAACAAGGTGGCTGCAGTGGCAGAGTCGGAGGTCACGTGTGAGCTCAGCAACGTGGACTTCCACTCACCAGGGCTGGCCTGGCTGTGGCCACCACCGAGAGGCCAGCCTGCCCCCAGTATGGCACCACTGACTCCTCAGGGTGACCAACCAGCTTCCTGGTGGCAGGTTGACTACATTGGGCCACTTCCATCATGCAAGGGGCAACGTTTTGTTCTTACTGGAATAGACACTTAACTCTGGATACGGATTTGCCTTCACTTCGTGCCATACTTCTGCCCAAACTATGGTCCATAGACTTCCAGAAAGCCTTATCCACTGTCACGGTGTTCCAGGCAGCACTGCTTTGGACCAGGGAAATCCCTTCACAGCAAATGAAATGCAGCTGTGGCCCATGCTCGTGGAATTCACTGGGCCTACCACGCTCCCACCTTCCTGAAGCAGCTGGCTTGCTGGACCGACAGGATGGCCTTTGGAAGACAGTGCCGGCCAGGAGGCAATAGCTTGCAGGGCTGGGCCAAGGGTCTCCAGGAGGCTCTGAACGAGCATCAGGTATACGGTGCTGGGGCTCCCAGAGCTGGGACTGGTGAGTCCAGGGGTCAGGGGTGGCACCACTCACTAGCACCCTGGGGCCCCACTAGCAGAATTTTTGCTCCCTACCCCCGCAACATAATGCTCTCTGGGCCTGTGGGTCCTAGTTCCACAGGGAGAAAGTCTTCCATCAGGAGACACAAAAACGGTTCCACTGAACTGGGAGGCGGCCCCCTGGCCACCTTGGGCTCCTTGCGCTTCGGAATCAACCCTCAGAGAAGGGGGCTCCTTGCTGGCTGGGGTGGCTGATCCTACTGCCAAGGGGAAATTGGATGACAGCCCCACAGTGGAGATGAGGGTGAAGATTCTGTGGCACCGGAGATCCCTAGGGCATCTCAGCACCGCCAGGCTCTGGGCTTAAGGTCAGTGGAAAACTACAACACCCCAACGAGGCAGGACTACCGATGGCCCAGACCCTTCAGGAGCGAAGGTTTGCGTCACCCGCTGGGTGAAGGTCCACGACCAGCTGAGGTGCCTGCTGAAGGCCAAGGGACCACGGAATGGGTGGGCAAAGAGGATACCTCTAAATACCAGCTATGGCCACGTGACCAGTCACAGACCTGAGGACTGTGGTTGTCTTCAGTATATCTGTCCTGTTTTGTTATGAATACGTTGCGTGTAAATATTAAGCACATACCTTTGTTTTCTTCTCTCTCCTGTTCCCTTATCATGTAACACAAGATGTGTTGACTTTTCATCCTAGTATTTAAGTTATGATATCAAGGAGAAGACTGAACCTCATGCAAGGACGCTGTATCCTTTTCTGGAAAAGACTCAGTGTTTGTGGTGCACAAAGGATAGCTGCACCACGTGAGGTGGCGGCATGGCCTTGTAGTTAATCTTTATCAGAGATTAAATGTGCTCCAAGGGGATGTGTGTGGGTGTCCGGTGGACAGCGGGTGTACTGGTGACGGTTAAGCTCATGTGTCAACTTGCCTGGGCCGCGGGGCCAGATATTGGGTCGAACACTCTGGATGTGTCTGGGAGGACGTTTTCGGATGAGGTTAACATTTCAATTGATGGACTTCGAGCAAAGCAGGTTGCCTTCCGTAACGTGGGTGGGCCTCATCCAATCAGTTGAAGGCCTGAAGAGTACAGAAAGTCCGATCTTCTTTGAGTCAGAGGGAATTCTGTAGCAGACGCCTCCCGACTGGCATGGCAACACGGGCTCTTCTCAGAGTCTCCAGCTGCCGGTCCATCCTGAAGATCTGGGACTCACCAGCCTCCCTAATTACGTGAATCAGTTCCTTAGAATAAATCTCTTCCTCTATGTACACGTCATATCCGTTCTGTTTCACTGGAGAACCCTGACTAATACATTCTCCTAAACTCTCACCTGGAGATCGCTACCTTATTGCATTTAAGTTATTCTTATTTAGTTCTAGATTCTCACATGCTTCAGATGTACCCGATTGTGTGTGTGTGTGTGTGTGTGTGTGTATGATTATGAGGAATTGGTTTAGTTCTGTAACGTTACAACAAGACTGGAGCCATTACACGATAAAATGCAAAAAGCTATCTGCATTCAGCTTGGGAGTAAACACAACTCGACTTCTGTTCGATGCTGCGACAGAGACCAGCCCATCTCCTAACACCCGGGCCCAGTTTACAGAAGAGTAAGTTGAGCCAGTGTGTCCTCGGACCGGCACCCCAGAGGACCCCCAACTTCACAGAATCCAAAGAATCCCAAAGGTAGAGGATGAGGTGCAGCCAGGTGGGCCCCTCGTAGCAAACAAGCCCACCACCTGTCTGCAGCCACAATTAACTATAGAATCACGTACACGCCCATTTCCTTTAATCCCCAAATATCAAAAGCCAAACTGTTTTCCTGCACTAGAACGATGAAGCTGGTGGTTTGTGGTCACGATGACCGTGAAGGTGCAGATCTGGGCAGTGGAGCTCGGGGGCGACCCATCCGTAGTATCGGGGCTGGGACTTGCGACCTGTGCACGGGGAGACTTGCTCCCGTGTGGGGCCTGGGCAACCACCACACACGTGTCCCTCTCGATGGCACCATGCACATCCCAAAGCACTTTCACGCCTATCATTTAGAAAGCGGTGCCCCACTGCATACACACAGGGGCATATTTATATCTAAGTTTTTTTTTTTTTTTTAGATGTTGGGGGTAGGAGTTTATTAATTAATTTATTTATTTTTGCTGTGTTGGGTCTTCGTTTCTGTGCGAGGGCTTTCTCTATTTGCGGCGAGCGGGGTCCGCTCTTCATCGCGGTGCACGGGCCTCTCACTATCGCGGCCTCTCTTGTTGCGGAGCATAGGCTCCGGACGCGCAGGCTCAGTAGTTGTGGCTCACGAGCCTAGCTGCTCCACGGCATGTGGGATCCTCCCAGACCAGGGCTCGAACCCGTGTCCCCTGCACCAGCAGGCAGGTTCTCAACGAGTGCGCCACCAGGGAAGCCCTATATCTAAGGTTTTAACCCAACTTCCTACCTCTGCAGCCATATTTCCTAGTTAAGGGTGCTTTATAGAAAGCACTAGAAACCTTGGGAACCTGAGCTCTGCTCCCCCAGATGAGCCCCACCAGCGGGAGACATCTATGCTGAGCCGGCCCAGAGCCTGAAATGCCCAGGGCTGGGAGACAGTTCCTTAGCTGGGACCATTAAACACCAAAATAGTTCAGATAAATTCTTCCTAAAAAGCCAGTAAGACCCCTTCCGGGTCCTGCTTCTGCAGGTAAGAAGCTTTGAAGCCGCTGCTACACACTCAGCAACAGGTAAAAAGCTGAGAAAATGGAAAACTCAACAACTCTTCCTAGATCCGTGAGCGAAGTGAGGTCAGTGGGGAAACCGCTGTCCCCAAATGGGAGAGACCAAGCAGAGAACTGCAGCTCACCCACGAGAGGAGCGTGGTGGGAACTTACGCAGAGGTAAGCACACCCGAGCTGTGGTGGATGCGTCAAACTCCAGGGGAGCCACTCAGAGCGGGAATCACCGGGCTTTCTTGAGCTTTGCCACCAGGAACCCTGCCAGGTCCTCACTGTGAAAACTCCCCTCGTGCTCCAGAACCACTGTGAAATAAGCCAGAGCGTTTGGTTCCTCTTAACAAGGCCTGATCTCAGGGGAAACTATGTAACCAGAGCCTCACTGACCTGGGGGGAGGGAGCTCCAGCCCTCCTGTCCCAGCTGAGGGGGCAGGGACCTGACGCACGTGTGAAGGTGGTGATGCAGACGCTTGGGCTCCCCAGAGACACAGACTCACCGTGGGCCTGCGGTGGCACCCCTCCCCACTCACCACCACAGCACTGAAGGCTCCTTGACAGCAGGTCCTCTTACCCAGGACATCGTGCCCAGCTATCGGGAGAAAATCACAAGCCATACGAAAGGCAGAACACACAGTCTGAAGAGACAGAGCGATCATCAAAATCAGACTCAGCTATGGCAGGGATGTTGGAATAATCAGACTGGGAATTTAAGACAAATGTGGAGAATACGCCAAGGAAGCGCTCCAGCGGATCAACAGACAGCAGACAGGTGCAGGCGGGCAGACAGGTGCAGGTGGGCAGACAGGTGCAGGTGGGCAGACAGGTGCAGGCGGGCAGACAGGTGCAGGTGGGCAGACAGGTGCAGGCGGGCAGACAGGTGCAGGTGGGCAGACAGGTGCAGGTGGGCAGACAGACAGGTGCAGGTGGGCAGACAGGTGCAGGCGGGCAGACAGGTGCAGGCGGGCAGACAGGTGCAGGCGGGCAGTGTAAGTGGAGAGATGGAAATCTAAGAACGCACCAAAAGAAATGCTGCAGGTAAAAAACTGCGACAAGGGCTTCCCCGGTGGCGCAGTGGCTGAGAGTCCGCCTGCCGATGCAGGGGACATGGGTTCATGCCCCGGTCCCGGAAGATCCCACATGCCGCGGAGCGGCTGGGCCCGTGAGCCATGGCCGCTGAGCCTGCGTGTCCGGAGCCTGTGCTCCGCAACGGGAGAGGCCACAGCAGTGAGAGGCCCGCGTACCGCAAAAAAAAAAAAAAAAAAAAAAAAAAAAAGTGTAGGAGGGGGCTTCCCTGGTGGCGCAGTGGTTAAGAATCCACTTGCCAATGAAGGGGACACGGGCTCGAGCCCTGGTCCGGGAAGATCCCACATGCCGCAGAGCAACTAAGCCTGTGCGCCACAACTACTGAGCCTGTGCTCTAGAGCCCGCGAGCCACAACTACTGAGGCCACAAGCCACAACTACTGAGCCCGCGTGCTGCATCTACTGAAGCCCACGTGCCTAGAGCCCATGCTCTGCAACAAAGAGAAGCCACTGCAATGAGAAGCCTGTGCACCGCAACGAAGAGAAGCCCCCGCTCGCTGCAACTAGAGAAAGCCTGTGCGCAGCAACGAAGACCCAAAGCAGCCAAAAATAAATAAAATAAATAAATTTATTTTTTTTAAAAAAAGACCTAAAATAGCCCACACGTTGTTGAAGGAGAAGGACAACACCGAGACTTCCTATAAAGCTACAATAATCAAGACAGAGTACTGCTGGCAAAACAAAAGACACACAGATCAACGGAACGGAATAGAGAGTCCAGAAATAGACCCACGAAAACTTAGTCAACATCTTTGACAAAGGACCAAAGGTAATAGAACAGAGAAAAGCTAGCCTTTTCAACAAATGGTGCTGGAACAACAGGGCATCCACGTGCAAAAAAATGAATCAACACACAGACCTTACAGCCTCCACACAAATTAACTCAAAATGGACCACAGACCTAAATGTAAAACACAAAACTATAAAACTCCTAGAAGACAACACAGGAGAAAATCTGACGACCTCGGGTTTGATGATGACATTATAGGTACATCATGAAAGGCAAAACCCATTAAAGAATCATAGATAAGCTGGACTTCATCAAAATTCTATAATTCAGCTCCTTGAAAGACATTGTCAAGAGAATAAAAAGAGAAGCCACAGTTTGGAGAAAATATTTGCAAAATGTATATCCGATAAAAGACTGCTATACAAATCATACAAAGAACGCTTAAAGCTCAACAATAAGACAATAATCAACCTGATGTACAGTTGGGTCAAAGAACTTAAAAGACACTTCATCAAAAAAGAGATGCAGATGGCAAGTGCGAATATGAAAAGATGTTCCACGTCACGTGTCATCAGAAAAACGCAAATCGAAACCTCAACGAGATGCCACTATGACTATGAGAATGGCCAGAATCTGGAACACCGACAGCACCAAGTGCTGGCAAGGCTGTGGAGCAACAGGAGCTCATCACTGCTGGCGGGAACGCAGGAGGCCGCAGCCCCTTTGGAAGACGGTTTGGTAGTTTCTCAAAAACTAAACCTACACTTACCATAAGACCCTGCAGCCACACTTCCTGGTATTGATATTTATCCAAAGGAGCTGAAACTTACGTCTACACAGAAAAACTGCACACAGGCGTTTATAGCAGCTTCATTCATAACTGCCCCAAATGGGAAGCAACCCAGATGTCCTTCAGGAGGTAAATGGATAAATAAGCTGTGGCGTATCCTGACGAAGGAATATTATTCAGTGCTACAAGGAATGAGCTGTCAAGCCATGAGAAGCCGTGGAGGAAGCTTAAGTGCATATTAGGAAGTGAAAGGAGCCCATCTGAGGCTACAGACTGTACAATCCCAACGGTATGACATTCAGGAAAAGGCAAAACTACGGAAACAGTATAAAGACCAGTGGTTGCCAGGAGTTTGCGGGGAAGCAACAGGAGGTTTGCGAGGCTGTGACTTTTCCGTACGACACTATGATAATGGACACGTGTCTGAACCCATACAACGTACACCACCAAGAGTGAACTGTGATACAAACGATGGACCTTGGGTGATGATGACGTGTCATCGTAGGCTCGTCAGCTGTAACGAACGTACCGTCTGGTGGGGGGAAGTCTACGTACCCTCTGCCTAACTGTCTCTTTCAACCATTTGTAAGCCCCAGCATAAGAGGGCCAAGCGTCCGCGTGCAGCAGGGCCCGCCCTGTGCAGTGCCGCTGTCTCGAGGGTCCGTCTCTTCGTGAGTCTGTGCACCTGATCCTGCCCCGTTGGTCACCCAGGCTCTGAAAAGGCTTCGTATCCTGAGCTAGAGAGACTGGGGAAAGTTCTTCGGACGTGTGTGAGCTGATGCTGCACTCAGATCCGCTGCTGATCGGAGACGATGAGGAAATCCAGGAGTCATACGTTTCCACAAAAAGCCCCACGTGGCGGGGAGGGTAGGGGTCTCTCGTATTCACCGCCCCGATGAGGGAAGCCTCCTGATTTGCAAACCACCGCAGCCCAGCGGCAGCTTTGAAATCAGTTTCATGGGTCACACCCAGAATTTTCTAAATACTTAAAATAAAAGAGTTAAAATATCAGAATGTACGGCATCTTGCAAGGTATCGCTTTGTATAAATTTTGTTTTAGATACTTGCGTGTGTGCTTGCGTGTGTGCTTGTGTGTGTGTGTGTGGTGGGTCACAATATAAAACCTATTTCTTACTGTGGGTCGTAGTCAAAAAGGTTGAGAAACAGCGGGGTTTCAGAAGTTACCGCTGACACGAGGCGACGGGAAATGACCAGGCTCAGAGCGTCAGGTTTTGCCTCTTGTCCTGATGCCAGTTTTATGAAGTCGGATCTTCCTTCCCGCCCTGCTTTTGTCTTTCAGGGTCCCTGCCCAGATCTGCCCCAGGAGTCAGGAAGGAGCGGGTTATGAAGCCCCTTAGACGAGACGAGGGAAGGAGGGGAGCTGAAAGGCAGGCGGTGGGCAGTGCCTGCAGACCAGCTCCCAGGCTGAGAGCATCTTGCTGTCAGAGCACCAGCCTCGTAGCTCGCGGGGGCTCCTCTCCCCCCACCCTGTCCCCCGGCTGCAGACGTCGGGATGCGGTCAGTTTTGATGCTGGCTGAGATAGGATTCTGTCCTCATCTGCCGAACGCCTACCTGTGGCCTAAGTACTGCAATAAGCGGGGCGGGGCGTGGTTACAGGTCAGGTGTCCTCAGTCTCCAGTCCCAGGTTTATCTCTGGGCCAGCCGGCCATTTGACCCCTGTGAGGAAATTACCCCAGGGATTTATCTTCTGCAGTTACAACACAGGGATTTTGGCCTTTGTCTCCTCCATGTGAAAATACCTGAGACTTATTTGCGGATATAAGAGGAAAGTCATTCGACAGAGTGGACACATCACATTATTACCATATTATCAATCTGAGGGAGGTTTACTGAAGCGTGAGGCCCCCTCAGAAAAAAAAACCACAGTGTGATACCAGCTCACACCCATTAGGATGGTTATAATTTCTTTTTTTTTTTGAGGATGTAAAAAAAACGGAACCCTTGTACATGACTGGTGTGAAATGGTGCCGCCGCTGTGGAAAACTGCTTGGTGGTACCTCAAAAAGTTAAACAAGCTTACTACGTGATCCAGCAACTCCATGCCTAGGGATATCCCTAACGGTGCTTGTACACGAACGTTCACAGCAGCTTCCTCCCTATAACAAGCGGTGGGAACAACCCCAATGCCCATTTACAGATGACAGGCACACAGGGCGCAGGCACACAAGGGCCACAGCATGCGGTAAAGGGCAGATACACCCTACAGAGGGACGAGGCTTGAAAACAGGCCCAGTGAGACCACCCGGACACAAGAAGACCATCCTGTATGAGTTCACTTATACAGGGACCCTGGAAGAGGCAAATTCAGAGACGGAAAGCAAAAGATGGCTGCCAGGGGCTGGCGGAGGGGAGCTGGTGTTTTCCTGGTCGTACAGTCTAGGGTGATGAAAGTGACTTGGAAATAGACAGTGGCGCTGGTTGTAAACACCGTGAATGTATTCAATGCCGCTCACTGAATCGTACACCCAAAAATGGCTAAGATAGCAAATTTGATGTTATGTATACATATATTTACCCCAAGTTTTAAAGTTAGTAATACAATATTTTCCAAACCACGGAATCGTACACTTTAAATTGTTTGGTATGTAAGCTAATCTCATCAAAGCTGTTTTTTTAAAAGATGTGAGAGCAGAGGTGGGGTAGAGCAGGCTCGCTCTTGCTGAGCTCTGTACTGTGTGGCCAGAGGGGTCCCGGGGCTGGGCGGTGGTGGAGCAGGCGTGGTGTGCGTCCCTGGGGATCCCCCGTTTCTAGCGCTGCAGCCCTGGGGTGCTCTCACGTTACACCATCTGTGACACTAGGATAGGTTTGGTCCCTCGAGCGGCTCCTTGCGCCCCATAGGCTCCCCGCGCGGGGTTCCTTACAGCTTCCACCAGAGTCGCGGGGTCTCACTCACCCTCCTCCTGCCCCCGGGCTTCCTCTTCTCGTACCACCAGCCCTCCTCTGGGTCCTATCGCACAGTCTTCCCGAAATGGCATTTCTCGGCCATTTCGTAACCGGAGGGCTTATTCCAAACGCGCGGGGAGAGCAGCCCTGGGTGAGTCACTGCCGCCCGAGGTGAGCGCTCCAGTTACTGCTGGTGTGAATCCCCTACTTTTAAACATAATGGCACTTTGACAGAAATGCCTGATTTAAAGAATGGAAATGTCACCACCAGGAGCTCCGTCTGCCTGGATACTCGCCCATGATGATTTCCGTCTTCAGGTTCCCCTCCAGGAGCTCCCAGCCCCAGGAGAAGTTTTCTGCGCCGTGACCTTAGGAAGCATCCAGGCGCTTCCCGACTGGTGACAATTTCATTTCTATGGATGTCATTCAAAAACTCATTTATCAACAGATGTTTCCATTCCCTCCACACACAGGTACTTAGCTAAGTACTCAGTATTCTGAACAAGACAGACAAGGATTGGTGGGTGCAGACAAGGAACTGAGTCCCCGGCGGGTGGCGGAGCGGAACTGAGTGCGGAAGGGGTGGGTGCCCGCAGCGTCCTCGGGTGGGGAGGGGTAACTTCGTCATGAGGACTCAGGGAAGAACCGCTGGAGGACGTGGTATCCCGACTCTGATGTGCCTCAGATTTTAATCCGGATCCCCTTAGATCCAACACATTCCCCAGACAGGAGCTCACTAAACAGCGTTCTTCAGGCCTTTGCCTTTTCTAAATGAATCATTAACTAAAGGCACAAGCCACCAAAAGGAACCTTATATACTCAAACATCACTTGGAGTAATGAAAAATATTTCAAAGATTCTGAACTCCTGGGATGCCACTGGTTTCCCCCAAAGTGGAGCTATTTCCCTTCACGGTGCCATCATTTTTCTCATCTTTTTTTTTTTTTCTGTGGTACGCGGGCCTCTCACTGTTGTGGCCTCTCCCGTTGCGGAGCACAGGCTCCGGACGCACAGGCTCAGCAGCCATGGCTCACGGGCCCAGCCATTCCGCGGCACGTGGGATCTTCCCAGACCGGGGCACGAACCCGCGTCCCCTGCATCGGCAGGCGGACTCTCAACCGCTGCGCCACCAGGGAAGCCCCATTTTTCTCATCTTTAAAGAAGCTGAACACAGTTGTCTTTATAGTAATGAGTTTATAATGTTTTGTTTTGCTCTTTAAAAAAGAAGAATTAGCCTCTTAGGACATTGGACTCTTCTCTGTCAGTGACATTCTCTCCAGGGAACATTTTATCCCTCAGGACAAGGAACCCCAGCAAGCAGAGTGTGTTGAGTCACACACGAACCCGCTTTCACAGCTGCTTGCTGTTTGTGAAGGGTATATGAGCAGCAGTTTCAGAGTTGAGTCCATGATTATTGAAAAACTACAGAGCTAAAAACTCGAGGACTCTCCGTCCATTTGAAACAGCTGCTCCACGTTGCCTATTTCACCCCTGGTGCTCAATAAAAGTGCTAAAAACAATGAAACGAAAGAAAACCCGCCCCCAGAGCCTCATCTGCTCTCCTTCTATTAAACACTGACTCATCACCGCCTCCTATCGCCTCTCAGACCTCAAAAGGCAAATTCAGCTCATGACCCTGTGTTAACACGGATGATTCCGTGTCACGCTGAGAAAAAGTTACATCTACTGATGCACTTTCCAAGCAGAAAAACCAAACACTTAGGCCCCGTCTACATAAATGACCACAAAATACTGAAAACCAGGAAAATGATGAATCAACACCCCCAGTGACACATGGGAACTCGCAGAACCAGGTGGTCACGTGGGTCCAGACACCCCCGGTCACATCACGCCACCACACGAAATGCAGGGAAAGCCCAGGCGCTTGTCTTCTCGCTGAATCCAGTGTCTCATCAATAATCCATTCAAAAATATCGATGAGGCGAAAATCCAACTGGCAATCAAGAACTTCAGTCAGCACGTTCTTGTTAGTGAGACAAGGTATTTTTTGTCCTGTTTTCAGTGGCGTCAATCTTCCTAAATTAGCTTTTTTTAAAAAAAAATATTTTTTTAATTAATTTATTTTGGCTGCGCCAGGTCTTCGTTGTGGCAGGCAGGCTCCTTAGTTGTGGCATGCATGCGGGATCTAGTTCCCCAACCAGGATCAAACCTGGGCCCCCTGCATTGGGAGCGCAGAGTCTTAGCTACTGCACCACAAGGGAAGTCCCCTAAGTTAGCTCTTGGGTGAAGTGCAGGGCCTCAACCTTGGAAGTCTTTTGAGAGGCAGACGCGGGTCCTCCAGCACTTCCTGGGTGGCTCTAGGATGAGAAATAACGACCCGGCGGTCTGGCCCTGGGCATTGGCTCTGTGCCTGGCTTGGTGCCGAGCGAGGCCCACGAACCCACCTCTCCTCCACCCTGGACGCTCCTCCAGGACATGCAGTTGGCATCACCTCTCATGGGTAAAGAGACTCCAGCCGTCACTCCGAATCTGCAGGGAAGTGGGTTTCAGGCCAGCCGTGCCCCAGCTGCAGCGCTCTTGACTGCCCCCTGGGCTGCTGTTTCCCCAGGAAGTTAGCTGTTCAGTGCAGTGGAAATGGGTCTCTGACTCCTGTGTTGGTTCTGGTGCCAATCCGTCCTCTTGCTGGACGGCTGTTCAGGTGTCCTGTTCCTGTGAATTTTCTTCCCTGGTTAACTGTCTGCGGGCCACCCAAGATTCCTCCAGCACCAGAAGGGTCAAGTCCCTTTGTCACTGCCCAGGACACACACCTGCACTGCTTGAGCTGGGTACCCAGCATGGCCACACCCGGAATGCCGGGCAGGAATCTACATGCTGTGATGAAACCGGGGCAGGGGCCGAGGCACTGAGGTCCAAAGTCACGGGCAGAACTCCAATGGCGTTCACTAAAAACAAGCCAAAGTGTGTTTTTCTTGGCCGTGCTGTGCTCTACTTATGCAGCTGCTTTTATGAACGTTCCGTGTAGGACTCACATTTGCCCTTAATAGATTGAATCCTGATCGATTCAGCACGGTGCTCGGATTTACCTTGGTAGTTTAAAAATCCCGTTCTGTTACTCTAGATATTTTCCATGTTTTTAGCTTTTGGTGTATGCAGTGTTGCACAGCGGAAAGGACATAGCTCAAGGTCATCCTAACCTGGGTTCAAATTCCAGCTCTGCCGCTTACTAGCCGTGCAACCTCGCAGGGCCTCCCGGTAACCTCTGGTGCGTTGTTTAAATAACGCCGTTCTTTAAGAGCAGATGAGCAAATCCACACCCCGCAGGGTTGGCCCGAATCTCGAATCTCAGGGAAGCAGCGCTAGAAGGGATCGGAATTTAGGAAGCAGAAAGCCGAGCGCTCGGGAGCAGTCTGTTCAGAGAGTAGAGCGTGACCACGTGGCAGGGCACAGGAACACGGCACTTTCTGGAAGGGGCCTCACCCGCCTCAACGAAGCGGCTCTCCTCAATGTGGACACCTTCACTGCTGCCTCGAGGGAACACTCGTCGGACAGCTGTCCCAACACAGACCAGGGTCAGGGGCATCCCGGGCCCCAGTGGACACGGCTGAGCTGATGTCTGGTGTACACCCTTCAGTCTCGAGTGGGTCGAACCGGCAGGTGTGGCCCCCTAGTGGAACGGCTCTGAGATGGCCAGGACCCTCCCTGCCCACCCCAGAGGGAGGCCTCCTGCGGGACCTGCGTGGGGTCGGAGTCCCGCTTCCCGTGTGGACGCCTCACCTCATCTTCCTCTCCTTCCCACCTACAGTTAGCTGCCCTTTTCTCAAAGATGGGAAACAGGGGGCTTCCCTGGTGGCGCAGTGGTTGAGAGTCCGCCTGCCGATGCAGGGGACACGGGTTCCTGCCCCGGTCCGGGAGGATCCCACATGCCGCGGAGCGGCTGGGCCCGTGAGCCATGGCCGCTGAGCCTGCACGTCCGGAGCCTGTGCTCCGCAACGGGAGAGGCCACAACAGTGAGAGGCCCGCGTACCGCAAAAAAAAAAAAAAGGGAAACAGGAACACAACGCCCAGTGTACATCTCTGCCATGAGGAGGGGCCGAGGCCACGGGCATCCTGGGCCCACTGCCACCCCCCACACCCCCACACCAGCAGCGCCCCCGGGGTGGGGGCAGCCCCTCCCAACCACTCCACCCTGCTGCTCCCCGCCCTGTGGACACAGAACTTTAAAGCTCTTACTCACCCAGTCTGTGCTGTCAAGGGCAGCACGCTGGAGTCCTGACGGGGCAGATTTACACATTCCTCTGATTTTTCTCACAAGCCTATCAAAAATACAAACCTGTTCCTCGGCCTCCGGGCCGGCCCAGTGCCCTCGGGTGCCCTCGGGTGCCCGGTGCTGTCCCAGAGTCTGTGGCACTGATGTTGCTGTTGGGATGTCAGAGCTCACACTGATTTTGGTGGGAGGCTTGTATGTGTTTTGATATTTCTGCTCGATGTCTGAAGGATCCATTCTTTACCTTGAAATTCATGAGTGTTCTATACCAGAATTTCCTGAAATGTGGCTTTCTGGATTCAGAGTTCTGCTCTTTTTTTTAATTGGGAAAATGCTCTTGGGTTACATATTTGAATGCATCTTCTGTTTCATTTGCCCGAGTTTTCCCCACGTCGGGTCCTGTTTTGATCCCCTTCGTCACTTTTATCTATTAGCTTCTTTCCAGTTTCATTTGCTCGTCTTTTCCATTCTCTAAGCTGCCGCCAGACCTCTCCAACTTTGTTGGTCATTCACGTCCACGAGCATCCAGCTCTGTCCCTTCTTCGTCTGTCCCATTCGTGAGTTAACAGTGAGGCTTTGATCCTCAGTGTGTTTCCATATGTCTGCAAGCTCCCTTTTAATCTCCTTCTGTAATGTTTTTCCATTTTGACTGTTGTATTTACTTCGCAATCTTATTGAATGATTTTCTTGGCGTTGGAGGAATGACTGTGAGACGTTTACTCCTGCTCATTGAGTTGAGTGACCGGGCCGTGCGTGCAGGTGGTGTTTTACTTGCACGTCGGGGCTGTTTAGGGCAGGCGAGCCTCTCCACACACCGTGGAAGTGGCTGACAACGAGGTCCTGGACACAGAGAACGGCAGAGCCACGGGACGCGCAGCTTCGTGGCCGAATCCTCTTGTGCTGACCTGGAAGGCATGTTTAGGACTTGACGTGAGGGAGAAATCAACTCTGTAGCCTAAATGCACACCCAGGTCCCACCCCAGGTAGAAGGACAAGGGGAAGGGAGGTAATAGAAAGAATATGAACTTTTTCTGGAAGGACAATTCAGATTATTTTAATGAACAGAAAACTCAGTGGTGATGGCAGGTCTCCCCGCGTCTGTCGCAGTTCCAGGTTCTGAAGGCTCCCACCAGCTTATCGGGGGGGGGTCCTCATTGTCCTGTGACCTCGCCTGATGGCGACCACGTCCTGGCCTGGCCTCCCCTCGACGAGGCAGGGGACCCCACCCCGGACACGGGTGGCCCAGGCCCAGGTCTTGAGTGACCCCAGGGGCTGGCCTCCCCGCTGAAAGGACGATGGCCTTTAGCGGGGACGCCCCTTTGCCGGCAGCCTATCTTTAGCCCGGGCCCACACTCTGCTTCTCCTCTTGCCGCGTCTCCGGTCTGTACTTGGGGACCAACTCATGCAATCGAGCAGACTGCCAGCCGCGGGTGGAGGACAGCCCTTCGCCCCGAGCCGAGGGAGCGGGGCCGCCTGACAGCCGGTGGCGGGCACCCAGGGGCTGAACGTTCCATCAATGCAAGACTCCTCCTGGGCCTTTTCTCAGACAGGAACTTAACACCTTCCTGGCCTCCTGCCTCTCCACTATGGCAGGGCCCGGGCCATCGACTTAGAACTTTTGAACAGATTCAGTATAAATCCTGACTTCATGAATTCCTGAGCCAGCAACTCAACGACAACAAAAACCAAACACCCTGAATGAAAAATGGGCGATGGAAGTGAACAGACATGTCTCTGAAGAAGAAACACAAGTGGGCAACAACCACGTGGACGGCGGGGGCGAATGAAGAGACCGCCCCCCCGCACCGCGGGAGCGGGGCTTGTGGGAGACAGGCGATGGCGGGGTCTGGGAAGAGCACGCGGGGGGGCTCGGGGCTGGGCGGGGCTTGGGCTGACGGCCTGGCATCTCTGCGAGCCGCCCCCATGAGCGGGGTCTGCCCTCTTGTAAGCTAGGGGCCACGAGGGCGCCCTCGAAAGGTGCCCTTCGCAGTGCGGGCCGTAGGTCCCGACCCACCGGAGGCCATAAGATCGACGCTCAGGCTGCAGCCGGCATCTCGCTCCCATGAAGGAGGGTGGGCGAGGAAGCCTCCACGTTCACGGCCCGTAGGGCACTGTCTCTTGTTTCTCACACACACCCCTTTAAAAAGTTGTCGAGCCGCGCTGCTGTAGCGCAGCTGTCCACCCACAAAGCCCGGAGTGGAGACCGCACCCAGGCCGGGTCTGCGGCAGCCCCGCACCCTGGCCCGGGGCGGGAGGCATGGCGGCCAGTGTAAGCGCGGGCGTAAGGCGCAGACCCCCAGCGGGTCATGGGGATGGCACCAGGGGTCCCTGCTGGTCTCCGGGTGCCCTGGGGCCAGCCAGGTGCAGAGGGAGACTGCTGACCAACTTGGTGTGCGTTTCCGTTTCTTCCTCCGGCCTTTTCCTGAGCAAAACCTGTGCCCGGGCCGTGACCTTCCCAGCCCTCTAAGAGGCTGCTGCGGGCCGTTCTGAGGGGTTGGTACAGGGCCGTTCCACCGGAAGGCGTGCTTGCAGGAGGTGGAACCTGCGTGCGCGCGCGCGCGCGTGAGTGTGCGCGTGTGTGCGTGCTTGCGTGCGTGAGCGCGCGTGTGTGCGTGTGGACTGTCCCTAAACAAGGAGGACGCAGGTGGAAACAGTCCCTAGCGTGCGTGGCGGGGAAGCGGACCGGCCTGGAGCACGCAGAGGGCGTCCGAGCAGAGAAACTGCTCACGGCAAGCAGCTCGTCCTAATTCCTGCAGCCAGAAAACCTGGCGGGAGCCAGCCTCCACCTCCGAGAGCCCGGGACACTGTGTGTGCGGGTCCTGACCACAGCAGCCTCCCCTGGAGGAGCGTGCGGGAAGGCGCCCCACGGAGAACAGAGGCTCCCCCGAAGCCACTTTCTCGCTGGGTGACCTGGAGCGAGTTACTTCACTTCTCTGAGCCTTGGATTTCTCTTTATTGGGGTAAGTATAGCTGCCCCACTCACCTCTCAGAGGTGCTCTGAGAGCGTGCTGCAAATGGTAAAGAACAGTAGCGGCGCGGCTGTTACTATTATCATCAGTCTGAATAGCCTTACCGGGCAGGCAGCGCACGGGCACTTTGCACGTGGGGAGAGAGGGTCAGCAGTACTGGGGCGAGGCCCGCCGTGTCACAAGCTGCCTGGGGAAAACAGAACCAGAACCCGGGCTTCTGAAACTTAGTCCAATGCTGTCTCCCCTATAACACAGTTGACCTTCAACTGGCATTTTAGTTGATAATTTAAATGTAACCAAGATGCTTAGATCTTTTTTCTCTCCTAAACCGTGATACGAGACTTGGAGCAATGTATTCAAGTTTCCTGCCATAATAGTTTTTCCATCAAAACTATATATAGGCATGTTCTAGATATAGATTTTTATAGCTCAATGGCCAGGAAGAGACCAGAAGAAGGAACAAAAAACTCACAAACAAGACTGCTAGTAGTCGGGGGGGATCACGAGCTATCTTATTACTATTAACTTTGCAAACTTCTTTTTGAGAAGTTTAAAAGCCCTGGGAAGGGCTTCCCTGGTGGCACGGTGGTTGAGAGTCCGCCTGCCGATGCAGGGGACACGGGTTCGTGCCCCGGTCCGGGAAGATCCCACATGCCGCGGAGCGGCTGGGCCCGTGAGCCATGGCCGCTGAGCCTGCGCGTCCAGAGCCTGTGCTCCACAACGGGAGAGGCCACAACAGTGAGAGGCTCACGTACCAAAAAAAAAAAGCCCTGGGAAAAGTGACACCATAATATCTTCCCCCTCCCCCTCCCCCTCCCCCTCCCCCTCCCCCTCCCCCTCCCCCTCTCCCTGCCTCGCTCTCGCTCTCTCGCTGAATTTTGATCCAGCCCATGCTGAGTGGACAAAGGGCCAGTGGTTTATGAACTCCTGCCTGGCTGGCTGAGGGCACAGTGCCTGGTGCACAGTAGGCTCTCAGTACCTGCTTATGAAAGTGATTAGTAGACTGGGTCTCGTTAGCCCTAAAGGAGTGAGAAGGACGTGGACATGGGGCTGAAAGTCAGAGCCCTAGACCTCAGGGCTGGCTCTGCCACCGACCGGCTGTGAGGTCCTGGCTCCATTCTGGTTTCACCGTTTCATCTCTCCAGGCGTCCACTTCTTCTCTAAAAGGCGAGGGTGGGATTCGATCAGGGATGGCAAATAGGTTTCCACTCCGATGCCAGCTGCAGTCGGTCGGGGTGCTGGTGGAGGTGTCAGCTAAGAAGGCCACTGAGGCGCCGTGGAATGGTGGTCTTGCTGGGGACTGGACACAGGGCAGACACCTGCCATCACCGGACTGGGTCGTCTCTAAGACCTTTCAGTTTTATGAATCAGTAACCAACAGTGTGCCTGGATTTGGTAGAAACTGAATTTTAGAATTAACTCGGGTAGCGCTGTGTAATTTCTGTGTTTTGTGTCGGAAAGCTTCTTTTCCTGTGGTTCTGGGATGCAAGAAATAAGGACTCAGAGGACTGTATTGGGGGTGTAACCAGGATTATGGGTTAAGATAACTTCTGCAAATTCTCCCAACTTCTCCAGGATGTAAAGGGAGTGCAGTATTGTTTGTCCCATTTTATAGGGAGAGGATTTGAGTATGACTTATTGCCCTGGGTTGTTTGTAGGTCTAGGCGTATATTTGGGCCACTTAACTCACTCATACTTTCCCTCCCAGAAAAACGGGTTCTAGCTAATTCAGCGTGCAGCCCGCCTCGGCACCGCTGGGTGGGTTCGCGTTACTCTGCCCTGGACCCTTCATCACGCCGAGGTGATGGCCCGCAGCTGCTCCCTAGAAAGGCCTGGGTTCGCCGCGTCACCGCCCAGGACTCCACTCCATTGAAACTCGATTCTGCTCTGGAGCTTTTGGGGCTCAGACCCAACAACCTCCTACCTTGCTCGACTTTTTTCCTTTTACGCCACAACTCGTGAGGGAACATCTACTAAGTATGTCATAAATGCTAACTGGCCACTTTGTATGTCAAAGGGATGCTCGGCCCCCGGGGAGTGACTGTCACTTGGACAAACTACACTTTAGAATGTGCGAAGACTTTAAGATAACACTCCTGGAAGCAGCAGTGTTCACAGAAGAAAACATATTAGAGTTAGATCTGAATTTCAGCCTTGTTTGACTGTTTATTACCTATATGATTGGGTTTCCTCGTGAGTAAAATGGGGATAATAAGGATGGTTGTGAGAAAAAAAGGACAGAATTACATAAAGTACCTGTTATAACACCTGTGTATCACAGGGATCCAATAGGTGCTAGTTTCCTTCCCATTACAAAATAACTTCAAAATGTCACACGCCAAAAAGTCCCAAAGATAAAAATACTTGGGGGGACTTCCCTGGCAGTCCAGTAGTTAAGAATCCGCCTTCCAATGCAGGGGTTGCGGATTCGATCCCTGGTTGGGGAACTAAGATCCCACATGCCGTGGGGCTAAGCTAAGCCCGTGCGCCACACCTACTGAGCCCGTGTGCCACAACGAAAGAGCCTGTGTGCCACAACTAAGACCCAACACAGCCAAAAAACCCCACAAAACTCAAGGATTATGTGAATACTTTCTTACTATAAAATATCCAAGAAGTATGAATATAGAGAGTGTCAAAAAATTAGTTAATTAATTAATTTTCAAAATGCTTGGGGTCTGGCGGTTCCAGCTTCCGTGGCAGTAAGCTGGCCCCAGAACCGTTTAGAGCTGGCCCGGAAGCCAGGTGGACGCCGGGGATGCCGTCAGAGGAAACCATTTAAATAAACCCCCGTAAGTGGAAATCAGCCCCTCGAACAGGCGGGAGGGGTGCCGGAAAGTCGTGTCACTTTAACACCCTGCTGAGATGTCATTGCTGGAACGGGGAACAGGAGGACAGATTTTGGGGAGTCCTCAGGCTGGGTGGCCGCCTGAGCCCAGCAGAGGGACATTCTGAGGGTCAGGCTGCCTTTCTGACGCAGGCCCGTCTGTCCTGGTACGGGGGCAGGTCCAGCTGTCCCAGGAGCCGGTCTGGGTGACCTGGGAGGTGTGTCCCCGAGAGTACAGGGGCCCTGCCTGAGGATGGAGGGAAAGGTGGAGACAGCACTGGCCTCGGCCCAGGCCGCCCCCGGCTCACGGCCACCTGGTCCCTGTGTGGCTCTGCCTCTAAAGGGAAGGCTGGGACCGGGTGGGCTGTGAGGTGCTACTGTGTGAAGCTCTGTGGTCTCAGCGTGGATTCACGTTCCACCAGGTGTGCCAGAGCGTTGTCTGTGTTTGTCACTGGTGCAGGACTATGTGAGATTGTATCATTTTCTTTATGTATCTTTAAAAATTTTCTATCCTGCACTTAAATCGCTTATATGACTATAAAAAAATCAAAATTTGCCTAAGTCTCTCTCAACTCTGTGTATGTTGATTTCCTAAACCGATACGCGATTTGTGTTTGAGAGGAAGAGACTGTATCTCATCTTACTCAGCTATTTCCACAAAGAAAGCTTATGTGAGACAAGGCCTAATGCCCACGGTTTCTGCCCCGACCCTAAACCTCTAAGCATTTTAGTGAGCTCTGGGGCTAGTGCGTGTAGGGGTAATAATTCCGTGATTTCAAACACACATTTCATCTCTCCCTTTGTCGACATGGATCATTAATGACTGATTTATTCCAGCAATTTATTCTAGCTGTGTTTCTTCTGAAAAAGAAACCTGTGCTTGGGAATCAGACACTTGAGCTTGAATCACAGAGTTTTCACCCAAAACCATGAGACCTGAGTCACGTCACCTGACAATGTTTCATCAATAAGCCTTGGCTTGCTTGATGGTAACAGGAATAATAATGTATTATAAGAAACATAATTAAATTAATGTGAATTACGATGCAAATTATTAGTTATTTTTTCTATATCTTCCATTTACAATCTTCACTAAGAACATATCAGTATTATACGTATGTTTCTATAGCCCCAACTCCAGGAAAATGCCCGCACTCGAGTGTTCAGGATGTAAATATTTGCATCATCGGTCCTGAGTATTCTGTGTGCAGCCCCGCCGTGGGCAGCAGGTGCTCCGAGGCGGCCGCAGTACAGGCACGAGGTTCGGACCCGTTGGCTGCTTTTTCCAGCGGGAACTGAGCGCATCCCGTGCGTGCGGCGGGGGGAGGACGCAGGTGGTCTCCGCGCTGAGAGCGTCAGGTGGGGACGGAGTGCGGGCCGTGCAGCTGTGGGGACACGAGGACATGCGGGGTGGGGTGGGGAGGGGGACTGTCGGAGGCCCTGGTGGAGGGGTGTCCTGAGAGGCTGCAGCCTGGGTGCAAGGGACCCTCCTGACAGATGGAGAAAGGAGACAAGCACCCACGGGGCGGGGCCCGCAGGCACTGAAGGGCAGGGAAGAGGGGGCTCAGGGCACAGGGCAGGCAGCTCACCTTCAGCTCTCTTTCCTCCCCCTCCTTTTCTTTAAGGTGGTAAAATGTACATAAAACCTGCCGTTTTAACTGCCTTAAGTGCACAGCTCGGACATGAAGTGCACTCACAGGGCTGTGCAACCATCACCGCTTTCCCTCTCCAAAGCCCTTTCACCAGCTTCTGTTAAAAGCTCTTCCTGTCTTTTTCTTGCCCCTTTCTAGGCACTCGAGTAATCTTAACGGAATTGCTTTACAACCATATCGTTGAATATACCTAGTAAAATCCTTGGCAATCCTTCACTTTGAAACCTTTCCCAAAAAGCCCACCAGTGAATTCATTGTAAGTTGCCTGGTTGGCTCTTTTCCCCCCTGGGAGAAGGGCCAGCCTCTCCCTAAATGTGAATCCAGCTGTTGGAGGGTGGACATTTATCCACTGTACCCCACGGGCTCAAAGAAGAGTCTTTCAGAGGACACGACCCCCCCACAGGTGACACAAGCCTTCCTGGACAAGATGCAGGGCCCCAGGCGTATTTAGCAGGTGGCCAGATGGGGGCCGATGCCCAGCAGACACGTTACTCCTTCTTACACACTGAAGTCCCCTGGCTGTGCAGGACACAGAGCTGGCGGACGCACGGGCAGACGCGTTGCGCCGTGAGCTGAGAACACCGAGACCGCACACGTGGCCCCCATTCGGGTGACTTGTTTTCCAAACGACCAGTCAGTTATTCCAACACCACTTACAGTGTGACCATTATAATAACTGAATTACCACATACACCTAATTTTGCTTCTAAATTTCCTCCTCTGGTCTGTTGATCTAGCTGTTCCTACATGAGCACCATCTGTTTTATTATTACGGTTTCAGTATGTGATTGCAAATACGATTCTTCACTTAAAAATCTGATGGAATTTAAATCTAGATTCACATTACAAAAGCATCCCATTGGGACCACATTAAACATTTATAGTTTAATGTGGAACGTTGCCATTTTTGCAAAATTAAGTTTTTTCATCTAGGACCATGACATACGGCTCTCCAGTTATTCAAGTCTTTTCAAGGTTTTTGTTTTTTTAATATTTATTTATTTATATTTATTTTAGCTGTGCCGGGCCTTAGTTGGGGCACGCAGGATCTTTTAGTTGTGGCGTGAGGGATCTCGTACCCCAGCCAGGGACCGAACCCGGGCCCCCTGCATTAGGAGCGTGGAGTCTTACCCACTGGACCACCAGGAAGTCCCCAAGTTCTTCTTAAGGTTGATGAAATAGATATGACCTTTACCATCTAGTGAGAAGACTGACAATTTACAAAACAACGTAATAAACTGTGATGAGCGTCCACAGAGGAGCGTCCACACCGGACTTTGCGGACCGATGACCAGTCGCTTGTGTGGCCCCCGCACGCATCACAGTTCACTCACGCCGGCGCATCTCACGGCTGCACCTGGGCCCTTGCCTGACCTGCTCCTTCGACGTGGGGTGCCGCCCCTCCCTCCCCAGCCCTCTTCCCTGCCCCTGTGCTGTCCCAGAGGACTTCTTGCCCTTTAAAAACCGACCAAGTCATCCCTGTGGCACTCCCCGCCACCTCCCTGCACGTGGCTCACGGCCTCTCAGGCCATTCCTGGGCTGGCTGCACCTGCACCACGTGTGCCTCGGGGCCCGGCCGTGCTTTCCCTGCTCAGACCCTCTGCTGTCTGTGGGCGGGAGGTGCCCAGGCTCAGCCCAGGCCCACTGCCTGCCCGCGCGTTGCCGCCCTGGGTGAGGCTTCAGAGGAGCCGGCTGAGCGGGGCTGGGCCGAGTGAGTTCTGTTTGCTTCCTGACTCTCTCTGCAGCGAGAGCTCCATGTGGTCCAGGCTCGTGGGCCAGTGTTGTCCTTGGCCGAGCCTGAAGGAATCGGCCATGCTGGGTGGAGAAACAGAGGGTCTCCAGAGCAGACACCCCACACTCTGCTTTAGCCGCTCCCTTTGCAAAACTCTGCCTAAAACAAGAAGAGCCCAATCAGGCTGGCCCTGCCCTCCCTCAGCCAAACACGCCTCTCCCCAGGTGCCCAGCAGGAGCTCTTTGTCTCTGAAGGGACCGGCCCAGGCCTCCGCAGCAGAAAGACGCCTGCGCGCCCATCCAAATATTAGCTGTGGACACGTTCCTACTTTGAAAACAGGAGACGCTGTGCTGGGAGCCTCGGCTTCCAGAGAACACAATCGCCTCTGTTTTCCTTTTTCCAGCGGACTGAAGCTGACACCGGCAGTGACCTTCTCTTCACTCTGCCCAAGGCTTGGAGGTCGGGGCTTTTCCCTGCCTGGGCCCAACAGCAGGAGTGAAACCTGAGAAACAGGAGGACCCCCGGGCAGTCCACAGGGACCCCTGGAAGGCTGACGAGCTTCATCACGTCTGTGAGGGGAAACTTGCCCTAAACCCATGTTAATGTCTTACCTCCTGCACACGCGGCCTGGAGAAGGTTCCAGGACGCAGCTGCAGCCTGTAACCAAAACGAGTATTTTCCATCTCACTGTCTGGTCATACAACGAAGCTCAATTGATCAGATTAGAAAAGTGTTGCGCAGTGGGGCAACGCTGAGTCACGGCCTTTAAAAAAGTACTAGACCCCGGCTCAAGCTAGACTGTGGCCTGTCGGGATGGAGTTTCTCAGGGTAGATATTAAAGCAAATCGACAAGTGTGTCAAGAGCAATGAGGCTGACTTTCAGCTGTGTGCGGCGGCGCTCCGTGGGCGTGATCCCCGACGGCGGCGCTGCTGGGGCCTGCGGTCGCAGGGAGGAGCGCTCGCCACGAGCCCAGGCTTGAACCACATGCGTCGGCTGAGCTTTCCCCCACGGGACAGTGAGTGGAGAAACTGTATTGTGAGTGGTTTTAAAAAGCTCTGTAACCTGGGACTTCCCTGGCGGTCCAGTGGTTAAGACGCCACGCTTCCACCGCAGGGGGCACGGGGTCGATCCCTGGTCTGGGAACTAAGATCCTGTGTGCCATGTGGCCAAAATAAATAAATAAATAAAATTATAAGAGAAAAAAAAAGCTCTATAATCTGAAAGTGGAAACAACCCAAATGACCATCAACTGATGAAAAAATAAAATGTGACCCATCTGTACAGTGGACTGTTAGGAGGCTACGAAGAGGAACGAGGTGCTGACACACACGGGTGAGCTTTGGAAACGCTATGCTCAGTGAAAGACGTCAGGAAAACGGCCAAACATTGTACAAGTCCACTTACGCGAAGTATCGAGACTACGCAAATCCACAGAGACAGGAAGTAGATTGGGGCTCGCTGGGGGCAGGGAGAATGGGGAGGGGAGAGGGAGAATGGGGAGGGGAGGGAGAATGGGGAGGGGAGAGGGAGAATGGGGAGGGGGGAGGATGGTGAGGGGAGAGGGAGAATGGGGAGGGGTGGGGGAATGGGGAGGGGTGGGGGAATGGGCAGGGGAGGGAGAATGGGGAGGGGAGGGAGAATGGGGAGGGGAGAGGGAGAATGGGGAGGGGGGAGGATGGGGAGGGGAGAGGGAGAATGGGGAGGGGTGGGGGAATGGGGAGGGGTGGGGGAATGGGGAGGGGAGGGAGAATGGGGAGAGGAGGGAGAATGGGGAGGGGAGAGGGAGAATGGGGAGGGGAGGGAGGATGGGGAGGGGAGAGGGAGAATGGGGAGGGGACAGGGAGAATGGGGAGGGAGGGAGAATGGGGAGGGGAGAGGGAGAATGGGGAGGGGGGGAGGATGGGGAGGGGAGAGGGAGAATGGGGAGGGGTGGGGGAATGGGGAGGGGAGAGGGAGGATGGGGAGGGGAGGGAGGATGGGGAGGGGAGGGAGAATGGGGAGGGGAGAGGGAGAATGGGGAGGGGAGGGAGGATGGGGAGGGGAGAGGGAGAATGGGGAGGGGAGGGAGGATGGGGAGGGAAGAGGGAGGATGGGGAGGGGAGGGAGGATGGGGAGGGGAGAGGGAGAATGGGGAGGAGAGGGAGGATGGGGAGGGAAGAGGGAGGATGGGGAGGGGAGAGGGAGGATGGGGAGGGGAGGGAGGATGGGGAGGGGAGAGGGAGAATGGGGAGGGGAGGGCAGATGGGGAGGGGAGAGGGAGGATGGGGAGGGGAGAGGGAGAATGGGGAGGGGAGGGGGAGGATGGGGAGGGGAGGGGAGAATGGGGAGGGGAGGAGAATGGGGAGGGGAGAGGGAGGATGGGGAGGGGAGGAGAATGGGGAGGGGAGAGGGAGGATGGGGAGGGGAGGGAGAATGGGGAGGGGAGGGCGAATGGGGAGGGGAGAGGGAGGATGGGGAGGGGAGAGGGAGGATGGGGAGGAGAGGGAGGATGGGGAGGGGAGAGGGAGGATGGGGAGGGGAGGGAGGATGGGGAGGGAAGAGGGAGGATGGGGAGGGGAGGGAGGATGGGGAGGGGAGAGGGAGAATGGGGAGGGGAGGGAGGATGGGGAGGGGAGAGGGAGGATGGGGAGGGGAGAGGGAGAATGGGGAGGGGAGAGGGAGAATGGGGAGGGGAGGGGAGGGAGAATGGGGAGGGAGGGAGAATGGGGAGGGGAGAGGGAGAATGGGGAGGGGGGGAGGATGGGGAGGGGAGAGGGAGAATGGGGAGGGGTGGGGGAATGGGGAGGGGAGAGGGAGGATGGGGAGGGGAGGGAGGATGGGGAGGGGAGGGAGAATGGGGAGGGGAGAGGGAGAATGGGGAGGGGAAGGAGGATGGGGAGGGGAGAGGGAGAATGGGGAGGGGAGAGGGAGAATGGGGAGGGGAGGGAGGATGGGGAGGGGAGAGGGAGAATGGGGAGGGGAGGGAGGATGGGGAGGGAAGAGGGAGGATGGGGAGGGGAGGGGAGAATGGGGAGGGGAGGAGAATGGGGAGGGGAGAGGGAGGATGGGGAGGGGAGGAGAATGGGGAGGGGAGAGGGAGGATGGGGAGGGGAGGGAGAATGGGGAGGGGAGGGCGAATGGGGAGGGGAGAGGGAGGATGGGGAGGGGAGAGGGAGGATGGCGAGGGGAGGGAGGATGGGGAGGGGAGAGGGAGGATGGGGAGGGGAGGGAGGATGGGGAGGGAAGAGGGAGGATGGGGAGGGGAGGGAGGATGGGGAGGGGAGAGGGAGAATGGGGAGGGGAGGGAGGATGGGGAGGGGAGAGGGAGGATGGGGAGGGGAGAGGGAGAATGGGGAGAGGAGGGGGAGAATGGGGAGGGGAGGGGAGGAGAATGGGGAGGGGAGAGGGAGAATGGGGAGGGGAGAGGGAGAATGGGGAGGGGAGGGGGAGAATGGGGAGGGGAGGGGAGGAGAATGGGGAGGGGAGAGGGAGAATGGGGAGGGGAGGGAGAATGGGGAGGGGAGGGCGAATGGGGAGGGGAGAGGGAGGATGGGGAGGGGAGAGGGAGGATGGGGAGGGGAGGGAGGATGGGGAGGGGAGAGGGAGAATGGGGAGGGGAGGGAGGATGGGGAGGGAAGAGGGAGGATGGGGAGGGGAGAGGGAGAATGGGGAGGGGAGGGAGGATGGGGAGGGAAGAGGGAGAATGGGGAGGGGAGGGGAGAATGGGGAGGGGAGGAGAATGGGGAGGGGAGAGGGAGGATGGGGAGGGGAGGAGAATGGGGAGGGGAGAGGGAGGATGGGGAGGGGAGGGAGAATGGGGAGGGGAGGGCGAATGGGGAGGGGAGAGGGAGAATGGGGAGGGGAGAGGGAGGATGGGGAGGGGAGGGAGGATGGGGAGGGGAGAGGGAGAATGGGGAGGGGAGAGGGAGAATGGGGAGGGGAGAGGGAGAATGGGGAGGGGAGGAGAATGGGGAGGGGAGAGGGAGAATGGGGAGGGGAGGGCAAATGGGGAGGGGAGAGGGAGGATGGGGAGGGGAGAGGGAGAATGGGGAGAGGAGGGGGAGAATGGGGAGGGGAGGGGAGGAGAATGGGGAGGGGAGAGGGAGAATGGGGAGGGGAGAGGGAGAATGGGGAGGGGAGGGGGAGAATGGGGAGGGGAGGGGAGGAGAATGGGGAGGGGAGAGGGAGAATGGGGAGGGGAGGGAGAATGGGGAGGGGAGGGCGAATGGGGAGGGGAGAGGGAGGATGGGGAGGGGAGGGAGGATGGGGAGGGGAGAGGGAGAATGGGGAGGGGAGGGAGGATGGGGAGGGAAGAGGGAGGATGGGGAGGGGAGAGGGAGAATGGGGAGGGGAGAGGGAGAATGGGGAGGGGAGAGGGAGGATGGGGAGGGGGGAGGATGGGGAGGGGAGAGGGAGAATGGGGAGGGGTGGGGGAATGGGGAGGGGAGAGGGAGGATGGGGAGGGGAGGGAGGATGGGGAGGGGAGAGGGAGAATGGGGAGGGGAGGGAGGATGGGGAGGGAAGAGGGAGGATGGGGAGGGGAGGAGAATGGGGAGGGGAGAGGGAGGATGGGGAGGGGAGGGAGAATGGGGAGGGGAGGGCGAATGGGGAGGGGAGAGGGAGAATGGGGAGGGGAGAGGGAGGATGGGGAGGGGAGGGAGGATGGGGAGGGGAGAGGGAGAATGGGGAGGGGAGAGGGAGAATGGGGAGGGGAGAGGGAGAATGGGGAGGGGAGGAGAATGGGGAGGGGAGAGGGAGAATGGGGAGGGGAGGGCAAATGGGGAGGGGAGAGGGAGGATGGGGAGGGGAGAGGGAGAATGGGGAGAGGAGGGGGAGAATGGGGAGGGGAGGGGAGGAGAATGGGGAGGGGAGAGGGAGAATGGGGAGGGGAGAGGGAGAATGGGGAGGGGAGGGGGAGAATGGGGAGGGGAGGGGAGGAGAATGGGGAGGGGAGAGGGAGAATGGGGAGGGGAGGGAGAATGGGCTGGGGAGGGGGAGAATGGGGAGGGGAGGGGGAGAATGGGGGGGAGGGGGAGAATGGGGAGGGGAGGAGAATGGGGAGGGGAGAGGGAGAATGGGGAGGGGAGGGCGAATGGGGAGGGGAGGGGGAATGGGGAGGGGAGGGGGAATGGGGAGGGGAGAGGGCGAATGGGGAGGGGAGGAGAATGGGGAGGGGAGAGGGAGGATGGGGAGGGGAGGGCGAATGGGGAGGGGAGGGTGAGAATGGGGAGGGGAGGGAGGATGGGGAGGGGAGAGGGAGAATTGGGAGGGGAGGAGAATGGGGAGGGGAGGGAGGATGGGGAGGGGAGAGGGAGAATGGGGAGGGAAGAGGGAGAATGGGGAGGGGAGAGGGAGAATGGGGAGGGGAGAGGGAGGATGGGGAGGGGAGGGCGAATGGGGAGGGGAGGGTGAGAATGGGGAGGGGAGGGTGAGAATGGGGAGGGGAGGGAGAGAATGGGGAGGGGAGGGGGAATGGGGAGGGGAGGGCGGATGGGGAGGGGAGGGAGAATGGGGAGGGGAGGGAGAATAGGGAGGGGCTTCTAATGGCTGTGGGGCTTCTTTATGGACGGATAGAAATGTTCTCAAGTTTACTGTGGCCGTGGTTGCGAACCCTGTGAATAAACTAAGAATGCTGAATTTCACACTTTAAACGGGTGAGCTGTTTGGTATGTGAGCTGTATCTCGATAAAGCTGTTTTTTAAAAAACCTGTAGTTTTTGTTGTCTATACAGACCCACTTAAAACAGCCCATTTAGTGCAATTGAGGGTACCTTTTTAAGTGAACTCTTTTGGTTTGTGGAAAGCTAAAAGTCTCACCATCCTGTCTCGGACGCACCCACTTGGTCAGAAGTGAAGGTGTTGGTGTCCCACAAGTCCACCTCTCCTCAGGGGGTCCAGGGCCAAGAGAGAGGATGGCCAGTGGCCTTCCCGGCAGTGTGGGGGCCCCCCTTGGCTCCCCGGGCCGCCCCAGGGAGCAGCTGGTGTTCCGGGGCTAGCACAGGCCCCTGAGTGCCCACAGAGAAGCCAAACCCAGCCCTGCTTCTCCCAGCCCCGGGAATATGGCGGGAGCGAGAGTGTCTCAGTTTCATGGGGAGAGTCACTGAAGTCGCCGCCGTCACCCACTCTACAAGTGGCCGTTTCAGAGTTGGCCTTTCCTCCTCCCCCAAGCCTTCTCGACCTGCGTCCTCTCAGCCAATGACCTTGACTGACCTCTGTCGACCGGAACTCCCTGGAGGTCCACTTCAGCCTGTCAGTCCCCCTGTTGTGGTGGGTGATGTGTCCAGTCTGAGGCCCCCTCGGTCCCTCACGCTCTGGAGCCCGCACCAGAGGGTCGTCACCTGAGGGTTACTCCTAACAGCTCTGGTGCGGAGCACCTCCTTTACGTCTAACCTCCCCCGACCCCGTCCTCTACCTCCCCTTCCTCATTTCTCTGTCGCCTTCACAGACGGTCTCCACTGGACCTCTGTCCTCACTGCCTCCATGCCGCCCCCCGTCCCGCTGCATCGGTTCCCGGTCCTCACGTACTTGACCTCTTTTTAGAACCTGCCACTTTTGGCCACTCCCGTTGCTCACCACACTCTTCTCTGTTTCTGTCCCATCGCAGTCTCTTTACCACTCCTCCACGGCCACTTTTACTTTCGTCCTCTTCCAGCCTGACCTTTAAATGCTGGCGACCCCTGGCCTTGGTCCCTAAGACCCCCTCAGGCTTCAAGATTTATATTCTCATTGCTAATCTGGACGGGCTGGGAGGTGGGTGAGGTTTCTTGGTGTCCAGGGTAATCTTGGTAATCTTACGTTTCAATATTCAAATGGGGAAAGGCTTAGAGGCCATGGGTGCAGATAAGATAGGAAGTTAACACTTTACGTGGTTGCCAGCAGAGGAGTGGCCTGATTAACCCTGTGTTTGGGAGATGGCCGGCCAGGAGGGTAGATGGTGAGGGACGTGGCCACGGTCAGGCCTGGAGAGCCAAGGGGGGCCCAGCGAGGGCAGTGCCGGTGGCAGATCAGCAAACACCCAGAACCCAGCGCTCAACGTGGGCGACCTCGCGGATGACAGCGCCCCTGCTCCCGGGCTGCAGACCGGCTCTGAGGGGCGTGCTTCCCCCTCAGACCCGTTGCTCACACACCCAGTAACCACGTGCCGGGTTTGCGCAGGACAGCGCTCTCCTGCCCTTGTGTTCTCTTCTCCCTCTCAGGCTGGAGGCTTGTTCACTGGGCGACACAGAGGAAGGAGGCCAGACAACCAGTTTGTCTTTGGAAATCGACTGTGCCCCTGCCCAGAGTCCCAGACAGAGCGACCCAGGCTCTGATGATGAGAGAGCAAGAGAACCATCTTCCTTTGGTGGTTAAATTAGATGCAAAAGACATGATGAATTATCAGATGGAGATTCATCTTCCCTGTCTCCTAGGAGCTTGCTTTCTGAGAAGCATTTAATGGTCTCGGCGCCAAGCAAACCGTGAGAGACCACAAGTGGGAGGATCATTGTGCCGATTCTGTGGACGCTCCCGGTTGCACACCCAGGGGCTGGCGGGGTGGCCGTGGTTCCGGCCCAGCTTTGCTAGCTCTCAGCTCCCAGGGTGAATTCTGTTAGGAGCCGTCTTAACAGAACCTCTTTCTCTTTCCCGAGGGGAGCAACATGCTTCGTGTATGACTTCATTCATCCTCAGTTGCTGAAGATCCTCACTGCTGTTTGTGTGTGTGAGACCAGGGTTAGGCTGTGTCAGGAGGGCTCAGGTCCAGAACAAGCCACTGCGGCTGAGTTTTAGCAGGAGATTTATTGTACGATTCTCAGCAGTTTACAGCATTACTTGTGTAAGGGCTGAAGAAACAGACGCAGGTTCAGGAGTGATTCCCAAAGCCATACCTCAGAACCTGGCCGCCGAGGAAGCTGCTGCCTCTCCCTGGATCTGGAAGCCTCCAGCCCCGAAAGCCTCCATTGGGCCTGGAAGCCACACCTGTTCTCCCGGCTCCAACCCAAGTCGCATCATGGGGACTGGCAGCTGCATGCGGGCGCCCGCCTCCCCACCTCCTCCCAGCCGCCGGCTTGTCCTGGGCTCCCCGTGGAGTGGGCACCCCTGAGACCGTGGCTGCCTGGCACAGAGGGGTGTCCACCTCACCTAGGCCCCAGTGCCTACAAATCAGACCCAGATCCCTAACGGCAACGGGGCTGGAGAAGGAGACTCTTTTTTTTAATAAATTTATTTATGTATTTACTTTTGGCTGCATTGGGTCTTTGTTTCTGTGTGCGGGCTTTCTCTAGTTGTGGCAAGCGGGGGCTACTCTTTGTTGAGGTGCACGGGCTTCTCATTGCGGTGGCTTCTCTCCGTTGTGGAGCATGGGCTCTAGGCGCGTGGGCTTCAGTACTTGTGGCACGTGGGCTCAGTAGTTGTGGCGCACAGGCTTAGTTTCTCTGTGGCATGTGGGATCTTCCTGGACCAGGGCTCGAACCCGTGTGCCCTGCATTGGCAGGTGGATTCTTAACCATTGCGCCACCAGGGAAGTCCCAAGAAGGAGACTCTTGCATTCGTTTTGTGTGAAGGTGGGGAACGAATGTCAGGAACCAGGCCGCATCCCCACACAGAGGCCCTGTGGTCAGGAGAGGACACGTCCCACACTTGGGAAGGAAGGGACCCTGACTCACCACACGCCGCCTTGGCTTTGGTCTGGGCAGGTGGTCCTCCCTGCATCTCACGCAGCTCGGCGCCCGTCCCGCACCCAGCCTGGACCCTCCCAGCCTTCACAAGAGGCCACATCTTCAGCCCCTCTGTCCTCCTGAGGTCCCTCCCGCGTGCTGTGCCCCACAGGCTCCTCCAAACCACTGGGCATGTGCGTCGCCCGAGCCTGTGAGGACACCAGTCACCCTCTTGTTGTTTCCTGTGTGATAGTCTCGAGTCGCTGACTGGATCACAAAGTCCTGGAGGAGGAATGGGGACCCGGCCTGTGGTCGTCTTGTCTCCCTGACACTTCACAGCTCAGGGCTGAAACAGAAAAGCCCCTCAACCCCCATCCTCAGGAGATCCTGTTTCCTACACCGTGGACGGGTGGTCACGGCAGCCCCTCTCCGTGTGTGTGGTGGGTCAGGACCGAGAGATGAGCTGCAGGAAGAGGCACCGAGGTCTCCACCACCCGCTGCCGAGTGGAACCTCCCTCTTCCCAAATCCCACTGCAGGCGAGCCCGAGGCCTTGGCCCACGAGGCTCGGCCTTGGGTCCTCCTCTCGGGCTCCCTGCCCCGTGGACACGGGAAGCGAACAGAGCAGGAGACAGGAGACGCAGCACGAGGTGCGGGCCCCACCGCAGGAATTAGTTACAGCTGGTGCGAACCCAGCCTCTCCTTCCCGCCTTCTCCAAAACACACAGGCGGGGGAGAGGCCTCCCTCAAGACTCTGGAGCCCAGCTCTCCCTTCTCCGCCCCAGGGAGGTCCCACGGCCACCACAGGGGCCCATCCCGGCTCAGCTGATGCAGGAGGAGGGCCGGGGGTGGGTTCAGACGGGAGAGAAGGGAAATCATCAGGGGAATTCCTCCTCTCCCCAGATTGCTCTCCGCACCCCCGGGAAAAGGAGAAGAACGCAAGCTGACTTTTGATAGATCGGCACATCTGTCTCAAACATAAGCCCCAATTCATTCAAAGTCCTTTAAGTCTGCTCTGCATTCTCAGCATGAAGTATTTCTCCCAGAAAAGGTGACACGGTGTTGCTTTTAAAAAGTACAACTGAAATATGCAGGGTAAAAGTCAGAGGCTCACTGAGAGTGTGTCTGACAAGACGCCTGCTTCTCGTCTGGGTTCTGAGCACGGACCCCGAGCCTCTTCCCACCCCCGACTCATACGTATTAGCTCATGAATCTGAGCGCGAACAGCCAGCTTTCCTTAAGTCTGTCCTCATACTTACTCATTCCTGCGTTTTCCGTGCAAATTCTTATTTGCAGTAAATATCACCACTGTTTTCCAGGTCCCACGTGTGGTTAATGCAGCGAAAGGTAAGGAAAGGCCATGTTGGCAGCTCTGCAGTAAAACTTAAAGGGCGGGTGGTGACCCCGACGGCCATTCCAAGAAACGCCTTGGCTCAAGAGATGGTTGTGTTTAGAGAAATGGTCGGGAGGCTCACGTCCACTCAGCTCTGGGGTCTGGGGTGTACGCAGGGTCCCCGAGGATACACAGGGTCTGGTGGTTTTAAAAATGTCCTGTAAACAAAATGTAGGCCTGTGGCTGTGATGGAGCTTCAGGACACGGGGCCCAGCACAGACGGCCGTTCCCCACGGGCTCGGGAGCCTGGGCATAAGGAAAAGGGGGCAGCTTTCTGTCGGGGGCGTTTTCAATTTCCACCTGGTCATTCTCCCCTCTGCCCCACCCTGGAATGAAGCCTCAGCCCCACAGATGGTTTTCACACTGTAGTGCTGGTGATTGACACAAGCTTCCAGCAGGAATTTGATATAAATCTTCAGTTGCCTTCAAGCGAGAAAAGGGCTGCTTCCCTGGCCTGCATGGAACGAGACAGATGACCCAGAACCTGTGTTGCCCTAATGACTTCTTTTCTTTTTTCTTTTCTTTTCTTTTCTTTTCTTTTATCTCTTCAGTGTGTTCAAACTGTTGTTCCTAATGACAAGACGTGATGGAGAAAAGGCCAAGATTGCCTGAACAGTATGTCTTTTGTAAAAAAAACAATACTTCCTAAAAGTGCTGAAGTTGCCACAGTTGACAAGCATGGAGAAAGGAAATCCACGTACAAACTTGTAAGAAAGAGAGGGGGGAACACTCTTCCAGGAACCAGTAAGAAAACAATGAGATTAGCCACAGGCTGGGAGAAAATATTTGCCGGACATGGTGTTTCCCAAAAGAACTTCCATTCAAAATACAGAAGGGACTCCTACAAACCCATGGTAACAGAAAACGCACTAAAAACAGAGTGAAGGATTTGAACAGAATTTCACAGAAGATGCATCAAAGAGTCCAGGACAGAGCCTCCACATCATCATGGGAGAAATTCAGATGAAACCCCTGCGAAGGTATCCCCACACCCACGGGAACGCTAAAATGTAAAGACCACGTGTATCAAGTGCTCGTGAGGTTGAGGCGGTGCCGACGCTCATCGTCGTCGCTGGCGGGAACGTAAGCTGTCCGGCCCCACCGGCTGCCTCATCGTATGTTAGACTCACAATATGGCTCATGTGTTCTCACAAAAACGTTCATGGGAGGAGCTTCCCGGGTGGCGCAGTGGTTGAGAGTCCGCCTGCCGATGCAGGGGACGCGGGTTCGCGCCCCGGTCCGGGAAGATCCCACATGCCGCGGAGCGGCTGCGCCCGTGAGCCATGGCCTCTGGGCCTGCGCGTCCGGAGCCTGTGCTCTGCAACGGGAGAGGCCACAGCAGTGAGAGGCCCGCGTACCGCAAAAAACAAACAAACCAAAAAAAACCATTCATGGGAGCTTTATTCATAAAAGCCAAACCATGCGGGAACAAGAAGTCTTGTTTGTTGCTGGTGATGGACAACTAGGTGTCCGTCAACAGGTGAGTGGATAAACGGCCAGAGGACCGGAACCTAGGCTGCTGCACAGCAGAAAGAGAATGAACTCCGGACACACACGACAGCGTGATGACAAGAGCTGGGAGAAGAGAAGCCGGACACAGAGCCCCGCCGTCCGCCTGCGCGTCCCTGGAGTCCAGAGCCCAGGAACCACCCCAGTGGCAGGAACCACACCAGTAGTCGCCCGGGGCAGGGGGAAGGGGAGGGCTAGGGGCACAGGGATACCCACGTTTCAGGAGGACGTCCCACGTCTCGAGCGGGTGGCGGTTCCCAGGTGCACACATTCGTCAGGACTCACGCTGCAGACTTCAATGTGTGCGTTTTACTGTATGTAAACTACACGTCCGTGAACCTCATGGAAACGATAGCGGCGTCTTCAGGACTGGTCGTCTGGGGAAGGCGCCCCCTCCTGTACGTCTGTGGGCGTGACAGAAATTGGGTCTGAGTTCAGTGACCTTCGTGAAAATATCGAACAGGGCCCTTTTTTACCTGGTTGCGGCACATATTCATACTGGGGCCAGGGGGTTGTTCTGATTTTTCAGCAGACCCCAGATTTAACCTCAGAAGCGCTTTCCAGCCTGACTTTAAATGTTCCATGTAGCGCTGCTCTGCCTTGGAGGAACTGCCAATTCTGTGTTAGAGTTCTCCAGAAAAGGCCACTTTAAAAAGGGAAAAAGGAAGGAACATTCAGGGCGTTGCATCGCAGAGCTGTGTGTGTTGAAAACTTGCCTCGATTTACACTGTATTTTCTACTAGAAACAGTGTTTTGAAAATATCTACAAATGCCATGTTATCCATCTGTCATAAATATGTTTTTTGTTTTTGGGTTTTTTTGCGGTACGGGGGCCTCTCACTGTTGTGGCCTCTCCCATTGCGGAGCACAGGCTCCGGACGCGCAGGCTCAGCGGCCGTGGCTCAAGGGCCCAGCCACTCCGCGGCATGTGGGATCTTCCCGGACCGGGGCACGAACCCGTGTCCCCTGCATCGGCAGGCGGACTTCCAACCACTGCGCCACCAGGGAAGCCCATAAATATGTTTAAAAAAAGAAAGAACTCAGAGCACCAGCCAGTTCTCCCAATCATGCCCTGGGCACATCAGCCCTGCGCACACCTGTCGTCTCTTCCCCTTCTTTTCCTGCTTTTCACCGCTGAATGAGGAGGTAGTCAGTCCAGAAAGGGTGGAACATGTTTTTTTAAAACCTCATCTTATTACTTTATCACAAATCAGTCCAAGGATAAATTTGGCAAAGGATTATGAAAAGGTAACAATGGCAAGAAAACTCGGGTGGCTTAAGGGACGCCTGCCACGGCTGACTCCAGATACACCTGCTTGATGCGGGACAGGAGTGCTCACGCCGTGGACACGGACACCCTCCACGCTCTTCTCGCCGCCACTGTCCCACCAGGAAGCCCACGCACATTCTAGTGGGCAGATGTGAAGCTCAGTACATTTAAGGTCATTACCAGAAAGATGTACTGGAAGTCAAATTTCCCAGTCCAGATGGCCGGGTTAAAATAAAAACAATCCTATTCTTTATTTCCCAGTGAAAAACGTACCCACAGCTCTGGTATACCCAGCATTCAGGTACACTGCTGGAGGTCTCTGGCAGAATGTACCAAGATTTTTAAACATTTCTATCTATAGACAACCTGATTCCTCTTCTGATCATTTATCCTAAGTAAACAGAGACACACTTAGCTTTAGGTACGAAATACTCCATGCAGAACACTTGACAAGGGGAAGAATGTCGACAACATCATGACCCTCCTACAACAGGGGAAATTCCAAAGTCAGTCATGGCGACGAGATGGAGTCCTATTCATTCAGAACTGAACTTTCGGTCTCCTGTGAACCTGCCGTCCTCACGCACTGCGGTGAAGCGTGGAGTTAACTTGCAGGTCTGAGGTCGGGCTGGCTACATCAAGCCCTGGCTCTGGAACGTTCGGTGTGACCTTGGAATGTTTGCACATCTAACTCTTAGTTCCCTTGTATGAAAGCAATGAGGCTACCATAGAATTAAGAAAAATATTTCATGCAAGGTACTGAGACATACGAGGGCTCAATAAACATTTCCAGTAACTTTGGTTACACAGAAATCACTGGGTGCTTTAAAAGATACCGACTGTTGGGCTTCCCTGGTGGCGCAGTGGTTGAGAGTCCGCCTGCCGATGCAGGGGACACGGGTTCGTGCCCCGGTCCGGGAAGATCCCACATGCCGTGGAGCGGCTGGGCCCGTGAGCCATGACCACTGAGCCTGCGCGTCCGGAGCCTGTGCTCCGCAACGCGAGAGGCCACAACAGTGAGAGGCCCGCGTACCGCAAAAAAATTAAAGAAAAAAAGATACGGACGGTGGGTTCCACACCCAGAAACTCCGACGTAGGTGGCCTGGGGTGTAGACACAGCATCCAGCCTTTTCGAAGCTGCTCAGGTCGTTCTGGTTCCAGCCGCGGAGGGGAGCTCGCACTGGACTAACCATCCTCATGACCATGACGAACTGGTCAGAGTATGAAGACCAGTGGCTAGAAGGGCAGGAGCAGGTACAGCCCCTTCCCCGAAGGGAGGACGGCACCCCGGCCGGCTCCACACCGACCAGCTGTCCAGTCGCCAAATAGCAAAACAGGTACTCGAGCAGAAAGTGGCCATCGAACTGGGCTGAAGACAGAGGTGAAACGTCCCAGGAAGCATGGCGGATGGAGGGGAAGCACCGAATCAGTGTGAGGTTCCCCTGTGTCCTCGGCAGTGGCAGCCCGAGCGCGGGGACACGCAGGAAGCCAAGGTGGAGGCCTAGGTCCCCGGAGCCTGAGCTCAGGACCGGGCTCAGTGAACCCGCAAGCTGTTCCTGAAAAACCGGATGGACTACAGCCAGCAGTGGCTGAAGGCTGTGCCCTGGGACAGTGACAGCCGGAGCCCACAGGCCTGAGGCCCAGCCAGGAGCTGACCGCACCCCAGAGCAAAAGGCAACCCACAGGAGAGGAAGATGATCCAACCCGAAGTCTCCACAACACATCATCCACAATTCCCCAAACGATAGTCATTTTTAAAAAGGCACTAGACAAGCAAAAGAACAAAAGAAAGCAAAACCACAGAAAATGTGACCCATAATCAAGATAATAGAAATAGACTTATAGATAACTTAAATTTTGAATTTAGTAGATGAACCATTTAAAACAGCTATGACAAATCTGTAAAGGATTCACGAGAAAGAGGGAAAGAAGAGGGAGGGCCGCGAGATAGAGAGTCTTGGCAGAGAACTAGAAATGTCAAAAAGAAAACAAATGGAGTTCTAGAATTGCACAAAACAGGGCTGAAATTAAAAATGCAGTGGCTAGGCCTCACTAAGGGCTACACAGCTAGAAGAGGAGCTTGAATGTGAAAACAGGTCAGTAGAAACGATCCATTTTCTGAACCACGAAGAGGAAAAGTCCTGTGGAAGAACAGCAAACGGTTGGTCTAACATACGAATTGGAGCCCAGAAGGAACAGACAGAGAGAATGGGCAGAAGAATACTGAATGAGATGACGGCCGTTTGCTCCCACACTTGATATAAGACGACCCACAGAGCCAAGAAGCTCAGCAACCCGCCATGTGTGATAAACACAGAGGACATGTCTTCGTCAAACTTCTGAAAATAGAGAGAAACATCTTTGAAAAAAAACGAATGAGAAGAAAGGAGACACGCTACCCTCAGCGAAGTGACAAAAATGATGATGACTGACATGAACAGAAGGGATAGGAGCTAAAGGAGAACTGAAAAACACCTTCAAAAAGAAAAACATGCCGCCTCGAAATCTAGGTCAAGCGAAAATCTCAGGCAAAATGAAAGACATTTTCAGAAGAACAAAAAATGAGAGAATTCGGTGCTTGAGGAAGTTCTCCAGGTTGAAGGGAAAAATCCCTGATCTAAACCTGAATCTGCAAGAAAGAATGTAAGTCACCACGCATGGTAAACCTACGGGAGCACAGTTCTTTAGAAGCATGGTCTGTAAAATGCAAAAATAATAAAACTGAGTTTATTGTATGATTTCTATGTGAGTAGAAGTAAAACGTGTGACAAGACAGCATAAAGGGCTGGGGCATAAATTGAATTATAATGGTATAAGGTGCTCACGTTGTATGTGAAGCGGCATAAAATTAAAGTTTGACTGTGATAGATAATCGACAAGAACCCACTGTGTAGCACAAGGAACTCTGCTCAATATTCTGTGCTAACCTATATGGGGAAAGAATCTGAAAAAGACTAGATATGTATGCAATGCATCACTGAGCCGCTGTGCTGTACACCTGAAACTAACCCAACGTTGTAAATCAGCTATTCTCCAATATGAAATAAAAATTAAATTAAAAAAAGAAAGAAAGCATTGAATGGAGAGGCTATCGGGTAACTTGAAGAATCGAAAAGAAGGCTATGGAACTGGGCTCCCGACGGTAGGAATCAGGGCAGCTCTGCAGCTCTACTTTTTTCCCCCCAATCTCTGTATTACTGTTGTTAAAAAACGAGACAAAGGGCCCAAAATGGAGTCTCTTATGCTAAACCCTCCATCAGCAAAGCCAGACTGAGTTTCATTCCGGTTTCGGGTCTCCCGGAAACGGAGTCTCAAACCAGCCCCTCGGGAATCTCCGGTCAGCGCTAGTCCTGTCGCCGGCAGAGCCCGTTAACAATTTCTGGGAAATAAAAATAAAATCTGGTTAATACAATCAAGTCTAACCTTTTGTTTCCCTTTGTGCTGAGTCTAGTGTCCCTGGCTCACAGCGGCCGCCCTGGGGAACTGACCAGGTGGCAAGTTCTGGGTTTAAACCCGCCGCTCTCTCCTCCGGACCCCTCACCTAACCCCTCAGGAGTTCATTCGATGCCCTGTTTCCTGAAACGAGTCATTAGGAACCACAGCACTCATTTTCTCATCCTTCGTGGCCGTGGAACAGCCAGCATTATGCGTTTCTCCCTGGAGGACCCGAATTTGGAAAGTGCGCTGTCCCACCAAGCTCCCTTCCTACCAAACTTGCATTTGGCTGAGCACCAATTACATGTAACTATACCCAGGACCTCGTAAACCACAGAATGGATCAGCAACATGCTGGTATCAAACGGTACCGCCCATGGGGATCATTTTCTCTGAGGCTTTGCCCAGAGAAAATCACACGTCCTATCGTCACGAGGTTGCCCCAACCCGAAGAAAGCTCAGATCCTGTGGTCTCACAATGAACAGTGCCTTCCGGGCTGTAATCTAGGGCCTAATTCTTCTTCCCAATTATTATCCCCACGATGCCGAGGGTGCTGCCTTTTGAGTGAATCTGTCATAGATGGGAATTCACCTACAAACAAGGGGACAGGCAACCCCCAGGGTAGGGACACAGATTCCACCACGAATGCTCATCCCTAAGGTGATTCTTCAAAAATTCTACTTCAAAGACTCAAATCAACATGAATTAATCTTTGAAGCAGCTACTTTGGAACAAATTCTTGTGCCACCTTGTCCAGGCTTTCCCCTGCTCTCTCTCTTTTACTTAACAAGGCTTGATTTGGGGAATCTGGGCAAGAAAGTTCCATCTACAGCAAAAGCGATGCTGAATTCCTGCGATCAATTCCTGGGAATTCACCTGTGATGTTATCTGCCCCCAGAGAAGGATTCATTCACAGAAGGACAGGCCGAGACTGACTGAAAGGAGAGACCAACTTGTGATCAGCTCCTTTGCGGATGGAAGACAACTTGGGAATCATGGGCATCGTTTCAGGGTCCTCCAAGTCTTTGCTATTAACCCTTCCCTAGGTTGCCTGGGGAACACATTTATGCTTTTCCTAATAGTAAAGGAAGTGAAAGAGGGGAAAGAACAGGCTTTGAGACCAGACGGACCTGGATTCCGGTCTCCTTTGCAAAATTAATAAAGAAAGTACTTCCTTCCAGGGTTGTTTTATGGATCAAAGATAATGCATATAAAGAGCCCATCACAGTGTCAGAAACACGGTCGGTGCACAGTAAAATGCTAAGTATTATTATTTGGGGCAAGGAAACCATAGATTAGACCCAACTCTACTACCTACCAGCTCTGTGATCCAATATCTTAGTTCCATCTGCAAAGTGGGAATAATAATGGTAAAGACAAATGAGGTCATTGATGATAAACTGTAAAGCACTATATGTCATATGGTGTTATCTGACCTTTGAAGTTTCTTCAGACTCCAGCAGTCTATAATTTACCACCTGATAAAAGGGCTGTACTATGGTTTTTTTTTTTTTTTAAACATCTTTATTGGGGTATAATTGCTTTACAATGGTGTGTTAGTTTCTGCTTTATAACAAAGTGAATCAGTTATACATATACATATGTTCCCTTATGACTTCCCTCTTGCATCTCCCTCCCTCCCACTCTCCCTGTACTGTGGTTTAGAGTGAGGTGAGAAGGTTTACCAACTAATAGAGCTCAGTTGCCATAGCAACTCAGACATTATTTTCAAAGTAAGAAAGTTAATGTTGCGGTACATGTCTTCTGTAACATCCCAGTGGGTTTTCCACTGTAGATAAAGACAAGAGACAAAGCTGTATTTTAGGATCAGAGCACTAGAGTGGAACGAATACTCTGTTAAGCTAGGAAAACTAGGACTTACCTTGGCTTTGGTAACACGACGTGAAGACACTCTACTTGTATATTTTGAAATCCCCAAATTCTCTTGTAGAAAATGTCAAGCACCATCAAACTATTGTGCTTTTTCAACCTCTCATCATAAGCAAGCAATGTTTTCCATTATGGGTTAAAGATAAGGTAAAGTGCTTTATTGATCTAACAACTTCTGAAGTTATTCAAGAGAAAAAGGATGTGATATGTACACAGAGAGAGGGGAGGAGAGAAACTGTTATATATATATATATATATATATATATAAAACTATATATAGTTATAGATAGAATACCATATATAATATATGATGTGGATAGAAAATATGTTATATGTAGTTATATCTGCAGTATATATTATGTAGGGAGGGATATAGACAGACAGACAGTGAACGTGTTGCATGTATATTATGAGAAGGTCTTCAGCTATAAGTTGCCTGAAAGCGGTAAGTATCTTCCCGCCGAGCTGGGCCGGGCATGGTTTGCTCAGCTGTGCAGGGCACTCTTCTAAAGGATTTATTGTTTTAAGCACAGCAGTGGCCCTAATACTTGGAGGGGTGCCTAGTTCAGGTGATTTGTGTTTCCCTACATTGTCAGAAACAGTTTTCCCGATTCTTAGTCTTAGAGAAGAATTATCGGTTCAGTTTTCAAAGTTTCACTAATATCAAAGGTAAGCTTTTCTTGTGACACATGAACTTTCTCACTCTGTCAATACCGTTTTCTTAGCATGGCCCATCATGGACACTGGCTTCCAGATCTCGGACTAATAAAGAGATGCTTCTTTACACTATTTCTTTCTCAGGTCACGCTGCCAGAGCAGCAGGTCTCTGAGCCACGTAAATGTCAAACCTTGAACCGGGTCCGGTTGGATAAGGCTTTCATGGCACGTTTAACACGACATGACTCAAAGTTTCAAAAGAGCTCAATTCACTTGCATCTCACATACTTGGAGAATTCCCTTTTTCTTACGGAAAGTACCATTTTCTTGAAACATAGCAGCCCTTCCAATTGCATAAGGAGAATCCCATAATCATGAGAGAGGAGACCCCTCGGGTCGGTTGTAAAAATGGTCCTGGAAAGGGTGGGAGCAGAGAAGAGCAGCAGGACAGGAGGCTGGTTCATGGACTGACCGGGAACCAAGGGTCATCCAGGCCCCCTGGGAGGGGCTAAGAACTTGTCTTTGCAGAGGTTTCAGGAGGATGTCAGGTGGGTGGGGAGGGATGAGCGTGTTGCTGGCTGCTCACCAGCATTACCTGGAATTTCTGGGAAAACACAAATCCCTGGGCCCCGCCTGTGGAGACTCTGAGTCAGCAGGACTTTCTGGGAGACCCAGAATCTGTCTTTTTAACAAGTGTCGGGTGGGTCTGATTCCTTCTGTGTGGTGGTTTCGGAACACTTGATTTGTATATTCCAAACAGGACTCACCAGGTTAATGCCAGCTTGTGCTGTGCTGGTGAGGGTTTAACCTTCACACACACACACACACACACACACACACACACACACACATACCAAAAACAGGCCTTGATTCTGAGCCTTGCTGAGTTCTGGATGCCCACACGTGTACACACACCGTGGTGGACATGGTGGCCGATTTCGATCTGACATCATGGGACACAGAGCTGGGAATAGATGCCCACGAGGGGCCCCCATGGCCAAGCCTGCAGAGCTGCCCAGCAGCCAGTGGGAGGGTCCAGGCCAGTGGGTCACCTAGAAAAGGGAACTGGGGAGACAGGTGTGAGCCCAGTGTCCAGGAGCTCCTAGTGCCCGGTGGGTGCCATGTGTGTGCATGTAGTGCGGGGGCATGATGAGAGTGGGCAGATGACAGATATGTGTCCCTTCCTTTATTTGCCACTTTCTACAACAATGCATTAGTCTGTAACAGCTCCAAAAGCGACTGATGAGGTTTTTAAATTTCTTTTTATTTTTTAATATTTATTATTTTTTTTTTGGCTGCGTCGGGTCTTTGCAGCATGCAGGATCTTTCGTTGTGGCGTGCGGGTTTCTCTCTAGTTGCAGGACGCAGGCTTAGTTGCCCTGTGGCATGTGGGATCTTAGTGCCCTGACCACGTCCCCTGCATTAGAAGGCAGATTCTTAAGCACTGGACTGCCAGGAAAGACCCGAGGTTTTTTAATTTCTTAGTTTCATTAGAAACTCAGGGACTTTCCTGGTGGCGCAGTGGTTAAGATTCCACCTGCCGATGCAAGGCACGTGGGTTCCTGCCCTGGTCCGGGAAGATCCCACGAGCTGCGGAGCAACTAAGGCCGTGTGCCATAACTACTGAGCCCGTGCTCTAGAGCCCGCAAGCCACAACTACTGAGCCCACGTGCCACAACTACTGAAGCCTGCGCTCCTAGAGCCCGTGCTCCACAGAGAAGCCACCGCAATGAGGAGCCCGCGCACTGCAAGGAAGAGTAGCCCCGCTCACTGCAACTAGAGAAAGCCCGCGCGCAGCAACAAAGACCCAACACAGCCAAACATAAATAAATTTATTTTTTAAAAAAAGAAAAAGAAACTCCGACTTTGACACTTTAGTTGTGCTTTAGCACATAGCGGTTGCTTTTCTTACTGACGCAGGGAGAGCCCCACTGTCGGCTCCAGGCTGTGTTAACGCGGCCCCAGTGGTTCAGGAAGTGTCCTTGCTTGTGTGCCCTCCCTGGGTTTTCAGACCGTGGCCCAGATGCCTCACGTCTTGTTTTAGCTCTTCTATGTTTTAAGAAGATTTTTGTGCATGTGTTTCTTATTTGTCCTCAGCAGAGGGCTGGTTACCCAGTCGTTGCCAGAGGTGGCCTGAAGCGGACATGTCGAGTTCCTTTGTTGTTTGGTTGGGCCGGTTTGTTGGGAACGTGCTTTGTGTTGGGTGCCACCGGGAACAAGACATCGAATGACTCCTCAGCCCTTGCAGCCGGCCGGGGTCCGACGTGTGACACCGCAGCTGCTGCGCAGAACGAAGAGGTGACGCACGCGGGTCCAGGCAGAGCGTCAGGGAACTGGCAGAGGGACAGGAGGGCTTCCGGGGGGAGGTGGCACCAGCCAGGCCCGCACATGTGAGATGGGAGGCGTCACCGTCCTCGCCTTCAGCCGCAGCTGGTACATCAACCCAGCAGACACCGCAGGGACCAGCAGCTCCTGACACCAGCTGAACCCACCCGGCGCCCGTGCCCAGGAGGGGTCGGGCCCAGCCCACGGGCCTGTCTACTGGTCCACACTTCGCACGCTAACCCAGCCGCTACACAGAAACATGAAGTGCAACAGAGGAAACGTTTGGGGTCCACGATCTCCTCTCTGGGGAGCCTCTTAGCGTCATCCTGATGAGAGGCCTGAGGGTTAGGAGGTAAACTTTGATCTGCTGTGTATTTCTCTACAGCCAGCTTCTGGAAGAAAAGAGGTGGTGGAAGTGAACTTACTCGAGAATTATTCAGGTTAAAGCCAGCTCCACTCTCTGCGAAAAAAAAAAAAGAAAGAAAAGAAAAGAGAAGAGAAGAGGAAGCACAGCATATCTAAGGACAGAAAATTAAAAGGCAGTTTTTCCAAAAATGTGAAGGGGTCATTTCAGATCCTTATGGAAAAGAAAGGAGTGTACCAGCCCCGAGCTCGGGACTGGGCTGAAACCCAGCGTCCGTAGGCCTGGCTGGCTGGGACCCAGAGCTTGAGCCCCAGGGAGCCGCAGGCCTGCAGGTGCCCAGGGCCGGGGGCAGCCAGGACGCCAGCGGGAGGAGTGAATTCCAAGCGGCGTGTTGGGGGAAGGGCAGTGACCCAAAATTCGTGGGCCTGGAGATCTGAAAAAAGGAGAAACGCCGGGCCAAAGGGAATGGAACAGAGCTCTTACCTCGGCAGAATACAAACGAGCTCCCTGCCGAGGAGGGAAACAAAATGTCACCACCTCGAACCTGAGGGATGCTCCGTGGGGGGGCAGGCAGCCCCAGCACTGGACTGGCGACGCGACGCCCTTTAAAGGACAGGAGGGATTTCCAGGCAGAGTGCCAGGTGTCCTCGTGCTGCTCGGGTCCTACCTGTCCAGCGCCACCTGGGCAGGTGACAATTTGGGGGTGGGGGTGTGTGTAAGCTCTCCGCTTGCTGTAGTGCCAAGTGTGGTTCCATCCAACCTAGAAAACCCGCCAGGGACGCCCGGCCCCGGGTCCGGACTGAAACAAGCAGGTGGCTGTCAGAGCCCGCGCTCCGGGCCACAGCCCAGAAGGGACAATGTGGCAGCTCTTCCAGAGGCCGAGGTGGCCCTGCGGGCTGTTCAACAAGAGCAAGACCTCGGCCGTGGCGAAGGGACAGTGGCAAAGGGGGTCCAGCTTGCGAGGGTCCCCAGGGCCAGTCAGAACCTGGCGAGGATCCCCGGCCGGGCAGCCCGAGGCCGGCTCACGGGAGCCGAGGGTCTCGCCCAGGAGCGCCCCGTGCTACAGCCGGAAGGGGTCTCCCGCCGGCCCGCCCTCCTCCGCCGCCGCCGGGGGCTGGGAGGGGCTCCGGAGACTGGGCGGGGGCGCGGCCCGAGCGAAGGTCTGTGCGCTCCAGCGCCCTCTCCCTGCCGGGGGCTGCCCTGCGGACACCGGCCGGCCCGGGATCCCCAGCCTCTGCCCAGCCCCCGTCCCGGGTGCGGCCTCCACAGCCCAGGGTCACCCTCGTCCTGCTCACGGCCGGAGACGGGCCGTGTCATCGGTCACGCGCTCGCTGTGGCGGCGTCGGTGGGTTGCACGCCACCCCCAGAAGGGGCTTCCCAAGCACACCCGACCGTGGCGCCGTGGGAAACTCTGGCCCAAACTGTGGGTTGTCCCCGAATGACAGAGGGCTCTGAACAAAGGATCCGCTTACGACTCGACCGTCGTGGTCACTCGAGATAACGCTCGTCATCAGGATCACCGACTTGCGCAGAAAGAACAGAAGGAAAAGACGTCTTTATGGAATCAAACGCTTTTATTTGGAATAAGCGTCAAGAAAATGAAGGGAGTTGCCCCATAAATGCGGGGGCTCAGAGTACTCAGCGAGGGGTCAGCAAATAATGGGAAAAGTATTTTGCAGCAGATTAAAATAACTTGAAACTCCGATCACTGGCTATGAAATGTATCCACATGTAACCACACGGGAAGTAAATGGTAAAATCTTCAGGCGATTTGCTCTCTTGGCTGCCCTGGTGGCAGGGGATCCAGCCCGCAGACCTCAGCGCTGCTCTGACCCCCAGTCCACCAGGGCGCCTGCCTAGTGGAGAGCAGGTCGTGCTCTGCCTGCTGGGCTCCCAAGGCCTCCCAGCATCTCTGAGCCACCTGACAGGGGCTCGTGCTTCCAGCGAACGGGCTCCAGCACGGGCGGCAGTGGTCGCACGAGGCTTCACTGGGGCTGCAGCTGGCTCTTCAGTCTGGCAAGTCTCATGAGGCACCTGTCCCTCCACTCCCTCCTGGCAGCTAAGTGCTCCGGGTCATCTGGAACCTTCACGCACATGGCCTGGGAACAGGAAAGAAACAGAACAGACAAGAGGGAAAAAGGGGAAAGAAGCATGAAGAGCAACTAACTTGGCAGGAGGGAAACTTCTCCTATTTATGCAAACTCTGAATTTGCTTTCAGAGACAAAAGAAGCCTGGCAAACCCTCAACTAATGTAACTTTCCAAATCCAGAGGGGCCGACGGTTCCTTCAGACGAGTCAAAATGACCTGCCAGTTCCTTGGTCACACCGCTCGGAGGGTCCCCTGAGACCCTGACGGGGCTATGGACAGTCAGGGACATGGAACCTCAAAGTCAAGCCAAAGAGCCTGGCTACAAACGAATCCTCGCCTTCCACCGGCAGGGAGTCTACACACCTGGTGCACTTTTTCAGCTGCGGCCCCGGAAAACTCTGGAACGGGTCCAAAAGTCTTTAGGACACGTTTCATGCCCTCGCTGTACCTGCCACAGTAGCTTAACATACCTGGAAGCACAAGAAAACAAGGATGCCCAAGTCAGAGAACTCTTGTCTGCGGCCCAAACCAAGAATGTGTCCGGAGGGTGTTGCCCTGGGCTCACCTCCCGTGGACGAAGCAGGGCTGCGGGTGGGAAAGGCACCCCTGTCAGCGGCCCTGGGCTCACTGCTCAAGCTTTTCTCGGTAATAAAGGCCCGAGAAGCAACCCGACCTCCAGGCCTGGGTCAGCGCCTCAGGGACGCTGGGTCGGCCCACGTTCCTGCTTTGATTCCTCGACTATCCCATTAATGCTGTTTTCACCACAAGCGTCTCCTTCAACGATGTACCTATGAGGTTACTCGTGTACATGGCTCGAATGCATGTTCTAAGACCCAAAGATGTCAAGTTCAACTAAATCCGTTGCCCACTCCGCTCTTATCCCTGGATTCTACCTGGCACTTGACCCACCGGGCGGCGGCGGCCTTAACACGGGCTCTTCACCCCAGGGGCTGGCTAGGCTGTGGCCGCTGGGTTAGGGCGCCGCCAGCCACCTGCCCCGACCTGCATCTGAGCCCGGCCACACGACTTCCCACTACGCCGGGCCCTCAATCGAAGATGGAGCCCTAGGATTCTGGTGGAGAAGCACATGGAGCAGAGGCTCATCCTGGCGGGGGGGGGGGGGGGGGGGGGGGGGGCGGAGCGCCGCACTTAGGAGCAGCACGCGGGCTGCGTGGCAGAGGCCGACTCCAAGAGGAAGCCCGTCAGCTGCCCATACGGGGGGCGGGCTTGCCTGGACTCACCAATCGGCACACAGCGTGGCCCTCCCTCCCCCATCCCTCCCTCCTGCCCGCCGGGCAGGTCGCCTCGGGAGCCTGGCCCCGGAGCCGCTGAGCTGCTCTGGCCCTTTGCCAACCTCTCTCAAAACCAGGGAGACTCGGCAGTTGGTCAGTCAGGCTAAAAAGATAACAAGGGAACAAACAAAACTGCAGGATTTGCAGAGATCCGGAGCTGGGCCCTCACCGACCCCACGAACACTGCGCGATTCGTTTAAAATAAAAATGATCTCCGCTAGTTACGCCTTAAAAAAGAAAAACAACTTCTGTGGGGTTGCTTTTGGTGCGTCTACACTGATGTGAAAGCCTAAATTCGCTGATTTCAACTGCATTTGTCCCAAATCGTTTGCCTTCTCTCAGAGGGTGATAAAATGATACCCCACTTTGTCTTAGAAGAGAAAGTGGTCCCGAGGGTGAGAATTCGAAAATGCAACGTCTCTGACGTTAGCACCTGCCGTTAAGTGGTGGCCGCCCCCTTTTAAGATGAGGGGTTTCACTGTGTTTACCAGAAGCACCAGGGGACGGGCCAGAGCTCATTATTTACTTCACTGTGACGATCTGTTGGTTTATTCAAACTCAAACTCTGGATTATAAAATCCAGACACAAATACAGCTGACTCGTGTTGGGGAAGCAGAGACGCTGAACCGAGTGGAGACACTGAGTGAGAAAAGAGCAGGCAGATGTGCTGCAGCCGCGAACCTCACCCACTTTCGGAGAAACAAGCTGCCCCGGCCCCCAACCCCCAGCAATGAGCCACGGGACTCGATTCAGGTGCCGTGTTTCACCTCTGGGTCACTTTACGTTTTCTGAACGAGTGTCCCTCTTTCACTGCCCCTGTGAAGTCATCTGAGTCTCCCAGGGGCTTTCTAGAATCTTTTTTTCCCTACTGCCTTTTATACAATTTGTAGTTTTAAAAGGGCTTTTATTTCTTCAGAACAGAATAAAATATGGTGAAACTCTTTACAGTTCATAACTTCTCCCCAACTTGTTCAGAAAACCAATTAAAACTTCAGTCTCATTAGCATAAAAACACTTTCTATAACATGCACTCAGCTCTCAGGATAAACAGCCCGTTGTTTGTGGCGAGGCTGGGAGCCTCCACTCGCTCCAGACACAGGAAGTTCACAGTGACTTACAGTCAGGATCCGCGGTGTGCCTGCCTTATTGACAACTTTCCAGTGAAGGTATCACTCTTACTATTATTTGCAACACATCCCCGTCCATTAGAGAGTAAAAAAGGAGGCTTTTAAATATTTCCAACGATAATTTTGGCTTCTCTACACCATGAAAGGTGAATTGAGTGGGAATTATTCTAGAATAACAATTTCATTGAAAATGGAAATTAGGGACTTCCCTGGTGGCCCAGTGGTTAAGAATCCACCTTCCAATGCAGGGGACGCGGGTTCGATCCCTGGTCGGGGAGCTAAGATCCCACACGGGATCCCGCGGGGCGGGGCAACTAAGCCTGCGCACAGCACCTAAGACCCAACACAGGCTAATAAATAAATTAAAACTATGTAAAAAAAAAAAAAAAAGGAAAGGAAAAAAAACACTTCACCTTTTATCCCACTAGTCTGCCCTTCCCCCATATCTTCTTTACATCCATGCCCTCTGCTGTCAATAATACCCTCTTCCAAAAACTCATAGAGCTTACCTTTTTAGAAGACTCTGGACCTAACTTTTTTTTTTTTTTCTTGCGGTACACGGGCCTCTCACTGTTGTGGCCTCTCCCGTTGCGGAGCACAGGCTCCGGACGCGCAGGCTCAGCGGCCATGGCTCACGGGCCCAGCCACTCCGCGGCATGTGGTATCTTCTCGGACCGGGGCACGAACCCGTGTCCCCTGCATCGGCAGGCGGACTCCCAACCACTGCGCCACCAGGGAAGCCCTGAACCTAACTTCTTAAGAGATGCTTATACGGAATAAGAAAAGACTGCGGGGGTTGGGGTGGGGGGGAGAAAACAGATTCTCATGAAATTAGATTTAGCTCATTTCACTGGTTTCTAACTTGAGCCCAGTGTCTCCACACCATGTATTCTCATGCCACCCCTGTGGGCGGGGGGGGGGGGGGTCACTGCTGCTATACCCCTTTTACAGGTGGGGAAACTGAGGTGCAGTGAACTGACCTGCCAAGGTCATCTAGCTTGCAGGTCAGCGGGGCGCTGGCTGGCTCCACCAGCCAGACCCACCACTCTGAGAGCCGGCGCTGCCTTAAAAAGTAGCCAAACGGAGTAGGCATGCTGGCCTCCTGTTTCTCAGGTGCTATTTTATTAGATTAAAAACAGATCCTAAAATACCCCTACCACTTCCAGATAAACTGTAGCTTTTAAAGACTAATAACTAGCCTTAACCTGAGATGTCGGCTTTATATAAAACTATATCCAAAAGGAAGAATTCTTGATATATTCTGGTGACACTGTGAGGAGTAACGAACATTTCCATTGATGCCAAGCCAGATCTCAAAACGGTCTAACTCTGGTCTTTGGAATGCTCTGAAGTTGAAAACTGCATCCGTCCACCACTATCATTTTAAGCCAATTAGGTTTTCTTATCATTTCTGCTTTGTTTGAAAAATTGCTGTGGGCCTCCTTCCTGTCTGCACACTATTTGATTCTTGAGTTTCTGGTTTCATCGGCTTCTAGTTTCTATTTGTTTGAGAGTTAAAGCTGTTCTCAGTCTCTCCCTATAGATTTCTTGTGATACCTGAATTATCTTATTTTTCTCAAGAAAAAAAAAAAGGTAGAAAGAAAAAGAAAAACATGACGGTTACCAGGCAGTGTCTACGTTCCCTTCAAATGCTTAAATATGTTCCTCACTTTTAAGGTTCTGGTTGAAAAAAACGTTTGAAATTTTCCAAGGCTTCATTTTAAGGAGCGATCGTGGGAACCCCTGCTCGCTGCTCTCTGCGCAGCCCCTCCCCCTGCTCCGCCCCGGGGAGAACCATCCCGTACTGAACTGCTTCTGGGCGCACACGTGTGCAGCCGGGCACCGACGCATCTAGGAAACTGCTTGACTCACTCACTGGAAACTATATTCCACCAATTACTGTGGTGAGAAGTGACTGAACTAACAGGAAAACACCGTGGAACTCTAAAATCTACGTCCAACAGGCTCCCAAGGGTCACCTGCTCCAGCCCCCCACCCCCCGACCTCACTGCAGGAGTCTCCTCTCAAGCGTCTGGCAGGTGGGCACCAGCCTCCGGCCCCTCAGCTCCCCTCTCACAGCAGGGCCTCTCCGCACATCAGCTCCAGGTTCTAGAAAGTCCCTCCGGCCGTTTCCGGTCTTCTGTTCTAGCTCCAGCCCCACAAAAGACACAGACAGACAGACAGACAGACACATACTACTCCGGTCACCTTCTTCTGGATATGCCCCAGTTTCTCAACACGTTCGTTAAATGTAGACCATGGAGCTGAACACAACATTTGTTTTCTATTTGTACTCAAGTTTCACAAGTTAATAACCTAATGCTTAAAACAATTCACAAAAATTGTACAAATTTATGACAACATAAAAAAGCACAAGGATAATGTTACTTATCATTTCATCGCCAAGAGACAGCAGCAGTAATAACATTTAGGTGACATTTTCCCAGATTTTTATGCATAGCTTTTTTTGATTTATTTTGTCTTAATTTGTTGTAGGTTTTATTGCTTCTTTTTCAAATGACGTCCTTTTTTTCAGTTGATTGAAGTCTGGCTGAAAGTTTCATCCTTGGGAGAGTCTCCCCTTCTCATGTTATTTTTCTTTCAGTGTCACCAGCTCACTGGCTCTCCCCTATTCCCCCAGCCCCTGGAGGTCGGCTTCTGGGGCAGCCGCAGAAGCCCCTCCCTCAGGCGTCCCCCGCCTTCTGGAAGGAGACCCATGCTCAGCAAACACGCCCAGAAGCTGCTTCTATTTGGGCTGAAGGTGTGTGCAGTCGAGGTTCCGGTGGTCATGTCCCCAATCCTATTTCTTCTTCTTGCCTCTGTAAAGCGCTTCACCATCGTTCTCAGGAAACACTCAGCTCTGCCTTCCTCAGGCTGGAAGGTCCTTGGTGGTGTCGGCAGCATTTCGCCCCCGCCCCCCAGTTCTTGCCACAGGGAGGTGCGTGGAGCCCGCGTGGACTTTCCCCTCAGCCCCTCCCTGTGAATGACGGACTGGCCGCCATCTCCTGCACGACACTGTTTCTATTCAGTTGTAAGAAAAGGCAAGATTGACCGTTACAAAACCATGAAAGCACTAAACAGCACAGAATCCCACCTTGAACCCGACGGGACGGAAGCCTACCTTCGGCGTTGAGGTGCATGGTCTCCAGGGGCCCGATGAACGCGTACCGCATGCCCAGGCCGTCCGACATGACGAGGTCAAGGTCGCCCGGGGACACTACTCCTTCCTAAGTGGAGAGAAGGGGCCGGCAAGGTGGTGAGTCCTCGGGAAAGGCCGTTTCATTACCATCATTCTCATCCTGACTTCTCTAGAGCGGGATCCCAAAATTCTCTGCAAAGCACTATCACAGGTTTCATCAAACGCGGCATCACAGAACTGTAGGATACAAACGGATCCTGAAAGGAGAGTGTGCTGTGAAAGGGTCGAATACCAATTTAATCTCCGGCCCCTCCACTGTCCCCCCTTCTCTAACCTACAACCCTCGTCCTGTCGGAAGCAAAGGGCGGAAGGCTTCTCTGCACGTCTGCCTGAGACCCGGGGCTGTCAGAAGAGCTGGAGAGCGTCCTCCAGGCTTCGTCCGCCTGCAAGCCCGGCCGCGCTCAGCTTTTGATGCGCACGTAAACAAGTGCTATTCTTTGATGCAAGGCAGCTTCGAGCAGTGAGTGAGTGTGTGTGTGTGTGTGTGTGTGTGTGTGTGTGTGTGCTGCTCACACGGCCCTACCTTCCCCGCGGTCGCCTGCGGAAGGTGCAGGGACACGAGGTGATGACCCGCGCGGCCGCCGGGAGAGGGAAGCGGCCCAGGCTGTCAGGGTGGCTGCGAAGTCTCCAGCTCTGTTTCCGGAGCGGCTACCTCCACGTGGAGAGGCCCCGCTTCGGGAACAGGGAGTCGGGGGTGGAGCAAGCCTGGACCCTCAGCCCCGGCGCGCACACACCCCCCGCCCGGCGCCCTCCCTCCCTCCCTCCCCCGGGCCGGGGGCTCCACCGCCAAAGTCCAGGCCCCCAGGAGGCCCGCGCGCCCCTCACCCCTGCAGCCCAGCTGCCGGGGGAGAAAACAGTCCCTCGGGCCCCCGTGGGCGTCTGCGAGGATGGGGGGCCGGGGGCCCACGCAGGGCAGGGCTGATTCGGGGCGACTGAGGACCCTGGGTGAGAAGCCCTTTCCACGTGGCTGCACACACGTGCGCACGCGCGTGTGGCAGACGGGGACGCGCGGAGCCGCACGCGGAGCTGAGCGCGCGGCGCCTCCAGCAAGCCCAGCCGGCTTCCTGACTCGCCCAGAGGCAAACATCCTGACTTTCGTAATAACCATTCCTTCCTCCACGTTCCTGAAACATGGACTCTGCATTTTGCCTGTTTTGCATCTTCTTGGAGATGGATTCACAGTGCGTTCTTTTCTGACTTGCGTCCACCTCACGCTTTCAAGATTCACCAGAGCCGTGTGTTGCTGTAGGCGCCCGTCCTCGCGGCTTCCTCATCCGTCCTACTGTTGGTAAACATCTGAGCTGTCGTCATTTCCACCGTAAACGACTGCAGAGCCGCGGCCTGGCGCGTCCTCCACTGGGAGCCGATGTATCTGCACCCGTGTCGCTGTCCCCAGGTGGCGTGGACCCGGGGCTTCCTATTAGTTCTAAACTATCCTTGGGTTCATCTGACCGCTACTGAGAGCAAATCAACTCAGTTCACTCAGATACTCACCAGTCGCCCGCCCTCCCCTCCTGGTGGCAGAGCTGAGGGGGGGTGGCGGGGCATGGGCACCAGGAGGAAACACTGAACACAAGGCCCGTGGTGGTGCCGCCCTGAACCACCAAGAAACGACTGCTGGTCTGCAGGGTCCTGCCGCCTCTCTCCCTTGCTCCCTCCGCGCCATGTCTTGGGCAAGAAGGGCATTCCCGCACCCAAGGCTCCCAGGGCTCGGGAGCGCCGTGAAAGGCAGCCACGCAGGGGCTGCCGACCCTCCCTCAGTCCTGGCCCCCAGGCCAACATTCCAACAGCCTCGAGTTTCCATTCCACCACCAAACTGGGAAGGATGCGGACCCGGAAGCCAGCCTGGGCCTGCGACGGTGTTTGCCTTGACTCTCTTCTCCCAAAACTGTGTTCAGTACTTTCAGAGTTGACTTCCAAAGGCTTCAGAATACCCACGCAGTGAGCCACCCAGAGTAATTAGATTTTGATTTGTAAGAATCGTGAGCGCTAACAGTGACCCGACCAATCAGAGCGTTAGAGGGCCTCTCCATCACCCGGCGCCCTCACACTGGAGAGGACCTGCGCTTGCTTCACTCCTGCTTCATCCACGGAGGGCGGTCAGTTTTTGACCAGTTGCTATTCATGAGCTGAACAAGTTAGAAAAGAGAAGAAGTTTTAATATTTCCTCTTCCTAACTGCTTCTTTCTGCCCTATTTGAATTTTCTGAGGCAGATTTCTCTAAGCTTGATTTTTTACCCAGAAGCTAAATCCAAAGAAAAGAAACGGCCATGAGAAATTCAGCCAAGATGCTCGCTGATGAGGGTTGCATGTCACTGAGGCAGATGCCCGGGTTCATCCCTGCTGCACTCAGCACAGAACTAAGGCTTCGTGTTCGGGATATTCTGAAGGTCAAGTTGTGCTGTGAGCTCCGCTCCACCCAGAGCCCTAGTGCCACCTGTGGCCTAGATGTTAACATTATCAATAATAACTAAATAAATCCTTGCTATGGCATAAAAGGCGGGCCAAGCGCTTGAGATGAATGGATCTGGTGACGACTCCTTGGTTAGAGACAGGACCCCCGCAGCAGTTTGAGGATTGAAACCCCCTCATTCCAGTGTGCCTGGGGGGTCAGTATAGCTATCAGTACTTCCTCTATCTCGTGGTAAAATTCTCAAGTCACACGTACAAGGAAAAGCCCCAAGTGGTTAAAAGTTTCCTAAATCTCAGGCAGAGCAATGAACACTATGATCACTGCTAGTTCAAAAGGTGGTTTGCATCGTGTCCTGCAAAACCACTGGATGAGGAGAGCCCAGCCAGAGTGGGCAGGAGCCCCTTCACTGAACACGTCCTGCCTCAACTCACCTCCTTTAGCTGAAGTCTAAGGCTCTCCACAATCCACCAACACACACCCACGGCCTGGGCACACACTTTGCACCTGGCGTGCTCACAGGAGGTTCCCAGACTGCCGCCCACAAGCAAGGTGCAAACTTCAAGTGCAATGAAAGGTCTGGGATGTACCAGTCAGGGTCCCACCAGAGAGACAGGACCGCTCAGCTACAGATACGCCAAGAGATTTATGCCAAAGAATCGGCGTGTGGACACCGGCACATCTGAGATCCAGGGCGGGAGCCGCTGGTGAAGGCTGTTCAGCTGACTGGATGAAGTTTGCCCAGATTATTGAGAATAATCTCCTTACTCAAGTCAACTGACTGTAGCTGCTAATCGCATCTATAAAACATCCTCAGAGAAACACGGGCAAAGCCCGTGTGTGACTGAATGAGCGGCCCTCTGGCCCAGCGCAGCCGATCCTCGCAGGGGACAGAGTGAAGTTCAAAGCACGATCCTTACCCTCGGGCATCCTGGGTCTGGTACTTTGTGAGCAGGAGGAGAATGGGAAGACACCACTAAAATAAGGACCGTGGTGCTCGGCCTGTCCTTTGGGGGTACGCGAAAGAAGGGGGAGGCGGCGGGGCTCTTGCGTAGCTCAGGGATGCAAACTCTGCTGAAGGGAGAGCCATGGGACTGTTTCCTCTACTGATGACCAGCTGCCCAGAAATATCCTTCCTTCTAATCACCCCCTTCTCATATTAAACTTTCTTGTTCGATGCACGTATTTTTGGCATATGGCCTCACGGTCACTTGCTTTTCTCACGTTTCTCACGCCATCTTTCCTTGTCTGGTTCTTTTTTACTATTTCCCAGCTTTTGATCTTCTACTTTGTTTTGCTCTACTTTTCACCACACCTGGTCCTGAATTTTCAAGCTTCTCTTGTGCAAACACTTCTCCACCTTGGCCGGCACCGTCACCACGAGGAACAGGCCTGCTTCCCAGGAATCTGGACGAGGTTATACACGAGTTCCCCCAACCAGAGCTGCGCAGGCTTCAATCCAATGTCTTAACTGAGACAGAAAAAGCTTTAGTGTGTCAGACGACGAAATGCAACATCCAGGGGCGTGAAGGAAGCCTGCACTGGTCCAGCGTCACACACACACACACACACCCCCCCCACGTCAGAGGCCCAGGAGAAGGGGTTACCGAGAAAGAGGCCACCTCAGGCTTAGTCCCCGATCCCCAGAGACGTTCAGTGTCAAGCCAGACGCCAGTGACCCCGGTGCAGAGATAGTCAAGCCCGAGTCGGGGCACTGGACTCTTTAGAAAGTCCATCCCTGCAGCCCTTATGAACAAACGGTACAGAGTAATAACGTAGTTACTGATCACGGAGTTTAAACTAAGTACTATCACGATGATGAGGGGTCAGGTTTTTCTCACAAGAAACCAGCTAGAACCATGAGTTAGTTCCTTCCACTCACGTACGCCTGCATGCCTTTGTTTCCTACACTCTTCGCTAAGCACTGCGTCTCCCACACACAATATGAAAACTGGCTCCGGAGCAAGTGACGAAGCCCTGATCCACCCGTCCCCACCCACACTTCCTTCCAGGGAAAAGGCGAGGCAAGGACAGGACTTTCATAGGTGAAAAAGGGGAGACTGCTAAGTGCTGCCCCGCTGTCACCCAGAGGCTGTCGGGTCTGTGAGCCGCTCAGCACCCTGTGCTTTCCTGGAAGCGGGGCGGGGCCATTCCTGCGGGATGACACAGGCAAGCCGTGCGACCCTGGAGAAGAGCTGACTGAACACATTTAACTGATGCAACAGGACACTGACTCATACGCATCAAACCCCCGCATCCGGCGCCTCAGAGGGGACGCGGGGCAAGGAGACGAGAGCTCGCGGTGGACGGTCCCGGCAAGGCCACTGGGAAGTGAGGGGCAGACGGGGCCGCAGCCTCGGCAGGCGTGCGGCCCGACGGGGCGATCCCACTGCCCGAATTGTTCTGGGAGAAGAAGGTGCCAGAGGAGACCGTGTGTGCAAAGAGGCATCGTACGGCAGAAAACCTGAAATGACCTTAAAACAACCCACAGCAGGCGAACAATTAGATTTTTTCAAAAGGATCAGTGGAATGAAATCTCATGAAGCCATTAGAAATGAATAAAAAGTCGAGGAAAGTATTCTTTTTTTTTTTTTTTTTGCGGTACGCGGGCCCCTCACTGTTGTGGCCTCTCCCATTGCGGAGCACAGGCTCCGGACGCGCAGGCTCAGCGGCCATGGCTCATGGGCCCAGCCGCTCCGCGGCACGTGGGATCTTCCCGGACCGGGGCACGAACCCGTGTCCCCCGCATCGGTAGGCGGACTCTCAACCACTGCGCCACCAGGGAAGCCCTCAAGGAAAGTATTCTTAACAGAGGCTAGACAAGAACGCAGAAAAATAAAAGCAATTTGACCCAGGGTAGGGAACGTAAGTGGTATTTTCCCTTTGAATATTTTTAAGAATAAAGCTTTTAGCAGAAAGAAACCAAAAAATGAAAAGAGGGGAAAGGCTTTGTCTTAATCCGAGGGGTAGTCCAGAGCTGTCTGGGCCGCGGCAGCGACACCCTCATGTGATTTTTCTTACTTTGCTGCGCTTGTAACAAAGCTTTCAGGGAGAAAAACACCAGTATTATGAGTCCAACACAAAGTAAAGGTCTGGACCTTAAATACAGCCACAGCACCAGGCATCCGTTTGTGCAAATGTAAGCGCACCAGGGCTCGCTGCGGTGGTGGAGCCCTAACTGGGGTCGTCCGGGAACGGGGCTCTCGACAGAGAGGTGGGCGCCAAGCAGCGGAAGCCCTCGGCCTCCACGCCGAGGCACACCTGGCCCGTGGCCGCCAGCCCCTCACGACCAGCCACGGAGCTTCACACCTCCAGGGCCGCTCCCGCCTGCACCTTGGGAAGCAGGATGGCCGGGCCTCAGGCTCCCTGTCCCAGAGGTCACCTGCAGCCTCGCCTCTCTGCCCGTTCTCCTGCGGACGCCTTCCCTCTGCCCCTGTCCTCCACCGGGGGCGCTGCCCTCCCCCACCCTGCCTGTTAACTTTCCAGCTCACAGCAGAGGACCTGAAAGCCATCACTGCCTGATTAGCTGTGGGTGGGGATTACCAGTCAGGTGTTAGAGCGACAGCATTTCATTTCATTTTCTTTTCCTTTTTAAAGATTTTTTTTTCTTTTGGGATGTGGAACATCCTTAAAGTCTTCAGCGAACTTGCTACAATACTGCCTGTGCCCCGTGCCCTGATTTCCCGGCCCCGAGGCACGCGGATCCCAGCTCCCCACTGGAAGGCACAGTCTCAGCCACTGCACCGCCAGGGAAATCGCTGATTTTCTTTTAGAGTGGTCAGAATACTAGCATAGGTGCTTTTACTTTAAACACTGCTGCAGTAACCCCAGGCGTGCCAAGCAGGTTTTTTAAATTGAGTATGTGTTGGTGTCTGCATTACGTGTATTTGTTAATGGGGCTGGAGTTGTCTCTAAACAGCAGTCAGCAGGATCTCTCCTTGCAGCAGGGCTTTGCTGCTCACCAGCGTGGCTACTCAGAAAATAACCTCCCGTAAAAGGGAAAATCCTATTACAGAAATGGTCTACTTCTTACAGGCCGTCGCTGCCGGGAGAGTTCTAATTGACTGGTGATTCCCAGCCAGCAGATCAAGTCTCTCGGCTGTTCCGCCCTGAGGGAGACCGTCGGAGTCTGCGGGCTGCAGCCGGGCCGGGAGCTCCCCATGCAGGAGGGAACCTCAGGAGAGCTGGACGGACCAGCTCCACGCACAGGAGGCGCCAGCAGGAACAGGAGCTCCAGACACGCACCTGCAACCCAGCGCCCCCCGCCTTCCAGCCGTGCCTGCACGCCCACAGGTTGTCACAGGCGGCCTAACGTGCGTCCGCCAGGAGTGGCCTCTCGTTAATTTGATCGCCTCCCAGTGGTCAGTGAAGGACATGAAACACTTGCTGAGCTACAGGTGTGGGTCCCGATATAGTTCTGGGGCTTCTTAAAATGCTGAGACCCCGGTGTCCTTCCAGAGCTGCCCTGTAACGAGAAACGCCTCCCTCTCCATCTGCCTCTGAACGGAAGGCCACTGATAGGAGGCTCTTCCAACTTACAGCCGAGAAAGCAGGTCTCAGTTAATTTGGAGGATGGGCCTCATGAAGGGGGTGGCACACCTGCTCCGAAGGGCCTGTAGTCCCAGCTGATGCGTCCCCCGAGAAGCAGGCTAAGAAGGGTGACAGTGCAGCTGGGTCCACAGCAGGCTCGGTACACTTCACGGGAGAAAGAGTTCGAAAAGCTGGAACCCAGAGAACCCTTCAGTGTCCTCTGGGGATGGACTTCCTGCCACGGACAAGCTGACCCAGGCTTCGGAAGGCAAGAAGAGGCCAGGTGAGCACAGGGACGTGGGCCAGGGCTGAAAGGTGAGCTCCAGGGGCCAGGGGAAGACAGTTCCTTCAGCCTTGTCGAGGCTATGTTTTCAGGAGGTACAATAAATAATGCAGAGATGGCAGGAAAACGTTTTAGAAAAAGTTTCCATGGGTGAATTTTGACCTAGGGCGCCTGGTGACGGGCAGTCATAAGACTCGTGGACCCTGGAGCAGATGAACGCCAAGCAGGGATGGACCGGGCACCCAGCGGCGCAGGAAGCCGAGCCCTGCGTGGGGCAGGGAGAGCTGCTCAGGCCCCGGTTGAAAGCGGCAAACAGAGGAAGCATCCTTCCTGGAAGGACCGAGGCTCAGAGCTGGGGGAGGAAAAGGCAACCGTGAGGAAATTCCCTCAGACACTTTACTTCTTTGAGAGAAAAACGTAGGCACTTCCCTGGATGTCCAATGGTTAGGACTCTGCGCTTTCACTGCCGAGGGCCCGGGTTCAATCCCTGGTCAGGGAACTAAGATCCAGCAAGCCGTGCAGCAAGGCCCCCCCCAAAAAAAACAAAAAAAAGTTTACGGGTTTTTTTTAGAAATAAATTTGTTTTTTATTTCTTTATTCTTTCTTTATTTGGCCAAGCTGTGTGGTTTGCCAGATCTCAGTCCCCCGACCAGGGAGGGAACCCAGGCCCTCGGCAGCGAAAGCTCAGAGTATGAACCACTGGACTGCCAGGGAATTCGCAACCCCTAAACTTTTAAGTTTAAAGTTTAAAAGACATAAAATGTAGAAAATCCTACAGCTGAGGGTGTGGCGGGGAGGGCAGGAGCTGGCCTCTTTCTTGGCGCCCTTAACCGCCCTTCACTCCTTCTACATGACTCTTCTTGCCAAGTACACCGATGGGTGTCGCCAAGGTCTCTTCTGTAACATGTTGCTCAAGCCTCAGCTTTTTCCTACTGGCCGCGCTCCAGGGGAGCCAAGCCTTAAGCGGTCCTGGTGTTTCCAACACCTTCTCTCTAAATAAAAACTTCTAAAATAGCCCCGCCTTCCACCTGCCCGGAAGCACGGCTTCGAACATGCTTTCTCTTGTCGGGCCGCTCAGGCCACGAGTCTCTGCAGCCTTCCTTGATCCCAAAGCCTGCAGAGCAAGTGACTCAGCCTGAGCCCGCCCCTTCTTCTTTTCATCCTCGCCACCTGTTTGTGCTGCTTTTCCTCCAGAGTAGTTGGCAGGTCCTGTACTTACTCAGGGTGACATTCATGGAAAAAAAAGCCCCCCCCCAGACTCAGGAGAGGACGGCTGCAAGGCGGCTCGCTGTCTGACCTGGCTTCCTTCTCAGAAGGCTCCATGTGTGAGAAGCAAACTTCTGGGGTCGAACTTGAACTTGGAGAACTGGGCCCATGCTCACACTGGCTTCTAAAAGAAGAGCAAAATCCAACAACCGCCTACCACCGTGCGATCACAGCCCAAGTGAGAGAAACCTAAGGGGTCGTTCGGGCAGTGAGTCTACAGCGTTAGGTCATCTTCCCCCCAAACTCCGCTCAGCACTATCAATCCCCGGTGTCGGCCCCTCCGTAAAGGAGTTGGCAGTTCTCTCCAGTTTAGGTGTAGCTTCACGGCGAGGCTGGGAACCCGCAGCCCAGCCTACAGCACCAGCCCGGGAGCACCGGCCTCGCGGTGGCCGGCAGGGCTGCCTCTCGGGCCCAAGGAGCCTGCTTGATTCGGCCATCACCCTTGGAGGGACACTCTGTTCACACAGGCCTGTGACTAAATGAGGAAAACCAGACTACGGTTTGCATCCCTGCTCCGGAAACCAAAGGCCACGTGAGGATCGCTGATGCCAAGCGTGCGGCCGGCGTGACGGGGAAGACAGCATCTGGGGGACTGAGGGGGACGGGAGCTTTGATTTGGAGAAGCAGTGAAAACCTAGCGTTCGTTTGTTCTGCTGTGTTTGTGTTTTAATCAAAAGTGAATTAAATCTTGTCTTAAAATCAATTTTCACATCTTTTTTGGGATAACCAGAGGTATTCAGCGTCATAAATCTAGGACTAGGAATCGGGACCATGTAAGAGTCTTTCCACTAAGCGAAGATGGTTAGAGCTGCATGTTTATCTATTATGAGCCCTGAGTCAGAGATAAAGAGGGTCAGAAACAAGAGACACGCAAAGACAGAAAACATGGAAGGGGAAAAGGCAACTGAAAAAGATGGCAGAATATACTGTATCTCATTGAAGTTAAGACTCCGTTGATTGAAAGTTAAATTAGCATTTAACGCTCCATTATGGAAGAAAAAGGCTGCCAATAAAACGAAGATGTTAAAATGTAAAAAAAAATAAATCAATTGTATCTTAGAACAGATGGCATTCCATACGTCAAGGCTGAGGCCAAGGTCTCAGGGTGTGAGCCGGACTCCTCCCCCTTTACGATGAACAGGAATCCCCTGGGAGGGGAGGGGGGGGCTGATAAAATGCAGAGTCCAATTGTGCAGGGCTGGGGTGGGGCCTGAGACGCTGAATCTCCAACAAGCGCCCAGGTGAAGCCCACGCTGCCACCCTTAGCCCTAGGACCTCACTCGTGCTCCTGGCATGCGAGCACTGCAGCTCAGAGCTAACTCACAGGTGACTGCTGTTACATCCCTGGACTCTGGGATTCAGAAAACATGGTTGCCACCATCATCACTACAATCCATACCACCTACTCAACCATTAGTATACGCCAGCCACGTTCTAAGCCCTCTACATACATAACCCATCCAACCCTCATCAGATCTTGACGGGGAACAGTCCGTTGTCATCTTCACTTACAAATGCAGCCACCGCGGCACACAGGTGGCACAGGTCTGAATCCCTACCAGACCGGGGAGCGTGGATCAAACCACTTCATTTGTAAAGGCAAAAATAACAATATGTCTCTCGTGGTGTTAGGACTGGATGATCTGAGAAGCTCTGAAAATCGTGAGAAATGTAAAGGAAAGTACTTTGTACGCTCTGAAATACTATATACAAACGGAAGTCACTGATGAGTAGGTGATTCTCAGTGGTTTGCTGTGCTGAGACTCCTAATTTCTGTGTTTTACAGTCAGTCCTCTGTATCCACGGGTTCCACCTCCTCGAATTCAACCGATCGTGGATCAAAAATGTTCAGGAAAAAGAATCCAGAGAGCTCCAAACGGCAAAATTTGACTTTGCTGGAAAGGCAACTGTTTACACAGTTTTTACATCCTATTTACGACGATTTAAATAGCACTGACATTGTATGAACGACTGTTTACTCATGACTGAGGCCGTATTAGGTATTGGAAGTAACCTAGACACAACTTCAAATATGCTGGAGGGACCGCTGTGCTCTCCTAAATTACATCCAACAGAAACCCTTGAGTGGCTTTACCACAAAACGTCTCATCTGTGAACTTTACCACACGATCCTGGAGATGCACTTCATTAGCTGAAACCAGTCCTCGTAACAGCTGTGCTCGTGCCAGGAATAAAGCTGGACCACGGAAGCCTGGAATCTCTCGAGGGTCCTGCACAGACCACAGCCCCGAGCAAGACACCAGAGGCCCAAGGAGCAGAAATCACCTGGATGTTACCTTTCTCAGAAGGATGAACAAAACCGGAGGTAAGCAATTTAAAGCTCATTACCACCCACACATTCCGACGGGCTGAGAACCCAAGGGCGGCTCCGTGATTCACTCCCGCTCGCCTCCACGGACCCTCCCTCAACGCGGCAAGAATTTACGGGCACTGCAAGCTCAGCTGTTGTCTGGGCGAGAGTCTGTCATTACAACACTGCTTCCCTTATTGTGCTCGTCAGCTTAAGATGGACTGAAAATCACTTTTCTGGCCAACAGGATCCTGTCACCCAGTGACCTAATCTCGGATGACTAGACTATAGCCATTGGCATTTCCCAGCCAACAGGGGCTGCTCCGTCCCAATTCTGCAGCCAAACGGTCCAGGAAAAAACGGACCGCGTGGCTGTGAGCGCCCATGTGCCCTGCAGCCGGGGCACCCGTCCTGCTCCCACAATGGATGCCCTGCGGAGCTCACGGGCTGGGACGGGACAGTGTGCTCTGCGCAGCCTCTTCCCGACCTTGGCTCGTCTCCCCTGGTTCCCCACGAAGGACAGGCCCGTGCAGGAGCCACACACACACACGCACACGCGTGCGCACGCACACGCACACGCACGCACACACATGCACACACACCGCTCCCACCCTGTCTTTCCTAGAATTTCTCTCTCCTGCTTGGTTGCAAGGATGAAGGGATACCCTCCCTCCAGAGTTAGTGAGACTGAAAACGGGAAAACCACAGTGGGGGGGCAGGGGGAGGGAATCAATGAAACAAAAAGCCTTCTCTTAAGGAAAGCACCAAAACTGATAAATCTCTAGCATGACAAAGATAAAGAGAGCAGACATGAATCACCCACAACAGGAATGAACCCAGGGATGTCACGACAGGCACCACCGACAACTTCACGCTCATAAGTTCAGCGACAGAAGAAACGGGCCGATTTCTCCAAAACCATAAACCGCCAAAACTCATCCAAGATGAAACAGCCTGAATGGTTCTACAACCATTCAAGACCAAAAAAGAATTCTCCAGGCCCAGGTGGTTTCATTGGAGAATTCGACCAAACATTTAAGGAAGAATTAACAGAACTTTTACAATCTCTTCCAGAAAACAGAAGAGGAAGGAAAACTTCCCAACTCTTAAGTTTTCCTCGAGTTGGTGTTCCTCGTTTAGATGAGAGAAAAGCAAAATTCAACTGCAGGGCTTTTCTTCATCTCTTCCAGGCACTAAGATATCTTACAAATAAAAGTTGCCCTAAAATCTCTGCAACGTTTCAGAGTGAATTTTTCTTGCGGTATATTAAGTTCCCGTACTCTAGACAAGTGGAAATATTTTTCTTTTCTTTTCTTTATTTTTTTGGCCGCGTCAGGTCTCAGCTGCATCACGTGGGATCTTCTGTTGCTGTTGTGGCGCGTGGGCTCCAGAGTGCAGTGGGCTCTGTAGTTTGTGTCACGTGGGCTCTCTTGATGAGGCGTGCGAGCTCAGTAGCTGTGGCACCCGGGCTTAGTTGCCCCGTGGCCTGTGGGATCTTAGTTCCCCGACCAGGGATCGAACCCGCATCCCCTGCATTGGAAGGCGGATTCTTTACCACTGCACTGCCAGGGAAGTCCTGGTGGAAATATTTTAAACAGATCTCCAAGGGGCTGTTTTTACTTCAGTGCTTCTACCACTGATTGACATTCCAAAACATTTTACAGCCACCGAGAAATTGAAGCTGAAAACTTCACAGTGGGAATCCCAACACTGCATCTTGAAGATGTAGGAGCATTAACGGGATTCAAACAGTGAGAACACAGAACTGCAGCTAGTGTGAGCAGTCAGCTCAGATGATGAACCCAACAGGGATGTGACCAAACGCCACGGCCAGGCTTCTGTGGGAGGGTCACGTGCATCCTGCACTGGGAAGCTGAAAGCCGGTGCCCCCAGGCCAGCTTCCCTGTTCTGTCTCAGGCTGGGACCGCCAGGCATCCGCAGAAGTCGAGACTAGAGGCTGTGAATCCATTCCAGGCGAAGATGATTGAGCCCGAGCCCCCTTCTCGCCGCACGTACCTGGACAGACCCTTGTTCACTCTGCCGAGTTTCAGCAGGACAGGTGTGGGCGGAGCACGCTACTGACCCGTTCAGAAGCTGGGGAAGCATCAGAAAGTGAGGGATGGAGCGCAGACCGGCAGAGCCTGGACCACTCCCAGGTGTGGAGCTGCCCTGACGTCTCCCTGCCAGGGACCAGGCCCCTCACACAAATGCAAGTGGGAGTGCGTGTGGCCAGGCAATTTTTAAAGTCACGTCTAAAATCTTTTAATTCAAGGATGATGTTAAACATATATGCATATAAATTTACACGTATGTAAATAGATGTATGTAAATTTATATATATATAAATAATCTCTTGTCTATATGTGAGACAAGCATGCTACCAACAAGTTTAACAGTCATCCAGGGCTGCCCTGGCGGCGCAGTGGTTGGGAATCTGCCCGCCAATGCAGGGGACACGGGTTCGAGCCCTGGTCCGGGAAGATCCCACATGCCGCGGAGCAACTAGGCCCGTGAGCCACAAGTACTGAGCCTGCGCGTCTGGAGCCTGTGCTCCGCAACAAGAGAGGCCACGATAGTGAGAGGCCCGCACACCGCGATGAAGAGCGGCCCCCGCTTGCTGCAACTAGAAGAAAGCCCTCGCACGGAAACGAAGACCCAACACAGCCAAAAATAAAAAAAAAAAAAAAAAAAAGTCATCCACTGTTTCTTCCTCAAGCTCTTGAAATAAACTGGGCTCCTTTAGAAGATACAAGTTTACTCAAAATATAATTTAGTTTTCCTCCTGAAAAATTGTAATACTGGGAGTGGGGGGAGCAGAATCTGAGATAGTGGGAAAATGCAGCACGTCACAGAGAAATTACGTGGTAACAACAGGAAAGGGCAGGAAGAGGAGCCCATCACCACATCCGAGTATCAAGTGACCTACCGCACAGGGGAACCTCTGAAACACACAGAGGAACAGCTTGCCCTTGGTCTCCGGAACAGAGCAAGTGTCTGATTCTCCCACCCGCATGGCGTGCCCAGAGGCTCCTGCCTCCTCTGCTCAGCTGCCAAGACAGAGGGCGGCACACACACCTCCACGAGCCTCCAGGCCTCGCTGATGATGGCATACTGGAGACGATTCAGAGCGAAGCCGTCCACCTCCTTCGTGAGTCTGACCGGGGACTGTCCGATCTTCCGCATCAGGGCGTAGGTTCTGTCCACCGTCGCAGGGGCCGTCTCTGGGTGTGGGACCAGCTCCACCAACGGGACGTAGTAGGGTGGATTTACCTTAGGAGAGAGACAGAGAGAGCAGAGAGAGTCAGGAAGACGGCACTGGCGTTTGGGCGTCATTCCGGCAGAGCTGGCTCACTGTTCCGAAGGGTCAGCAGCAGGGCAGATGGGGCCCCTCGAGATTCAGCATCCAGTGAATCCAGAAACTCGAGAAATAAAGTAACGCACAGAGCAGGGAGAAAACGAAAGAACTTGAGCACAGAACTGCATGAATCATAACCAACACTGAGGTTCACATCGGAGCGTGCAAACTGCCACCAGCCATCCTCTTTCCACAATAGTCATTGCCGGTCTACTGTGTCAGTGTTAAAAATTATTGGAGGGCTTCCCTGGTGGTGCAGTGGTTGAGAATCTGCCTGCCAATGCAGGGGACATGGGTTCGAGCCCTGGTCTGGGAAGATCCCACATGCCGCGGAGCAATTAGGCCCGTGAGCCACAAGTACTGAGCCTGCGCGTCCGGAGCCTGTGCTCCGCAACGGGAGAGGCCACAACAATGAGAGGCCCGTGCACCGCGATGAAGAGTGGCCCCCGCTCGCTGCAACTAGAGAAAGCCCTCGCACAGAAACGAAGACCCAACACAGCCAAAAATTAATTAATTAATTAATTTTTTAAAAATTATTGGATTGGCAGTATCTTCCCTAAAGTTGGTATTTCCTTAACTTCTCTGTGTCGAGCCTCAAACATCTGCGTCCACAATCATATCTCACCTAGAAGTCACACAATATCAGAAGCCCTCTTCAGCCCCAACATCGTGATGGGTGCTAAGACAGGAAGAGTCTGTCCACAGTGGAAATGCTTGCCCACCCAGCTCTGGTTTTCTTGGTTTCCTCTGAGAAACCACTCTTGACGATTCTCAAGGAAAATTCTCCTACATCTAAAGAAAAGGCTGTTTGAGGGACTTCCCTGGCGGTCCAGTGGTTCAGGCCGCGCGCTCCCACTGCACGGGGCACGGGTTCGATCCCTGGTCGGGGAACTAAGATCCAACGTGCCGCAGGGCCCGGCCAAAAAACAAAAACAGAAAAAGGAAAAGGCTGTTTGATAAAAGGCTGCCGATCAGCCTCGCCCCTAAGCATATGCACACTCTTCCCCGAATGATGCTTTACTTGAAATTGTTTTCCCTCCATGTTTGGGTGAAAACTGGTAGAATCTCACATCTACCAAATAACTACGAGAAGCATCCACTTTAAAAGGACTTTTTCTACAGAAGAGAGAAGAAATTATTTCTCTTAGGACTGGCTGGAGAGGCAGCTGGTCCACACACTTCAGAGGTTTATTCTGCTCCCAGCCTGTCTTGGTCACCCTGTCGCAGCCTTCCTAGAAAGCAAGCGAGGATAGCACCTATTTCAAATAAATTACAAATCAATGCCTTAGTTGAATCACTTGTCTCCTGCCTATGATCACTGAATTCTTATAAAAATGTTTAATCTCTGGCCTTTTTAAGATCAGAATGATAAGAATTGGAAGCATGTCTCTCCTAGGTGAACTCTTCTTTACTATAAAGCAGGGATGTGGGGTCTTCCCTGGTGGCGCAGTGGTTAAGAATCCGTCTGCCGGTGCAGGGGACACGGGTTCGAGCCCTGGTCTGGGAAGATCCCACACGCCTAGAGCCCACGAGCCACAACGACTGAGTCCACGTGCCACAACTACTGAAGCCCATGTGCCTAGAGCCCGTGCTCTGCAACAAGAGAAGCCACCACGATGAGAAGCCCTCGCACCACAACGAAGAGTGGCCCCCGCTCGCCGCAACTAGAGAAAGCCTGCGCGCATTAACGAAGACCCAACGCAGCCAAAAATAAATAAATAAAATAAATTTTTTAAAAAAAGAGAGAGATGGAGTAAAACTCCTGTCAGAGGACTTAGGGTTTTCTGAACAATTTGATTGAGCTGTTTTTTAAACTGACTTAGAAGTAAAAACACTGGTTAGAAATGGAAGCTCTTGACTAAGAGGCTTGCACCTTTTATTGAAGCAACCAAGTAACAATCACGGTGTCTAAGAGGCTTTTTATGGACACACATATGTCACGGAAGCAAGACATGACATGCTTCATGGGACTTGGTATTTGGATGCTTCAGTTAAGGTCTCTCTGGTGCTGTTTTCACCTGTATGGAGTGGTAACTAGATGCTTGGTTTTCTTCTCTGTGCTCTGGGTCTAAGTCTCCTTATCCTATAACCATTCTTTTACACTTTCCATTAAACTTCAGTGTGAGGACATCTAGACCATTCAGTCACGTAGACCGTGGTCCAGGCTGTCCCTCTGAGCAGCACGGAAGACCCAGCAGGCATCTATGACTCCCCTGTGTCTTCATCTCCTCCTCTAACCTCCTCTTGCTCAGAAAGAGGAATTTCCCTGCTCCCCACTCGAGGACCCCTCACCTCCCTAGGCCCTGGCCACTCATGCTGGGAATTCTGCCCCAAGTTCCGTGCAGGAGCTGCCCGGCACCTAAGCCGGTTCTCATTCTTCAGAGTAACTCTCACGATTCTCCATGACCCAAGTGTTACCAAGCCTTCCACCTTTCTCCTGCTCTTGCCGTCAAGCTGGTCTCCTGGCGATTCTACGAGGCCCATGCTTGGTCTTGGCCCGGGGTGGGCTTGAGCTAAGTTAGTGGCGTCTGTGTCCTAGCAGGCTGTCCCAGGTCTCCAAGGTCACACTGACCTCCACTTGGTACTCAAATGTCCACCAAATGACCCCGGAATCCCCACTCTGATTCCCCTTTCCTGACATTAACACGTTAATCGCAAAAAGATTGAGTGCCCACGTGCCAACTTGGAGCTCATGGTCCAACACGCCTCGCAGCGCACGCCTGGTGAGTGCATTGGCGCAGTCAGTGCCAACGTCTGGTGGAAGGGACCACAAAAAGGAGGGTTTAAGTCAGAGGTGCTGCACCGGAATCTCGGCGGGGGGGGACCCGGACCCTGCACATCAGCACAAGTGACCCTACTCTGAGCTAAGTTCAGGAAACCGCACAGTACAGATGACCCACCTGCAGAATCCCACGTGGTCTAGACTTTTTGTTAACGTAGCACCTTTCCTTGGCACTGGGATGATTTCATTAGCAGTCTGTCCCCTCAGCTAGACGGTGAGTTACTTAAGGACCAAAGTCTATAAGTATGGATCATTCTCTCACAGTGCGTGAGGGACAAGATAGAGTTCAAGGGATTTTTGGATAAAATTCTCCGTAAGACATTGATGTTGTACAACTCTCTAAATGTACTAAAAACCACTGAAATGTACAAGTTGAATTGTGTGATATGTGACTTATATCTCAGTAAAGCAGTTACAAAGTACTAGCAGATTCATCCAAACACGTTGCTCCTGGAAAGCCAGGTGAGACTCACTGCATCTCCAGGCTCGACATACTCACAGGATGCGCCACAAGGCACTGCTTCACGTGTACCAAGCCAGAGAACAGCCTGGTGGGCAGGAGGCAGGAGCTGGAGCTGCTCAGGACAACTTGGTCACCAACGATTCCATCCAGCTGAGCAAAAAGCTGCTTCTTCAGCTCTAGGTTTTCTGGAACACATTCCTGAAAAGGACATCTTCCAATTACTACTCAGGATCACCGCACTTAGACCCCAAGCAAAGCGTTTCATGTTTGAGTCATTCCAAAAAGAACCAATTAAAAAACGACCAGCAAAATTTAGGAACGGGAAAAAATGCTGCCAAAAAGTATGACAAATCTTGGTAACTCTGGAGACCAGGTGATGCAGATATGGGAATTGTATTTTCTAGTTGTGTGTCGGACTGAAAATTCTCATAATAAAAAAGTCCTTCAACCGCGTCGGGGGTGGGTTCTACAAACAGAATACACGACAGCACTGCAGGCAAAGCGCTGGGATATCGACAGCAGTCATCACCACTTGTTTGTCCTGATCACCAGATCAACTTATCTTCAAGGAAGAATCTTACCTTCATGAAATGAACAAACATGTTACATCCATAACTCCCAAAAGGCTTCCTGAGAGTCCGCTTCTAATTGGAAATCTTTTGACAAAGACCTTTGTTTCTAAAAATCTAAAATTACTTTAATAGGGCGGTAACGGGGGAGGCTAGAGAAGCAAATTCGGATTAAATACCGCAGATAACAACTGCTTGGAAATTCTGACGACGTACAGAAGGGGTTGGAGGTGAGAAGACGTTCTCAGACACCCAAGCACAGGCCCACGGGTGACACAGGTCCCTGGGAACGCGGTGCTCACGGCGGGTGCCGCCCTGCTGTGGAAGGAGGCGGAACAGAAGAGGATACTCGCTGGACATTCCAGAGCAACCTTCCGGCCTGCCACCCCCTGGGGAAATCCCACCAGGGTCACGCCTCCCCAGGAGGGTCCCTGAGCTCCCAATCCCTGGTGAATTGGGGGAAATGGTTCTCAGTGGGGTCAGATAACAGAATCAACTGGTGCTTGCAAAAGATGCAAACTCTCAGGCCCTCATCCCAGACCTACTGATTCAGACCCCCTGCGCGTGGAAGCGAGGCATCTGTATTTTTATCCAACCTTCTGATGACTTTTGTTCACTCAAGCTTGAGACCCACTATTCTGAGGTGTGATCCAGAGCGGGGGCCGACAGTGCTCTCAGTGGTTTGCCACCAAATCCATCCTCAAGGGTCTCCCACTCTGAGGTCAGGCTCCCCAGCCGCTTCCCCTCCACATACTGGCCGAGTGTGCCCAGGTTAGTCTATCAGCACTGTGGTAGCAGAAACGGCACAGACACCAGCAGATGACCAGAAGTGTGCAAAAGTCAAAGTGTAACGCACAAGTACTACCAGTAATTTTATCAGAATCACCCCTCAAAAATAAAATATTTTCACGTTTAATAATATCTAATAGTTCATGTCTAATATAGTGAGATTAGCTGTGTAAATATTATGACATGAATTCCATTTCTATACCATCTTCAAGATTTTAAACGTCTTCCTCTAAGGGTAAGAAGTCAATACTGTGTTTGCTGGTACTTTTAAAAAATATAATCAAACCATGTGGAATTTTATTCAGAACAAAAGGTCACATAAGCACCACATCTCAAAGACAGGGGGAAAAAAACGGAGTCATTTAAGAACTGTGAAGCCCATTGTGTTAAATCCCCTTATCAGAGGGGAAAAGCTACAGTAGCTGGCTGGTTGTATTGAGTAATTCCTGGATCAGTTAAGTCTGCAAGTTGGGTTACGTTTAAATGGAGCCTTGTAGTAAAGCCAGGGGCTAAACGTGATGCAGATACAGTGTAAGCTAATAAAAGAGTCCCGTGAATGGTCTTATTGTGAGCCTGTCCTGCAGATTCTCCCTTGAAATTCTATGCCTTTCTTCAGATCATTTGATTATCAAAGAGGCAAGAACACTTGAACCAGAGGAAACCCAAACCTGCTACAATTATGTAAGGGCTTAAGCGGCGCACCTGCTTGAAGTTTGACTGCTGTTGTTGTTAATAGTGACCCAGTTGTGTCCCATGGACTGGGCCAGGGTTACGCCTCTGTCCCTGTCAAGCCTTGAGCTCATCTCCTTGCTGTTCCTCATGGCTTGCCTGAGGAAGGGGGCCTGCAAACTGTTGCTCAGGACCGTCATCACTTGGGTGGATCACAAAGCTGAGAGCGGCTGCAGTCGCTGGGTTCCCACAGATGGCTGGGAGGGAAGGACAGCAAACAGCGAGACACACACACCTCGCTCTCTCCCGACCTCAGCAGTGCGGCCGGGTGCGAATCCCGGGGCGGGTTCATGGTGTCTTTCCGAGGCCTGTCTAGGGAAAGCCACCAGATGGGAAGTGTCGGAGTGAAACTTCTCTCACTGCTGAAGGTAATTAGCTGGACTTGGCTTAATTAAACTCTGACAGCATTTTCAAAGCAACTATTTGTTTGTGTTTTGTTTGTTTTGAGGTGGGAGAGAGATGCAGCCCATAATAAGTGATATTCTCACGCACAACCGCAAGCTCAGGTTCTGACAAACAAAACTCTGGGGACAAGGAAAGCACTAAGGAACTGTCCAAGCGTCACAACTATTAATGGCGCCTCAAAGGGAGCTTACTCGTGACTTGAAAGATACTTAAAAGGGGGGTTCAGACACTTAAAAGGTGGGGTTACGTTCAAACACCCCTTTTCCCTTCCATTCTTGAAAGGAAGAAACTGAATGATGGTATTATAGGTCTAACCTTTTGTTCTCCCCCATTTACTTGAAATTTTAAAGTAAATAATGTATATACTTTAGTGTTTTATTATCAGTGAAAGTCACCAATGACAGCACCCGACCCAGGAGGCCTGTTTCGGAAAAGGGGCACGGCCACGAGTCAGTGGACTGGATGATCCCCAGGCAAAGGAGGTGCTGGACGAGAGCTCAATGCTGAAGTTTTGACCCACACGCTGTGCAACCGTGTGCATTTTCCAAAACAAATACTTTCATGGGGAAAATGAAATTTAGTTGATTTTTTAAAGTCAATTCAGGCATTTTAGATAAGCATCTTCTCGCTAGAAAATCTACCTTGCTAATGCAAAATACCTGGAAGCAGTCTCCAATGTTCTTTCCAGCAAGAAAGGAAAACTAAATTAGAAGACTTTGGTACTTAAGGTATTTTACATGCAAAGAAGTTCTATTAGCCAATTTTATCAGGAAAGACATGGGAAGAAAGGAAATTTGAGCTCAAATCCTATTGTAATCACGGCAGAGGGAATTCATTCTCAACTTGAAGATGGGCATGACCTACTGTAAGTTCTGTCTCTTAGCACTAATTAAATCTCTTGCTTCAACCTGTTTAATCATCACCAATTTCTTTTCAGTACTTCTTGCAAGAGCACAATCTCTAAAATCCATCACGTCAATGGACTGCTAATGACGAGTCTTCTCAAGAGGCGCATGTCACAATTACCAAGGAAAAAAAAAGACAAACCTTCTTGCTCTAGCAGAAATTGCATGTGTTAAAGAAGAAGGAAGGAAAAGTACAGGTTGTCAATATCACAGGCAATAAACAGCACTGTGCCCTAACCAGAGGCTCATGTTTTTCCTTAAAAATCAAAATAAAGGGCTTCCCTGGTGGCGCAGTGGTTGAGAGTCCGCCTGCCGATGCAGGGGACACGGGTTCGTGCCCCGGTCTGGGAGGATCCCACATGCCGCGGAGCGGCTGGGCCCGTGAGCCATGGCCGCGGAGCCTGTGCTCCGCAACGGGAGAGGCCACGGCGGTCAGAGGCCTGTGTACCGCAAAAAATAAATAAATAAATAAAATAAAAATAAAGTTTTTTTTAAAGCATATTATAAATCCTAAACAGAGTTCTACAATAATCTAGAACAAATTATACCCAATCAAGAGAGACCTTTCCAAAGCAAAACCCAGTGTGGGCTGTACTGAGGAATGTGACTTCCTGGGGATTAGGTGTGAGTATGACCAGGATGACTGGTTCGCTTTAAACAGGAGCCCTTCCTCACGTAACCACAGGGAACGGAGGCCAGGCAGAGGGGCACAGGTACCAGCTGCTGTCCTAACGGGATGTCTATTTCCATCCTCATTCCAATGATTTTTTTGGTACCTTTTATGAAATCATTTATTTACAATTAAGTTAAAATGCTTGACATGAAAATATTATAATTTAAAATATTCCCCATAAGCCTGCAATTAGCATATTGTTTCACAGCATTTCTAAATAAAGTGAGTATACGCTCATGGGGTCATACACGAATCACTGGGGCGTTACGATTGCCCGTCCTGTCCTGCTAAACATTCAGAAAGCCACCGAGCCGTGTGCTTCTTGCCAGATGCTCTAACAGAGCCATGACCTCTCACCTCTGGTCCTTAAATGTGAGTCTCCCCATCCCAAACCATGAAGTGTCCGGGAAAGTAGGGGGGGGCTCACTGCTTCCATCACCTGCAGTACCAGGCCACCCAAAACAGAGGCACTGGGCTTGGCTCCATCCTGCAGTCCTGATGTCTCACCTCCCAGTCAGAAAAGACAATAGGTGAATTCAGAAAGATAGTTAATATAAATGTATATATGCGTTTGTTTATGGGTTTGTGTGTTTGTTTACTGAAAACTGACCTGTGGCCTACAATAGAATTTAGCTAAAAATAGGCCCTCTTCAGATTCCTCCAACTAGCAGCGCAACAACTGTTAAAACAAGAAAAGGTACATAATCCTGAAAACAAAGGTGCATAGGCAAAGTCACGCTCAATTTTTTAAAACTTAAAAAAGAAGAGTATGTATGCTAATAAAAGTTTCACCCGTAAACTGATGGATGGAGACGCCTGCTTCTGGTCATGTGATGGACCAGGAGACCTAAAAGCCCTCCCTCCACAAACTAGATTACTCCACATAAAAGCAGCCATCCTTTTAACCGATAGCTGACCTCTCAGGAATGTAAGGAAAACCAGAGCAGCCAGCACTAGAGTGATCTGTGACCCTCAGGGGAGGGAGAACGTTCAAATGACCTCAGGAAGAGCCGAACCAGAGGCCATAGGATTCAGGGAGCTGCAGTCAAGGCCCCTGTGATACAGCCGAGACCCTCAAAAGGTTGTATTTTCAGTGAACGGGTCAACTAGTTTAAACCAAAAACAGCCCATCTGCTGAGGCAGAAGACAGGGAGCTTGTCTTGATCTGGGCTCCAGCTGGGAAGGTCACAGGGTGGAGGGAGAGGAAAACAAATATGTGAATTCATATTCATGAGCCTGAATCTCACCCAGGTTTGGGGTTCAAAATTATACTACACATGTGGTCTGGACACTCACAAGCTGAGAAAGTTACATAAAAATCTCTCCCAGGCTAGTGATACTACTACCAGGAGACACACGCTCAAGAAAACCCTGGAGGCACACCTGCTGAAGAGGCCTCACCTTTCCTCGGATTCACAAAGAGCGCACTGAAGAAAACACACCACCGAAAACTGTAAACACGTGAGACCACCTGGACAGAGCAAAGGACAGAACCTCGCAGAACTGAAAAATAGGGGAGCCTAGTAAAATAAGTATGTTTAAATTAATTAAAAGTATAAGAAAGGAATCAAACCCGTAAAGACCAGGATGATTTGGAAGAGCACTAAGTATAATATCTAGAAATTGGAGTTAAAAATAAAGTTACTGAGTAAGTTAAGCAACAGGATAAACACAGCTGAAGGGAAAATTAATGAACAAGACAGAGGCCAGGAAAGGACCCAGAATGCCATACAGAAAGGCAAAAGTTGACAGGTCATCAAGGAGAATCAGACAGACCTACCATATGCTGTGACATTTCCATACCCCTCTCTCAATTATTATGGAAAAGCATTCAAAAATTCAGGGAGCACATGGGAGAAATAAACACAAATAACAAGCTTGATCTACTGGACATGGACAGCCTTGCATCCAACTGCAAAAATACACATCCTTTCCAAACACACAGAGACATTTATCAACAGTGCCAACGTACTAAATTACAACGCAGGCTTCAGTAATCCAAAGGACTCGTATCACATGAGCCATTTTCTCTAATTACAACGTCTTTAAGACAGAAATCACAAACAACAAATTACCCAATAGACTTGGAAAATTGAAAATTAACTTCCAGATAGTTCATGGGTCAAAATGGAATCCTAATGGAAATTAAAATATACTTAGCATTGAGCATCACTAAAAGGTTGCACATCAAAGTCTGTGGGTTCAGCTAAAACAGCTCTGAGAAATAAGTCAAATATCCAGTTTGGGAAATCAGAAATAGAACAGAATAAATCTAAAGAAAATAGAAAGCCTATAATAAAGATAAGAACAGAAATCAATACCCAAATTCGTCCCATAAAGACTGGTAACATGGCAAACCTCTGGAGAAGCATCTCTGCCCAGTCACTGGGCACAGGTCTCCTCCACGCTCAGCCCCAGGCCTCCACTCACCTAGGAAACCTTACGCAGGCCCACAGCTTCAATCACCAACCTGTAAAGCCGACTCACATTTATTTCTCCTTCTCAGACCATCTTCACACGGATGCTTCACAGGCACTTCAAATTCGTCTAATCTGGTCCCTTTCTCTAGTGCCAGCTGATACATTAACTTGCCAGTATAGAAAGAAGAACCTTAAAAATCTATTAATCTAATGATCTACAGAAAAGCAACAGCGTAATTCCAGTCCCCTGACTACAAAATCACTAGGTTTACCTTAGAAAGCCTCATTATCTTGTACAATGTTTCTAAAACATCAGATTTATGGGATAAAAAATATTTATAATCAGCAACGGAGTCTAGCAACACATTTTTACTAAATACCTGCTATCTACTTAAAGACGTAGTAAAGCCGTTTCCTCCAGTAACCATCTGACCACACCTGCGTGTACTGGGGTACAAATAAACATGGTGCAAACTCCAAGACTGGGGAGGAGCAGTTGTGTATTCCTACATTCAGAAAAGCTGCCTCACATGTAGGAGAAAATAAAAGTGTTAGGAGGACACTGCCCATCTTTTGAACTGTCACTTTAAAAATGGTTATATTTTTAAAAACATCAGTACTGGAAAACAGGATTCAAAGATGAAAGCTCCATGAGAGCTTTATTTTTTGTTTATTGCTATATCCCCAGCTCCAAGAGCAGTCGGTAAACGTCTGTTGGATCAATCGACGGAGTAATGACAAGTTCTGTAACGTGGTAATCAATTTAATACAACTTCAGTGGATGCGTATTTACTGCCCTCTAGCCTCCCATTACTTTAGAGGAAATGTCTAAAGTGGGCTGAAGAGCAAACACAGGACATTTCCTGCCTTTGTGCAGCCCACGGGGCAGTCCTAGCTGTTCCTGGAGCTGTGGGACACGTGCAGTGGATGGGCCCCGTAAGCATGACCCCTACTACCTGCTGGCGTTCCCCCCCATTTATTCAGCTACTAGCCACGCTGCTAATCCCACAGACAGTTCTCCATTGTAAGCATGACCTCTGGGATTTTTTAACAGAAGTAAGGTCTCTCGCCTGCATCTAATGCAATGACTTCCGCCTCACGCCCAGTATAAAGCAGAACACTGTACCACGTCCCGCCGAAGCCTCTCCTCGTGTATGTGGTTGTGTACTGGTCTAGAAATATTTGGGAATCTTGCAAAAGTAATCCACTGATGTGACCTTGGGTAGATGGAAGTCTGAAATTGACTGACAAGTCACGAAACATTAGCTTTAACGTGTGAATTTAAACACAACTCTTCTGAGGAACTGGCCTATGCAAGGAACTTTGCCAAGAAATAGAAGAAGACGCAGTCCTTGCTTTTCAAGAAGCACAAGTGCTGGTGGGGAACATACATGCATGTAGCCATAGGAGAGCAGGCAAGGTGCTGTAACAAAAAAGCAAGCAGAGGGCTTTCCTGGTGGCGCAGTGGTTGAGAGTCCGCCTGCCGATGCAGGGGACGCGGGTTCGTGCCCCAGTCCGGGAAGATCCCACATGCCGCGGAGCGGCTGGGCCCGTGAACCATGGTCGCTGAGCCTGCGTGTCCGGAGCCTGTGCTCCGCAATGGGAGAGGCCACAGCAGTGAAAGGCCCGCGTAACGAAAAAAAAAAAAAAAAAAAAAAAAAGCAAGGAGAACGACACAAAGGCACCACACCAGCGGGCCATGCCTGTCCACTTGCCTTGAGGACAGACAGACACTCCCAGTGCCATCTGGTCGAAGTCAGAATACTAATGTAGTATCACAAACTGCTCTTAAGTGGAATTACTGAAGAAAAAACACACACATGATAACAGAAGGAACATTATAAATGTTCCCATTTGGCCTCCAAAAGGTCTCATTTACCACCACACCCCAGGGCCAGCACTGCACAGCAGGGGATGTGCAAAAACTGAGCTGTGGAGGCCGTTCCACTTTGGGCACGGTAGGCTGGATTGCTTGGACAAGCCCTCCTGCTGAGAACAACTTTTAAAAAGCTGAAAATGCATTATTTTAAAAATCAGTTTGAAGTTACCGGGAAGCAACCAAAGCACTGAGGAACTGCGGGGCCAAGGCTCAGGTCAAAGGGGAAGCAGGGCTACGAGCCTAACACTTGACTCCACCTTCATCCTCAAGGTACCCGTGTTTTGCAGAAGCACAGACAAAATGCCTGCAGAGAGCTTTTTGCAGCGATGAGGGAAAATCAGCTCCCAAGGCTGTAACTGCCAGGACTTGTAGCTCGGACCCTCAAGGGCTGTACCCTGGGAGTAACAGGGACCAAGCCTTCACAAGCCTCAATTCGTCACAATCCACGACTAAAAGAGGGACATGTGCCCCCCGCCTGGCTTTCTTCCAGGGAAGCTCCTCTGCAGGAAAGGCGCCTCAAGCAGAGCCTTAGCTTTTCATAACGATGTCTCACAAACACAACAAAACAGATGGAGGAGCCTGGACTGGAAGCCAAGAGAGAACACAGACTTTAGAAACAGACCCACAGGACAGCCAGAGAGTCCTGCTATCAGACATGGTAACAGCTGTAAGTAACACTTAAGGAACTAAGAGATATTAAATAATTTTACCATATAACTAGAAGCTACACAGAGAATCAAATGGAAATTCAACTGAAAAATACAATTAAAAACTTTAAAAGATAGATTTAAAAGCAGGTGAGACTTAGCTAAAGAAATAATAGCTTGGAAGGTACGTCAGGATAAAATACCCAGACTGAAGTACTGAGAGACAAAGGGATGGTAAGTACAGCAAAGAACACAAGGAAAGCATGTGGAAGTGCTGAAAAGTTCTAACATACAGGTAAGTATAGTCCCAGAAGAAGGGAGGCGGGGTACAAAGAAATAGAGACACAGAGAGGCAGGAGCAATATAGAAATAGATAACGAATCTCCAAAATTGATTTTAAAAATTATTGTAAAATGATTATGATAAAAAGGACCTCCAAAGAATGCGATGCTATAACCATTAAAGCAAGCAAGACTATTCTGCAGTATTTAATGAAATAGGAAAGTACACGAGACGTGATGCTAGGTGAATAAAGAGTGTAATATTCTTTCCTCTACCTTTATAATAAATATACATAAAATATGCGAAGGAAATACAGAAAATAGTGATAGGGACCCCATCGCCGGGCAATAGGCATTTTTCAAGTTTTCTAATGTCTACAATTACTATGAACTGCTTGTATACGCAAAGGAGAGCTGATTATTGAAAGCAGGATGTGATTTTGTATTACAGTAAGATTAAAATTATGTTGAAATATGTATTTGGAAAGATGTACATAAAATATTATTAAGATTATAATCTTAGAGTGATGGCATTAAAAGTGATTTTTTTCCTCTATTTTTCAAGTTTTTTATATTAGTTTTAAGGCAGGGCAATGTTTAAGGACGGTGTCAGGAAGTATAAAGAGTCTGAGATTTTTGCTGTTTGCAGGCTAACAAGTTAACCTGCCACAGTTTCACAGATGCTCTTAGAAGACACAAGACTCTTGGGTCAGGGACAAAAGACTGTTACTGACAGGACATCGGGCAGCACGAGCTTCATGTTCACATCGCCCTCAAGTCCCACAGGGGTGATGCAAAGGGACCCAAGTGGATTCTGGGTTCGTGTCACAGCTTAGGGAACATAAATCCTTTACGACTGACTACAAGCAAGTTGACCGACCTATGCCCCAGGGGGAGACGGCAAAGTGGCCCTTTACTCTAGAGGGAGACACTCTCCCTGTCTTCCAAGGCTGTGAGTTATTCGAGCATCCGTGAAAAGCTAGTCCAGAATGAAAGGGCATTCGGTGCCTCTGCTCACAGGATGTGCAGAAACACAAGACCCATGGGGAATCACCTCCCCGCAGCCAGGTCCCCGTGGAACCAAGAAAAAGTGTTTTCTGGTCTCTTTTCCCATGTGCACTGAAAAGAAAAAAAGGTAACGAGTCTCACAATAGAGTGTTGGCCCAAGGATGACTTTAAGAATACATTAAAATTCTGTACCAGTCCTATACCTCTTGTCTAAGAAAGGAAAAGTCCCCTCCCCACTGAAGACCTTAAAGGGTTGCAGGAGCACCAACCACCCCCAATGGTTTACTCATCTGGCAAAACAGCTGATGAGAACACATACCCCACCAACAGGTGTGCGTCTACTCAGAGCCTCTGGATTGACAAAACTGCAATCCTTCCTGATTTAAAAAACAAAACAGAAACTTCTGAAGCCCTGAGTCAGAGCCTTAAATTAAAAGGGGATGAGTTCTATTTTAAGAACCCAGGAGTAATTTACATAAACAAAGGAAGCGCATTACAGAAGAAATGATGGAATAATGGAAGGTAACATAACACTGTTATTTTTATTATTCTTAATTGAATAATAATATTAATATTGAAGATTAAGAAAATTAATATTAAATTGAATACTGATAATATTAAAAAAAAGAAAAAACAAAGAACCAGGGAGAAGCTGTCTGCAGCTCTGTTACCCACTGGTCATCAGCTGATTCGCTGGCCTGGCTAGTTTTCCCTTTCTGCTCACTGAGGAGACCACCTCTTCATCAAGCAAGACCCTCGCTTCGTGCAGATGCAAGGACGTGAGGACAGTCAGAGCGCTGAGCGGGGGGCTTGCCCTCATCTTACGCAGCCACCTGTGCCACAAAACACATCTAACCTCGTACATCATGTGTGGCTTCGGCAGTGGAGCACAGCTTTGTGTGTCGCACCGCTACGTTAACTGAAGCAAGGTCTTGGCTAAAGACCTGTAAGGCCAGCTCAGAGGCAGGCTCAGCTGGCCCGGCTAATAACGTCCACACACCTGCCTATTGTTTAATCCAACAACAGTGTCAGGAAAATTCCTTGGTACTCCTGTGATATTAAAATATTAAATATTTTAAAATATTAAAATATTGCTTGCCAAGTACTAAAAAAGAAAGTCCTTCTCTTGTGGCAAAACCATTTTATAATTTAGTGCTTAAATTTTTAGCCATCATTTCTTGTAAGTCTATATATATGCCAAAAAGAGTAACCTGTGGCTGAATTTTTCTGTTCATGTTACAACAGCTTCCGGTGCTGAGAGCAGATTGACGATGTCACTCCCAGCGCAGACAGACACCCCGGCAAGGACACAGTGAGGCCCACTAATTTTCCAATACTTAGGACCAGTCTCAGACATAAAGTTCTCAAAGTCCAAATGTCAACAAGAAAACTCTAAAGGAATAATCGGGAACAACTGTGGTTCAACATCTGACTCATTCAATATGTGATACAAATACATCTTAATTCACTGAAATGACTGGAGACAAAAGCACAAAAAACCTACCATTACTGAAAACCCACTGTAGGTGGGGGAAGGGAACTGAAATAAAAACCCTTATCCCTGGGGGAGGAAAAGGAATGCATGCTAGGTCCCCCCTTATCTCTCCCCTCCCCAAGCCCCAGGGACACAGCGCCTGCCTGAAACTAAGGCTTATCAGAGCCCCTAGGAAAGACCCTTCCCCAGGCTAGCAAGGATTAAGTAACGAGTAACAGAAGAATACTTCTGGGAAGGGACAGGGCAGGAACATGGAAAGAGATCCTCTCCGAGGGCAGTGCAAAGGGAAGACTGAACGATATTGAGGGAAAAGCCCTCTGGCCAGCAGTCCTCATCTTAAATACAAGGTATTGCTAAAGGAATTTGAAACCTGTATGCGCCAAAGGTGACTATAGCAATTTACAAACCTTAAAGCTTGCCCAACTCCTAACTAGATTAGCTCAAGTCCTCACAATAAAAGCCTATTTGTAATGAGGTGGATGGACCTAGAGTCTGTCATACAGAGTGAAGTAAGTCAGAAAGAGAAAAACAAATACCGTATGCTAACACATATATATGGAATTTAAGAAAAAAAAATGTCATGAAGAACCTAGGGGTAAGACAGAAATAAAGACACAGACCTACTAGAGAATGGACTTGAGGATATGGGGAGGGGGAAGGGTGAGCTGTGACAAAGCGAGAGAGAGGCATGGACATATATACACGACCAAACGTAAGGTAGATAGCTAGTGGGAAGCAGCCGCATAGCACAGGGAGATCAGCTCGGTGCTTTGTGACTGCCTGGAGTGGTGGGATAGGGAGGGTGAGAGGGAGGGAGACACAAGAGGGAGGAGATACGGTGACATATGTATATGTATAACTGATTCACTTTGTTATACAGCAGAAACGAACACACCATTGTAAAGCAATTATACTCCAATAAAGATGTAAAAAAAAAACAAAAGCCTCACAGGAGGAAAGGCCAAATCCCAGGCATGGATCTGCCGTCCTACTCAGGATGTCTGACTTTCCAAAACAAAAAATTGTGAGGCTACAAAAAAGTGCACACCCAGGAGACAAAGTGATCATTAGAATCAGACTCAGATATGATTCAGATGGTGGTATAATCTGACATCAAATTTTAAATGATTAATACACTAAAGGCTCTAAAGGGAAATTGTGGACAATATCATACGGGTAATTTTAGCAGAGAAATAGAAACTAGAAGAGAATATCAAAGAGATGCTAAAAATGAAAAACAAAGGAACAAAGATGAAGGTTGCCTCTGACTGACTTATCGGTAGACTCGACGCAGTTGGGAAAGAATCAGTGACCTTAAAGATCAGCCAAAGGAGATCATCCAAAGTGAAAAACAAAGAGCAAAACGTCAGAGAAGTGCATATAAAACATGCAAGACCTGCAGGAAAAATATCAAATGATCTAACATATGTGTAACTGAAATCCCGAAGTTTCTACAGACAGGGAACGGGGCAGAAGAAAACATTCAAAGAAATCATAAGAACATTCCGGAACTAATGAAAGTCCCAAATCACATAGGCAAGAAGCTCAGACAACACAATGCTGGGTAAGTACCCCTCTTTACCCCCGAATCCACACACATCTAGGTATATTATATTCAAATTGCTGAATATTGAAGACAGAGAAATACTGAAGGCAGTCAGAGAAAAAGTCACTTAATATATACAGAAACAAAATGAAGAGTTGCAACAGGGGCTTCCCTGGTGGCGCAGTGGTTGAGAGTCCGCCTGCCGATGCAGGGGACGCGGGTTCGTGCCCCGGTCCGGGAAGATCCCACGTGCCGCGGAGCGGCTGGGCCCGTGAGCCATGGCCGCTGAGCCTGTGCGTCCGGAGCCTGTGCTCCGCGACGGGAGAGGCCCCAACACTGAGAGGCCCGCGTACCGCAAAAAAAAAAAAAAAAAAAAGAGTTGCAAGACTTTTTGTGAGAGATCATAGAAGATGGAAAGTCATGGGGTGATATTTTTAAGTGCTGAAAGAAAAACCCCGCTAACTCAGAATGCTATAGCCAGTAAAAATATTTCAGAAATATTTTCAGAAATGAAGAAACAAAAACTTTTCTGAGAAGAACAACAATTTAGGGAATTCGTTCCCAGCCAACCTGTGAATCTATGAATAGGAACAAATTTTAAAGGAAAGTCTGCAGGCAGAAGGAAAAAAGTAACCAGACAGAAAACTGGATTTATACAAAGAAATGAAGAACACTGGAAATGGGTAAACAAAGGTAAAATCAATGTTTTGTTTTCAGTTGCTCTAAAATATAAGTGAACACCCAAAGCAAAAATGGTAGCAGTGCATTGTAATGGATTACATTAATTTATTTTCAAGTACTGAACCAGCCTTGCATACCTGGGATAAATCCCACTTGGTCATGATATATAATTCTCTTTGTATTTTTTTAGATTTGATTTGCTAACATTCTGTTAAGGATTCTTTGAATTTTATTTTATTTATTTTTTTATATACAGCAGGTTCTTATTAGTTCTGTTAAGGATTTTTACGTCTACGTTAAGGAGAGATAAGTCTTTCCTAGACCTCCTCCTACCTAAAATGTGTTTTTGTAATAAAGACTGGATATAAAACTCTAACACAGAGACTTCCCTGGTGGTCCAGTGGTTAAGACTCCCTGTTCCCAATGCAGGGGGTCCGGGTTCAATCTCTGGTCAGGGAACCAGATGCCACATGCATCCCACAGCTAGGAGTCCATACACTGCAACTAAGAATTCCGCATGCCATAACTAAGACCCGGCACAGCCAAATAAATAAATAAATAAAATTTAAAAAAAAGAAAAGTCTAACACTCCTTAAGTCACTGTCAAAACAACTGTGTTACATACGTATCCACCAGCCCCAGAAAAACGTCTCTGAAGGAAGTAAAACAAAAGTGATCAGGAAGAAAGGTTCTCCATGAAGGTTCTCCAAGGGAATGTTAACGTCAATCAGAATTAACATTTAGCCCAGATTGTAACCAGAGGTCACACGTAATCACAATGTGATTAAGAAAATCTGAGCCAAGATTTAAAAATCAGAAATAAAAATTCCAACTTCTCACTTGCTTGGTTAATGTGAAAAATCAGAAGGTCCAGGCCACTCTAGGTGTCCTTCCTGGGACTGAGTGCCACCTGTTCCTGTTGGAAGGACGTCAGTTTCCCTGCCCACCTAAGCCGGTCTCTCTAACTCTGTGAGGACAGCTGATGTGGAAGCGAGTTCACATGAAATGCAACATGCATCCAATTCTTGGATCATGGTGGGAAATACATCGCTAGAGCCTGTGGCACTGAACTGAGCCAGAGACGTTACATTCGCTTCTAGCTCAGAAATCCAGTCTGATACGAGAAGATAAATCCTGACCTGGCGCTCACTGCACGTGTAACCTTGGTCGGTTTGGTTCCCTGGTCTGTAAATGGGGATTCACCCCCCCCCACACACACACACACACAAGGACTGCAGGATGGTCCCTCTTTGCCGGGCTTTGCTCCGTGCCAGGCGCTGCTCAGGTGCTGACACGAGAGGCGCTGCTTTAATTCACAGATGCTCACGCAGGTCTCATGACGACGGAGCAGCTGTAGGTTCCGCCATCACCTCACTTTACAGAGGCCGAGGCCGAGGCACTGAGAAGCTGGGTCAGGCAGTCCCCCTCCGAAGCCGGACTCTTCAACTTCCTGGACACTGAGTCAATAATGCTAAAGGTCTTTTCAAAAAGTTACAGAATATTTTGATTCATTCATTTGCAAATGAACTAGAGGAAGAAACTCAAAGCACCAAATAGGTCAAGGGTTAGATCATGCTGTGTCATCTTCTAATTTGCATGTTTTTTCCTTAACGGTTCTCACGTTGCAAGATGTCTTACAATCAACAGCATCGTCAATATAGTGCCATACAGCACGTTCACAGATAATTCACTCAAACGTATTCCCCAAGGTCTGGAAACAAACGTGCCAGCAGAAGCACAGTGCGAGGCAGAGACTTGGTCAGATGTGCAAAGGGAAGTAAAACAAGTGCTTATTTCCCTTTAAACAGTAACCAAAAGGGCAGGCCCTGCCCAGGGGAACAGCAGGGACCAAGACAAGTGATCCAGTTCAGGGCCAGGCAGGCTCATGCTCCAGACCAGCCGCCCAGTGGAAAAGCAACATGAGTTATGTAGGCAGTTCTCAGTTTTCTAGTAGCCACATTAAGAAAGCAAAAAGAAATCAGTGAACTTAGTTTTACCAACATATTTTACTTAACTGAATATACCCAGATATTGTCATTTCAGCATATAATTGGCACTAAAAGTTATTGAGATATTTTACATTCTTTTCTTTTTTCCTTAGCAAGTCTTTGAAATCCAGTGGGGATTTTACACCTGTGTCAGTTTGACCAGCATTGTTTCAAGTGCTCCAGCCACGCGGGGCCTGCAGTGGCCTCACGGGCCGGGCGATTCTGGGCCCAGGGACACCTGCTAACAAAGTAGCAACCAGCATCCATTCTGCCAACGGCTACAACCAAAACTCACCGTGCAAATCTCTCAAAAGCCACTTTAAAAAGTGTGTTCAGGGACTTGGTGGCGCAGTGGTTAAGAATCCGCCTGCCATTGCAGGGGACACGGGTTCGAGCCCTGGTCCGGGAAGATCCCACATGCCGCGGAGCGGCTGGGCCCGTGAGCCATGGCCGCTGAGCCTGCACGTCCGGAGCCTGTGCTCCGCAACAGGAGAGGCCACAACAGTGAGAGGCCCGCATACCGCAAAAACAAAAAAAAAAGTATGTTCATAAAAAGACAGCATAAACCAAGCAACACAGCCTGGAAACTGTGATTAAATATTAAAATAAAGGATTTTGTACCTAAAGTTTTTAAATAATTGCTACAAATCAGTAAAGAAAAGTTACAGTATTTTGTTAAATGGGCAAAGAGTACGACAGTTACTTCACCAGAAAACCAAGGAAGAGGGAAGGGGGAGCAGCTCAAGTATCCAACCTCTCAAGTGATCAGGGAAACAGAACTCAGGACTCTGCACAGGGAGAGACTGGTAAATACTTCTGATGAGAAAATAAGGTGGTGTGCGTCAAAGGCCGTGTGTGTGTGTGTGTGTGTGTGTGTGTGTGTGTGCGCGCACGCGCACGTGTGTGTGTCTGATGGTACACCTGCCATACAGGACAGAAGGTCAATGCTTAATCGTACACTCTAGCCACTCACATGAATGTAAGAAAAACGTGCTTCCTTTACGATCGGGCTGGATGGCTGGGCGGCCCCCGGCGCGGAGGAGGGGCTGACGGTACTGGAACGCTCCCCAGTCCCCAGGTGTGGGCAGCGTGGGTCTTGGTCGCTGGGGAAAGGAGGGTCCAGGACAGGGGCGTCGGGCAGGGGAGGGGAGGGAGGGGGACGGGCAGGAGCGCCTGGAAGCTGGAACCTGTCTCTGGACTCACTCTGTGCCTCTTCGTGCCATCAAGACGGTCAGGATGTCAGGATCCGGGGGTGAGACCTGGGCCTGCAGGGATGGGGGGCGGGAGGGAGCGAACAACACAGGGGTCCCCCCAGCTCAGACAGGGAGCACGTGAGCTAAGCCACGTGGTGGGAAATCCTTCGTCTCCAATCTAGTTTCTGTTTTCCTGAGACACGGATATAAGAGATACTTCACTTTCCTCTCCATTCTAAGGAAAACAGTGCAAAACCATGAAAATGACCTGGGGCCTAGGACTAAGGAAGCACCGGGGGATCTCCCTGGTGGTCCAGTGGGTGAGACTCCGCACTCCCAATGCAGGGGGCCCGGGTTTGATCCCTGGCCAGGGAGCTAGATCCCACATGCATGCCGCAACTAAGAGCTCGTGTGCCACAACTAAATATCCCACGTGCTGCAACAAAGATCCCGCATGCCGTGACCAAGACCCGGCACAGCCAAAATTTAAAAAAAAATTTTTTTAATAAAAATTAAATTAAAAAAAAATTTTTTTAAATAAAAAATAAATTACAAGGAAGCACAGGGTGCAACGGGAACAGTCTCACAGTTGCCGGATGATCAGGTTCTAAAGAGCCACTAGAAAACTACGCTGTACGTGAAAGTATCCTGACCTTCAAACATCAGTGAGCCATTCAAAAAATTTTGTTTTTAAACTGTATGTGGCCAGATTCAGCCGTTGGTACCGCCCGGGGCCTCTGTGCTGACGGCTCTTGTGACCTCACGGGATGGGGGCCACACAGCCACGGGACCAAGCCCAATGCCCAGCACCCGCACCACTGACCTGACAGTAACACGGTCTCTATCCCAGAAGCAGGAACGGAACGTAGAACAAGACCCTCGGTTTAGGTGGGGGTGGGGAAACACAATATAAAGTTTCACAAAATTCCGTAAGGATCAAAAGAAAGCGAAAAACAGAAACAGGTAATTTGTGAGGGTGGCAGGACTCAAGATAACTCATTTTTAGAACAATGACTCTCACCTATTCTAACGTTTCAGGAATAACGTCTCAGGAAAGTACCCAAAACATATCTGGTTAATTGGACCTAAGTCACAGGGTAATTCAGTTGTACTCTCAATGCTCTTCATAAAAGACATCAGTTTCCATCTCTTAATCTCTGAAGAAGGGGATTCCCTATTTAGAGGTGAGGGAGACAGCAGACAGTTAATAAAAATATCGGGGTGCAGGGGCTTCCCTGGTGGCGCACTGGTTAAGAATCTGCCTGCCAATGCAGGGGACACAGGTTTGAGCCCTGGTCCGGGAAGATCCCACATGCTGCGGAGCAACTAAGCCCGTGCGCCACAACTACTGAGCCCACAAGCCACAACCACTGAGCCAGTGTGCCACAACTACTGAAGCCCACGTGCCTAGAGCCCATGCTCCGCAACAAGAGAAGCCACCGCAATGAGAAGCCCGTGCACCGCATCGAAGAGTAGCCCCCGCTCACTGCAACTAGAGAAAGCCCGCGCACAGCAACGAAGACCCAATGCAGCCAAAAATAAATAAATAAATAAAATAAATTTGTTTCAAAAATATATGTATATCAGGGTACAAACGAAAAAGCATGGTGGGTATGTGGCCCTGAATTCTACAAAGAGCAACAGTTGGACCTCAGCCACAGCTGCTGAGAATTGCTCCATTTAAGGGCAGAAAAGAGTCAGGGTTGTAAGGCAGTGACAACGTGTGTTTCATACTTTCCTGCACTTTTTCCATAACCAACTGGCTTTATGCATAATTACTGCATGGAATTCCACCCATATAAATGACTGTCACTAGTAACACTTTCCCAAAGACAAACCAAGTATTCCAAGGGTCAGTTTAGGAAAGAACAAGAGGACAGGAGGACGACTTGGAATAAACACAGCCTCCTGCCCCTCAGGTGCAGGGGGGCCCGGGCTGCCGAGACCAGCTGTGCCCACAGGGGACACAGGAAACTCCCCCTCCCCCCAAGCCCTCCCAGCCAAAACCCCAGCCCCTCCTCAGCCACGGGTCCGGCCCCAGAGCCACACTGGCACATGGGGGCCGCTCAGTGCGGGGGCCTCCCCTGGAGGGGACAAGCCCTCACACCACCAGCAGCTCACGTGATGAGAGGCAGTGGCTCAGCTGAAGCAACGCAAGAAAGCCCCGACACTCCCCGTAACACACGGATTAACAGCAGGAAGGGATGCCATAAAGTGTTCCAAGCGTGAAAGCACCTCCTCCAGGAAGGCCTCCGCCTTGGCCTGGCTGAGTCACCACCCCTCGCAGGCTCCCCGCCCGATTGCAACACACACCGTGGGCCAGGGGAAGCTCGGCCAGGACGACAGGAGCTCAGTCCCTCGCACAAAGGTGCGGCTAGTGCGTGCTGGCGACCAGGCTCCTGAGTGCCAGGCAGGCCGCGCTGCCCTGGGCGGCCGGGTCTGACACAGCACAACCCAGCTCCTCGAAGGTGACAGCCACCAACTTGAAAGAAACCTTCTGACCGTTTCCCCAGTTGTTCAAACAGATACGCTGGGCAACAAGCCTTTGAATATTGACTTTCAGATGAAAATAAACACCGCGGTGGCTCAGAGTAAGCAGCTCTGAGCCCTGGATGCCTGTGGCACCAGGAACAGCAGGGGCCTGAGAGCTGGGGGGAAACAAATGCCAGCCCGGGGCCCCCAAGGCTCCTGCGGCAGGATGCTGGGCCCCTGGACTTTCACCAGCACAGAGTTATGCCCCAGGTGTTCCTGGGTGTTTTGTAATATTAAATTCCCAGATTCCCTCATATGCCTTACAATATACCTCTGAGAAATGCAGGACCCCATGACGTGCTGTATGGTACCTAAGGTTCTTGGTCAACAATGACCACCCACCACCAAGAGCAAAAAGGGAAAACACTTTGGGGAAAATAACTAGAGGCTAACATTACAATTGCAAAAGTATTTACTATTTCCCAAGCATTAAATATGCATGCCATGGCCACTTTCGAATGGACTTACCATTTTTTTTTTTTTTTTTTTTTTTTTTTTATTTATTTATTTATTTATGGCTGTGTTGGGTCTTCGTTTCTGTGTGAGGGCTTTCTCTAGTTGTGGCAAGCGGGGGCCACTCTTCATCGCGGTGCGCTGGCCTCTCACTGTCGCGGCCTCTCTTGCTGCGGAGCACAGGCTCCAGACGCGCAGGCTCAGTAATTGTGGCTCACAGGTCCAGTTGCTCTGCGGCATGTGGGATCTTCCCAGACCAGGGCTCGAACCCGTGTCCCCTGCATTGGCAGGCAGATTCTCAACCACTGCGCCACCAGGGAAGCCCGACTTACCATGTTTTTAACTGAGCAATAAGATTGAAAATTATTTCCTTAGTTGGTATCTACATACTCCACCTAACAGATTTCATAAAATAAATATGTTTATATTAGACACATGCTTATTTTGACTTTGAGTATTAATTCAGCAACCTACAACTTCTAAGGCATAAGGGAGAATTAAGTTTCGGTCTATATAAAGAAAGGTTTAGATACATATAGATATCTAGATTTCTATCTAGATTTATATTATATACAGTCAACATTATGTCAGCTCTCCAGTTTTTGTTATAATGTCGCCACCCCATCTTTCCAAAAGAGTCCTGCAGTGCTCTTTTTTTTTTTTTTCGCGGTACGTGGGCCTCTCACTGCTGTGGTCTCTCCCGTTGCGGAGCACAGGCTCCGGATGTGCAGGCCCAGCGGCCATGGCCCAAGGGCCCAGCTGCTCCGCGGCACGTGGGATCCTCCCGGACCGGGGCACGAAGATCTGAGCTTCTATTTTTTTAAGTTTAGGGGGAAGTAGGGTCACTTATTCAGTTTCACAGTAATTTTGGAACCAAATTAAAAATGTCAACGTTGGGACAATGACACGTTTGTTGTTACAAATGTGGATAATGAAATGCCTGTTTTCATTAATCAATTCAATAAGCATCTTAAAGATCAATGTACCCAATGCTGGTGAGCCTGAAACCCACTGTCTTAATGAGCTGCTCTTAATGGCCCGGAATTCACAAGGCCAGCAACAAGCCACCAAGGGCCAGAAAGGGGCCTACACCTCGTGGTTCCATTTTTTAATGAACCTGCCCTTAGAAATGTAACTCAAAACACAGAAGAATGATACACGGCGATAATCAACCAAGTTTCCTTTGTCAAAGTAAAATACTGCAAAGCAGCAGTAAGATCACCGTTTTCTAAACGGCATTTGATTTCCATCGACCGCATCCCACCTACGCAGGGGCCTCGCAGAGAAAGCGCACAAGACAGGCGTGTACAGACGAGCTCACTTCGGGCCATGGCGTGGCATGGCATCCCCGATGCCCAGATCTGTCTCTTCTGTTGTGCAACTCTTACAGTGACATCATCAAGACGGTGGGATAGGAAGCCCCGGAGACAAAATCGTAGCAACAACCTCAGCCCAGAAAGCCTTTGTGAGAACTCCAGAAGCCACTTAGGAAGTCGCAGGACCAGGCGGGCGCAAAGCCAAGAACAAGTGCATGGAAGTGGGTGTCATCTACGAGACCCCTCCCCTAAGCCGTCACGCTCAGGACCAGAAGGAAAAGCCCAACCCACAGCTTCTCCTCGGGAGGACGCTGCACACCCACATGCCTGCTTTCGTGGGCTGCGAGGGGCTGGTTTCAGTCTACCTGACTCTCAGCGCTGACGGGGATGGCACACCTTGGATGCCTGGGGGCCACTGAGAACAAAGGGGACTCTGGAACAGCTCATTGAGGCGCCAGAGACCCTGCAGTGCCGCACATGGACACCAGGGGGAGCAAGAGAGGACGAGGCAAACTGCTAACGGGAATTACAGACAGATAAGATCTCCAGAAAAGGGCAGAAAGGCCCCCAGAGCCTCTAGCCAGGCTGACTGGTGAAAGTCTTTCCCTATCCGAAGCCAGTCCTCAATATTGGGGAAAGAAAACGTCTCCAACATATTGGAGCAGGGTCAGCAGACTATGACCCAGGCCAACTCAGTCCATGGCCCACAGCCAAGAATGGCTTTTACATTTTTGAAGGACTGTAAAATATGCAAGAGGCTGTACTCAGCCTCAAGGCCTAAAACATTTACTAGCTGGCCTTTTATTCTTTAAAAATTTGCCGACCCGTATATTAAACCTTATTAGCACACAAACTTTCAGGGGCCCAGAAAATACCATGTACAGTGCCTTACTTTGTATTCTTTTTTTTTTTTTTTTGCGGTACGCGGGCCTCTCACCGTTGTGGCCTCTCCCGTTGCGGAGCACAGGCTCCGGACGCGCAGGCTCAGCGGCCATGGCTCACGGGCCCAGCCGCTCCGCGGCATGTGGGACCTTCCCGGACTGGGGCAAGAACCCGAGTCCCCTGCATCGGCAGGCGGACTCTCAACCACTGCGCCACCAGGGAAGCCCTACTTTGTATTCTTAATCTTCAAACTATAAAGATTATTTCAATGTGTTAAACTGTTTTATTTCTAAACATTAATGTTCAACTGTGAAAACATGTTATTTAGCTAATAATTGAACAGTGTACAAATGAATGATCTCCTAACCTATAGAAAATACACGACTAGGTAGATCAGTATACAAGGACATGGAAAAAAACAATCATAATGTACTATTAAGTACAAAAATCAAGTCGTGAAACATTATATCATAATAGGATTCCTATTATGAAAATGTTAAGTCTGTAATATATGATTACAAGAGTAGTAGAACTCTGGATAAATTAACTCCAAACTCTTCACAATACTCACCCCCAGGGGTTGGGAAGCGAAGGAAAAAGGGATTTCACTTTCTACTTCATATACAACTTTTTTAAATATTTATTTATTTATTTATTTTTGGCTGCGCTGTGGTGCACGGGCTTCTGATTGCGGTGGCTTCTCTTATTGCGGAGCACAGGCTCTAGGTGCGCGGGCTTCACTAGTTGTTGCTCGCGGGCTCTAGAGCGCAGGCTCAGTAGCTGTGGTGCACGGGCTTAGTTGCTCCACGGCACGTGGGATCTTCCCAGACCAGGGCTTGAACCCGTGTCCCCTGCATTGGCAGGTGGATTCTTAATCACTGCGCCACCAGGGAAGTCCCCCTCATATACAACTTTATGCTTCTTTTTTTTTCTCCAACAAGTGTGAACCACTTCTGAAATTTTTAGGACAACAAAAAATGTTTGAAGAAATGTTATTCCTATTTTAAATATAAACATTATGTTCCAGTTTATAAAACTAAGGATAATAAAGACCCTATGGGGACGTGAAAGCAGTGGAGAACTTCACTCCCACCCTAAAAACAAGGAAAAGCCAGATAAATTACAAAATCGTAACTTTTCTTGGACCTAGCTGAGATCACAGGACAACCCAATAACCTGAAATCCAAGGAAAGACAGGCCTCTCCAAGGAGAGACTGGAGGCTTTGTCCCCTGGGGCAGAGCTCAGAGGAAAACTGCAGGCACTACTAAAGCAGGTGAGAAGTCAACCCAAAACCCAACAAACTGCTGAGTGTGAGCTGGCGGGAGGGCCTAGGCCACCAGGAGGTACAGACAGAGCACAGCTCACACCTGTCCGCCTGCCAGTGCAGGGGACACAGGTTCGAGCCCTGGTCCGGGAAGATCCCACATGCCGCGGAGCAACTAAGCCCGTGCACCACAACTACTGAGCCTGCGCTCTAGAGCCTGTGAGCCACAACTACTGAGCCCACGTGCCACAACTACTGAAGCCCTCGTGCCTACAGCCCATGCTCCACAACAAGAGAAGCCACCGCAATGAAAAGCCCATGCACCCCAACAAAGAGTAGCCCCCACTCGCCACAACTAGAGAAAGCCCGCGCGCGGCAATGAAGACCCAACCCAGCCAAAAAAAAAGACCCGAATAACACCATCAACCCACATGACCTAGTTGATATTTACGTTCACTCCTCTCAACAGCAGAATACACATTCTTCTCAACTGCACATGGCATATTCACCAAAATAGACTATATCCTGGGTTATAAAATACGCCTCAACAAGTTAAAAGAATTGAAATGACATAAAGTATGTTTTGGCACTATAATGGACTTAAACTAGAAATCAATAACAAAGATATATGGAAAATCCTCCCAAATTTAAATAAATTAAACAACACACTTTTAACTATAACTATATTACTATCTGCTAGCAGCGAGCAATTAGAAGTTGAAAAGTTTTGAAGGTACCTTTTACAATAGCTCCTAATTCATGACCTATGTATGTATGAATCTAACAAAGCACATGCAAGCTCTGGTGATTCCACCTTATACCACATTATGGAATAGGCAAAACTCTAGGGACAGAACCAGAGCAGTGGCTGTGGGCCTGGGGATGGGGAGGGGAGGCTGATGGCAAAGGGGAAGGAGGGGACTTTGTGGGGTGACGGGCATGCTCTAAAGCTGGGGGTGGGGTGACCTGACTTCACGCATTTCTCAGAACACACAGGACTGGACACTAAAACTGCCAGAGTTTACTGTATGTAAATTACAGCCTGATTTTACAAATTAAAACACACACACACGAACAGGAGAAATGAAATTCGAGTTTCAATGTGCACTTCTGTGCGCTCTCAGTGCTGGTCGCCCCACGTGCTCCCGCCATACTTGAACACAACCCTCCCACTCCGACGACAACCCACCAAAAGGAGGATCATTCTGAGCCTCAGTGGACCAAGACCAAAAGTCCAGCAAGCTTGCATTCTTTAAGAAAAGGCACACATTTAAACTGTAGTATTTACCGTGAACACTGCTTCCTGTAATTACTGACAGTCTCCAAGTCCTTACCAAAATGACTAGCGTGGACTTCCCTGGTGGCACAGTGGTCAAGAATCCGCCTGCCGGGCTTCCTTGGTGGCGCAGTGGTTGAGAATCTGACTGCTAATGCGGGGGACACGGGTTCGAGCCCCGGTCTGGGAGGATCCCACATGCCGCGGAGCGGCTGGGCCCGTGAGCCACAACTGCTGAGCCTGCGCGTCTGGAGCCTGTGCTACACAACAAGAGAGCCCGCGATAGTGAGGGGCCCGCGCACCACGATGAAGACCGGCCCCACCTGCCACAGCTAGAGAAAGCCCTCGCACAGAAACGAAGACCCAACACAGCAAAAATAAATTAATTAATTAATAAAAACTCCTACCCCCAGCATCTTCTTTAAAAAAAAAGAAAAGAAAAGAAAAAAAAGAATCCGCCTGCCAATGCAGGGGACACGCACGCAGCAACGAAGACCAAACACAGCCAAAAAGAAAAAGACGAGCATTTTCTCAATTTTACAGGTAAGGTTCAGATGCAAATTCTCACATCTACATGGATAAATATCATTTTTACTTCTAGATCTCGGCTGCTGCCCTGCTTGTGTAAGGTAAGTCCACTTAAAGTTCATACTTAATTCCATGACCATTCCCAGGGCTCCTACCAGCTACCTTGATCTCAGGTCTGAAATTCCAGAGGTAAGATGAAGCCTCTGTACCACAGCTAGTGAGCCTTAATGCTCTGTAACAGCCAATGCATTAGACGGGCTTTTCAGAATAAACTTATTTTTCCAGCACGGTGGATTCTCTTGCCAGGCAAGATGTGATTTCAAAATTGCACTAAGTTCTAGAAATTCAGGTTCCATTCTTGCATGCTCCCACATTTCAGCAGAGTGTTAGGAAACCTTCTGACCCAGGCTGCCGCCCGCTGGGGTTGGGTAGAAGACAAACTGACCACAAAGAACTACGCTCACATTTCCGGGGCTGTGACCCTCGGGACTCAGTAAATCCCACAACTGGATGGTTTGTGGTGGAAGCATTGTTTGTATTAATCCACATGCTCTGCCTCCTGACTCCGGACAATTCACTAAAGTAATGATCATTCTCTTTTTATTAAAAAAAAGTCTCCAAGTAGCCTGGATTAATTTTTCTACAATGAGAATTTTTCCTTTTATCATTGGGAAAAAGGGAGCCATAAAGAATTGCTAAGAAGGGGTGGCTAGCAGGAAGCCTCCGGGCACTAAGATGGGGAGGTGCCATGAGGCTGGCGGGGAGCGGATGCAGCCATGGCCTTGGCCCCTCAGCTTCAAGGTCATTTTTATTTAATTTATTTTTTAAAAAATATTTTTTATTTTTATTTTTATTTTTTTTGCGGTACGCGGGCCTCTCACTGTTGTGGCCTCTCCCGTTGCAGAGCACAGGCTCCGGACGCAGAGGCTCAGCGGCCATGGCTCAAGGGCCCAGCCGCTGCGCGGCATGTGGGATCCTCCCGCACCGGGGCACAAACCCGTGTCCCCTGCATCGGCAGGCGGACTCTCAACCACTGCGCCACCAGGGAAGCCCCAAGGTCATTTTTAGATGGAAGGTTCTCTCAGGTTAGATATCACATGATAAACATAACAGTTTTTTTTTTTAAGTCCAAAAATTATACTTCTATCTGATAGAGACAGGAAGGCAAGAAAGGTTGTAAAGTCCTAAAGAAAAACCGTGAGGCAAAATTCTATTCACAGTATAATGTTAAGTATGTTAGAGAAAGAGAGAAAATAAACAGAAGAAATGGAAAGAAATACAAATACAGGAAAGTACTAAAACATTTTTGGAATAATGGACCCGAGCAGCATTCTCCCAAACTTTCTTTATTCTTTAAAATAAATGTTTAACATCCCCAGATTGTTAGAAACCTAATATAACTTAACAAACACATGGTATCACATCAGGCAGATTTTGATTGGGGGGATTTATTTTCTCATTTGTTTGGAAAACATAAGGTGAAATTAAGATGCATTAGTTGCGGGTTTCCCTGGTGGCACAGTGGTTAAGAATCCGCCTGCCAATGCAGGGGACACGGGTTCGATCCCTGGTCCGGGAAGATCCCACATTCTGCAGAGCAACTAAGCCCATGCGCCACAACTACTGAGCCTGCGCTCTAGAGCCCGCGAGCCACAACTACTGAACCCATGAGCCACAACTACGGAAGCTCACACACCTAGAGCCCGTGCTCCGCAACCAGAGAAGCCACCGCAATGAGAAGCCCACGCACCACAATGAAGAGTAGCCCCTGCTCGCCGCAACTAGAGAAAAGCCCGCGTGCAGCAACCAAGACCCAAGGCAGCCAAAAATAAAATAAATAAATAAATTTAAAAAAAAAGGCTCAAGTCACTTAGTGAAGACAGACGCCAAATCAGACACCGTTAAAAGTCTGAACGAGTGTTAACATGTGGTCACATAGTCACATGTCAGGTCATCATATGTGTCATTATAAACTTTCATTTCCATCGCGTAAATATTATATATTAAATTGACCCCAAAAAGGAATTTATTGATGTTCTCATTGGAGGCAACGGAGCCTGGCCTTGCATTAGGGTCACCTGATGTGACCACGATGACCCAGGCATGGGTGAACCACCCTCGCCGGACCAGGACGAGGGGTCGGGTCAGGAAGCCAGAGAAAGGCCCTCAGCTGCTCAGTGCAGGGCGGGTGGCTCGAGGTCTGCTCTGGAGCCCTTGGTCCCCTGTCCCCTCGCCCCTGCAGGGGGTCTCTTCTGGCGCCACGAGCGGCACAACCTACATGCCCCTCCTCCAGCAGGGTCGCAGAAGAGAAGGCACTTCCCTTAAAAACAAGCTAACCAAAAAGAAAAAAAAACAAGCTAACTACGTGAAGTCCCCTCTGCGGGGACCGTGCTGGGAGGAGCCCTGGGCGCTCAGGGCCACGTCCGGAAGGCTAAGCAGTGACGCCGGGGCCCCTCCGAGCCCTCAGTGTCACGAGATCCGGGTGGAAAGACCAGGAGGAGATGGAGGCCTTTGCTGTGTGAACTGGAGGAGCGTCAGGCCCTCGGCCTCCGGACCAGGAAACACGCTCGGGCCCCAGGTTTGCTCCCACATTCTCACCTCAACCATCGTCACAGAGCAGACGAAACATCATCACTGACTGGACAGACAGTGAGGGGCTCCGGAGCGAAGCCCGCGTCAACCCTGGGCAGCAAGTGTCACATTTCAGAAGCCGGGGTGACACCGGGGTCTCAGTGGGGCAGGAGCTGCTTGTGGGCCCGGGTGGGCTGGACCCTGCGAGGGCACCTCCCGCTCAGCCTGGAGCATCCTCGGCGGTGGGAACAGGGCCCCCAGAGAGCCTGCTTTTGCCGAGTGACCTTGTCGGAAAAACTAAATGCAAATGCCACAAGAAATGAAAGGGTTCCTTTTGGGTGATTTCTTTAAGCTTCTACACAATTGCATACGAGAACATGAACATAGTCTCTCATTCAGTTAGAAGAAAAACAAAATAACATTGTTAGCTGTTCAGAAAATGTATTTCTGCTAAACATTCTAACACCCCTGAAAGATAACACTATCCCGGGGGTTTGACGAGAGCCCATGTACCAGATGGTTAAAGACAATGTTTCCTGTCACGTGAACGGCATCCTGGCCTGCAGGTACACGATGCCCACGCCTTCGACTGCCTTTGACCCAAGGAGCTGGAAGGCTAGCTGTTCCAGCCCCGGCGGGCAGGTGTCCCCACTCACCTGGACGTGCAGGGCGCCCTCTACCGCCTCCCGGATGTCGGAACAACCGCTGATGAGTGACAGCTGCTCCTCGGCGCCCCGCGAGCCTTTCAGGGAGCCCGACTGCTCCAGCAACTTCATCTCTTTTCTGGAAAGCAGTGCAGAGTGAGCCGTGAGTATTCGGAAACAATTCAAAATCAAACAGAGGTCTACGTTACTCATCGGCAGGGAAATGCAAATCAAAACCACGGGACGCCCATTAGGATGGTGACGGTGAACAGAAGAGAGAAGAAGCCAAGCGCTCGCGGGGATGTGGAGAAACAACCCTGTGCACTACCGGCTGGAACGTAAAAGCTGCAGCCAGCGGGGCAGATGTTGGGTGGTTTCTCAACAAGTTAAAAATAGGACCATGATGAACTGGTGACTCCACTTTTGGGTGTACACCCCCAAAAGCTGAAAGCTGGGACTCAAACACATATTTGTACCCCCGTGTCCATACCAGCCTTGCTCAGTGGCCAAAAGAGGGGAACAACCCAATGTCCACAGACGGATGAATGGATACACAACCACACAATGGAATGTTATTCAGCCTTAAGAGGGAAGGAAACCCTGACACAGGCTACACTGAAACGCAGCAGGACGCTATGTCCTCAGCCTGCCTTTTGTCTGTGGAAAAACTTTAGCCAAAGAATAAGTTTAATCAGAGAAGTGAGAAAATGCAGAAACAAAGGAAAACAGTCAAAGGAGACCAAAAAATAATCGTTTAGTCATTGAGCATAGCCAAGGACCTTTAGTTCCCCCTTAAGGGATAGAGATAATACTCTGAGCCTATCCTGTGAGCTGTCTTGTAGATACTGAAACCCTCACCAGGTGGAAGAAGTTAACTCCATGATGACCAGACTGTAGCCATGACAGAAGCTGCCACAATTCCGAGAACTGGCCTCAAAGAGATGGAAGCAGCAGCTTGAGGGAGGCCGGCGGGCAGAAAAAAAAAGAAAAAAAAAAAAAAGAGATGGAAGCAAACCGAATGTGGAACTGAAGGTTAACTGTACCTAAAACAATCAAGATGACGCTGGTCAGACCACCGATGACCAATATCGTGGTGACTGTCAGAGCTGCCTGTGCTGTTTCTGCCGGTAGAATAAAAGCTGTCTGTAAAAGCTCTTGCCCCCTGGTTGTCAGCGGGGGGAGTCGGCCTTTGGACAGGCATCCGTCTCCCTCCGCCCCCCACCCCGGCTGCCGGCCTGCAAAATAAAGCAAACCTTCCTTTCCACCAGCCTGGCCTCTTTATCGGCTTTTGAGTGGCGAGTGGCCGGACCCCACTTCCGGTTACAACACCATGGATGAACCTTGAGGACATTATGCTCAGTGAAACAAGCCAGCCACAAAAGGACAAGTATTGTACGATTCCACTTGTACGAGGTCCCTAGAATAACCAACTTCACAGAGACAGAGAGCGAGTGGGGGCTGCCAGGGGCTGGAGCAGGTTGCTGTCTAATGGGGACAGAGTCTCCGTTTTGCAAGATGACGACGTCAAGAGTGATGGAGACAGATGGCTGTGCAACAGTGTGAATGCACTTAATATCACTGAACTGGACCAAAAAATTATTAAGACAATAAATCTTATGTTATATGTACTTTAAAATTAAACTTTTTAAAAAAATCTTTAAAGGGTGAAACAAGGCCCATGGTGGGTAAAACCAGAAACCAGTGGTTGTTCAGCCTCAGTGGGCCCCTGGGGAGAAGGGCACAAGGAGGCGCCTCGCAATGTGGACCAGGGCTGCGTGGCTGTAACTCACGACACGTTAAATACACAAGGTAAGCACACGCACAAACGTGCGCAGGCTTTCCAGAACATTCTCTGGATTTCTCTGCCAGTGACTCAGCCACTTTCACGCCACAGGTTTTATCGCTAAGCCGTCGGAGTCCTTTGGAGGGAACAAGTCGGATTGGCGCTCCTGGGCGCAGGGTGTCAGCCAGGGGTCGGGGAGGCCCTGGGTTGGGGCGATGGCTTGAGTGTGGCCAGTTACCTGGAGGGTCTGGGTCTCAGGTCACCGCACCAGGCGCTGCGGGAACAGGAGACCACGGGAAGGCCGGGCATGATGTGAGTGAGGCCTGGACAGGAGGGATGGCCCTGGGCCGGTGTCTGCAGGGCATCCCCGAGCCGAGGTAACCCATGGGCAGCCCTGCTTGTCCTGTCCTGTCCTGCCTTGTCCTGTCCTGCCTTGTCCTGTTCTGCCCTGTCCTGCCTTGTCCTGTTCTGCTCTGTCCTGTCCTCTCCTGTCCTGTCCTGCTTTGTCCTGTCCTGTCCTGTCCTGCCCTGTCCTGTCCTGTCCTGCCTTGTCCTGTTCTGCTCTGTCCTGTCCTCTCCTGTCCTGTCCTGCTTTGTCCTGTCCTGTCCTGCCCTGTCCTCTTCTGTCCTGTCCTGCTTTGTCCTGTCCTGTCCTGTCCTGCCCTGTCCTGTCCTGTCCTGCCTTGTCCTGTTCTGCTCTGTCCTGTCCTCTCCTGTCCTGTCCTGTCCTGTCCTCTCCTGTCCTGTCCTGTCCTGCCCTGTCCTGTCCTGTCCTGCCTTGTCCTGTTCTGCCCTGTCCTGCCTTGTCCTGTTCTGCTCTGTCCTGTCCTCTCCTGTCCTGTCCTGCTTTGTCCTGTCCTGTCCTGCCCTGTCCTGTCCTGTCCTGCCTTGTCCTGTTCTGCCCTGTCCTGCCTTGTCCTGTTCTGCTCTGTCCTGTCCTCTCCTGTCCTGTCCTGCTTTGTCCTGTCCTGTCCTGTCCTGTCCTCTTCTGTCCTGTCCTGTCCTGCCCTGTCCTGTCCTGTCCTGCCTTGTCCTGTTCTGCCCTGTCCTGTCCTGCCCTGTCCCGGGGAGGCCGGTACTCCTGAGGCACCAGGGCCCACAGGGGTCGGCCAGCTCCCTTGTTCTGTTTTTTTCTTAAAGCTGTGCATTTTGTATTTCGCTTTAGCTACAAATTGAGGAAGAGAAACTTTCTTGCTACTGTTACTGTGAGAAAACGGAAAGATGTGCTGAAATACAGGTTTCTTTATTATTTTACCAAAAAGAAGCTTCAGGCAAAGAGAACAAGTCCACGACGCATCAGGCGGATGCAGCCTCTCCTGCTTCTGGGACGGCTTCGTGAAGAAGCCCTCGCAGGCCATCACCACGCAGGGGACTCAGGCTTCAATTTTTTAAAAGGAGACAGAATCTGTGACAGTTTTATCATATAAATGATTTGGAAGAGCTGTGGTATATCAGCTAAAACAAACAAACCAAAAAATCTAGTTACACTAGTTCCAATATTCTTCATTGAGTGTTTTGGAAGAACTTCTGCCTCGAGCTTTGCAGGGGACGAACATAAATACCTGGAAAAGGTACGACGCTCAGCTGGCTTCTCAGCCTCACACACTCACTACTCGGAGGCCAAGAACGCCCGCTAAGAGGCTGCAGTGCCCCAGCCTGACCTCTAGAGGTCAGCCCAGCACCAGGACTCAAGGCTCCTAACTTCAGCAAAGTTAGGAGAAAAGATGTTAACAATTAACAGTATAGGGTCCAAAATGGGTGATCTTCTTGTATACTTCTGTTTTTGAGATTTTATTTTAAACAGACATTTATTAATTTAAAAAGATAAGAACTTATCAAAGAAATAAAACACAAGTATTTCCCAAACAGCAGGATGTGTTCCCAGGTCAGATCCTAAGCCCTGGTGTAGGGACAGGGGACAGGAGACTGTGGGTTTGGGTTATAAACTCTAGTTAATAGTTGTCTTTATGCATGCATTTACTTAATAAAATTGTTTAAAATATAACCACCTAGGCACTGAGCTGTTTCAGAGGATTCCTCGTGTCCTGTGCTCTGCACCCCGCCTGTAGCCCTGTCCTCACTGCCTGCTTCCTGTCTGCGGCCAACTCCACGAGGAGCGCCACTGTCAGCCTGTTATGAAGCGCCAAGGGGATCTGGGGCAGGCTTTTCTACTTCCCCCTCTTCCCTGAGGTCTGAGGCACTGAGGCAGCTGGAAATGGAGAGGATGCAGCGGGAGGGCAGAGCCAGGCAGGACCAAGCTCATGAACGCAAGTCTACCTGGCCTCCGCCAACAAAAATCCTAAATCACAGAGGCACAGGGCAGGGGCCAGCTGGGAAACAAGGGGCCAGGCCAGACGTGTCCCAGGGCCCAGGGATGCTCAGCTGCATCAAGCTGATGCTCCACGAAGGCCCCAGTTACGTCGGGACGACATGCCGCAGTGCCCTCGGCCCCTGCGGTGGAATGCTGTGCGGACACTTTCTTTTCATTCGTTCATCTCATTTTTATCATTTTCAGTGTCTCTGAAGTGGGAAAATACCAAACTTTTTATTAAAAATAGGAGCCACTTGGGGCTTCCCTGGTGGCGCAGTGGTTGGGGGTCCGCCTGCCGATGCAGGGGACACGGGTTCGTGCCCCGGTCCGGGAAGATCCCACGTGCCGCGGAGCGGCTGGGCCCGTGAGCCATGGCCGCTGAGCCTGCGCGTCCAGAGCCTGTGCTCCGCAACGGGAGAGGCCACAACAGTGAGAGGCCCGCGTACCGCCAAAAAAAAAAAAGAGTTTCAACATTTTATTTTCTACTACAGGATGTTCAGAAGAACTGAATATGGTAAGTGAGGCAAACCGCAAGGGCGGGACAGACGGCAGAAAAGTCTGTGAAAAACACAGCCACAGACTCTAGAAAACGTTCCTATGACTCAGTTAAAACAACTATTGAGCTAGTGCTCAGTATGTTCTAGGCTCTGGGGACAAGAATCGCTTTATTTCTGTGCCCATCCTGGCTGGTGTTTGGAGATCAAACACCGAGGGGCGCCGAGAGGAAGGCACAGCTCCATCCTCACCTGTGTGACAACAAGGACCACAGAACAGGGGCCACAAAAGGATGTTCCTTGGGACTTCCCTGGGGTGGTCCAGTGGGTAAAACTCTGCGCTCCCAATGCAGGGGGCCTGGTTCGATCCCCGATCAGGGAACTAGATCCCACATGCCGCAAATAAGACCCGATGCAGCCTAGATAAATAAGTATTAAAAAAAATAATAATAAGGATGCTCCTTGAACACAACAATGACCCAGCAGTCAATTCAACCCAATCGGGAAGATACACTGTTTATGCTTCTTGACAAAAGGATAAAGTTGGCTCTCCTTAAGCCTCGTGCCTAAGACGTGGCCAGGGATACTTCATCTTGGGGTCCTGAACCTCTCAGGACCACAGCCAACACCCAGTGTTGCTGTCGACGTGAGCCGACAGCCATTTCGGCCTGCAGGCTGATGGTTTTCTTACTGAAAGAAGCAGTGACAATTCTTTCCTGGCTGAAAAGATTGTGACACTCAGAACTCACCTTCCTGACCAAAATATTCCCAAAAGTAAGGCTTGGATTCGAGCCTCTTAACTTGGTCTCTGGTGCAGGAATGGCACATTTGAAAATCCCCTGATTTAAGAAAGGGGAGCAGGTGGCCTTACATTAGTCACAATACCTAAAACTGAGTGGTGCCCCACCTAGGAGGGTGACCAGACAGCACTCAAACCCAATTCTCCTTGAGGCTTTTGCCAGCAACAATCTGAGCAGAGGCAGTCACAAGATATCCCGAAATCCCACTTCCTGTCAGAAGTACAACCAGTCCTGCATATTAAAGTGAACTCGACCTACACATATGTGGGTTATAAAAACAAAGCCACTGTATGAGGAAAGATTTGTGTGTACTCAAGTCTTAAGACACATAAGAATTCAGTACACTTGCCTGTTCTAGAACAAGGATGCTAATAGTAATTGTTTTGGTTTGGTGTTTTTTGTTTTGTTTGGTTTGGTTTGGTTGAAAAATCTTACAGGCCAATCTAATTGGCCACCAATAATAGTTTAAAGTATTAGATCTTAATTAAGCAAAGTAGTAGGAAAATAGCCTTTAATCTGGCCTAAAAAAAAAGGAACAAGAAAACCCTACTTATAATTTCCCCACATTCTCCCTGATAACTGAAAGGACTTTAAAAGTGGCCAAGATCTTTAATGATACACCCCAAAAATAAGGCCTATTAATACAAATACCCCAAGAAGTAGGACAAAGAACTTTTCAATTAGGAATCATAAGAGTTTGCTCTTGGTTACAGCTGCGCTGGAACTAGGTCTACAAAATAAAAGATGAAACGATAACAGAACTGAACAGAGTAGAGGTCAGTAAACTACAGTCCAGTTCCCATAAGGCCTGAGAGAGAATGATGATTTTTACATTTTTTGTTTTGTTTTGTTTTGTTTTTTTGCGGTACGCAGGCCTCTCACTGTTGTAGCCTCTCCCGTTGCGGAGCACAGGCTCCGGACGCGCAGGCTCAGCGGCCATGGCTCACGGGCCCAGCCACTCGGCGGCACGTGGGATCTTCCCGGACTGGGGCACGAACCCGTGTCCCCTGCATCAGCAGGTGGACTCTCAACCACTGCGCCACCAGGGAAGCCCGATTTTTACATTTTTAAATGGTTGAAAAAAACAAACAAACAATACTTTGTGACGTGTGACAATTTTGTGGACTCCAAAGCTAGTGCTAACACACTAAGTTTGCTGGGACGCAGGCCTGGCTCCTTGTTTGCACACAAACTGGCAGCTTCAGCTCCACAAGGAGGAACTGAAAAGCCTAAAGCTCTACCGTCTGGCCTTTCCGAGCTGGTCTGCAGCCCGCACCAGGCTGGCTCAGGGTCGCCTCCCCAGCCTGGGCTTCCCTCAAACCCTGGGCCTGCTGTTCAGCTAAACTCAGCTCCAAACTGCCTCCAGCAACACGCTTGCCAGAAAGCCAAGTAAAAGCCCAGCATGTGAGGCCCAGCACGACTGTCACCACCATCCCCATAGGGACTCCCTGCGCCCCGACTCAGACAAACCACTAATGTGGGAACAGAAGATAAATTTATCAAAGTCAGTGTAATTTTACCTACTTAGGAATGCCACAAATTCCTCAAAGTTCTTTACACTGTGTTCCCCTTAATGGTTGTTACACTCAATAAGTTCCTATTGCTCCCTACATCACCTTGATGAAATAAAATTCGTATTTCAAGGAATTTTATTTATGTATTTACAAATTTAATTTATGAACTTATTTATCAATTTAATCTATACATTTATAAATATTATTTGTAAATTTCAAGGAAAATTTAAACATAAAACTTTTTTCTGCCCAGGACAGAGAAACCAGGGCAGGGTCCTGGTTCCCCCTCAAGGAACATACATCACAATACCTTGAGTTCTTCTACCGGAACTAAGACCCCAACCCAGTGGAGGATGGCAACTTCAAGCTGAGCTCAAGATTCCTGGAGCTCCGCCCTTTACTCACCACCGACCAATCAGAAGAAAGTCTGCACACAGTGGGAGAGGAGGAAGACTCTGACCCCCTCCCCCAATGATTCTCCCTTTAATTTCATGGTTTCATGGTTGAGGAGAATCTTTGGATTTTTTTTTTTTTGGAACATGACCCCACCTTCTCCGCAGGTTGCCGGCCTCCTGAATAAAGCAACCTTTCCTTTCCAAACAACAGTGGTCTCTCCAGTACTGGCTTTTGAGCAGTGAGTTCAGTAACAAATATACATATTTGACACATAACCCTTCATCTTCATCCCCAAAACTTACACAACTGTGCTTTAACCTCTAACAGGAGGAAGAATCCTCAGACTTTCTGAAAGACTGTTTCCTGGGTTATAATCCTCAGGTTGGCTCAAATAAAATTTTCCACTTCTTTCTTAGATTAACTATCAATATTTTTTCATCCTCCACTAAATTAAAACTAAGTTCTTTGTGCTGCCTTGTTCCTTTGATGTCTTTTAAAAACACTCTAGGGCTTCCCTGGTGGTGCAGTGGTTAAGAATCCACCTGCCTATGCAGGGGACATGGGTTCAAGCCCTGGTCTGGGAAGATCCCACATGCCACGGAGCAACTAAGCCCAAGCGCCACAACTACTTCGCCTTTGTGCTTAGAGCCTGTGCTCCACAACAAGAGAAGCCACGGCAATGAGAAGCCCGCGCACCGCAACAAAGAGTGGCCCCCGCTCACCGTAACTAGAGAAAGCCTGTGTACATCAACAAAGACCCAATGCGGCCAAAAATAAATAAATAAGTTAATAAATTTATTTTTTTTTAAAAGGGAAATCTATTAAAAAAAACACTCTTACCATATGATCCAGCAATTGTACTCCTTGGTATTTACCCTTAGGAGTTGAAAACATGTCCATACAAAAACCTGTGTGGATGTTCGTTTATAGGAGCTTGGTTCATAACTGTCAAAATGTGGGAGCGCCCAAGATGTCCTCCGGTAAGTAAATGGATAAATAAACTGCGGTGTATCCCAACAATGGAGTATTATTCGGTGCTAAAAGGAATGAGTTATGAAAAGACATGGGGAAAACTTAAGTGCATATTATTAAATGAAAGAAGTCCACGTGACCAGGCTACAGACTGTGTGATTCCAAACGATACAGTATAAAGCTCAGTGGCTGACAAGGGCTTGGGAGGAGGGAGCACAGGTGAAATGGAGCAGGACCCTGCGGGGCCCTCCTGGATACAAAAGCCTTTTTGTGTCCCCTTTTCTTGTTGGCAGGAAAAAGGGTTCAGCCTCATAGACCTTCCCTGAGTTCCAAAGGGCAGCTTCAAACAGTTGCTGATCAGGGAAGGGAGGGGATGCAGAGACCGGGGAGGAGCGGTCAGGAAACAGCGCAGCCTTGGGGCAGGTCCTGGTTCCACCTCAAGGAATACACATCGCAATACCTGTCTGAGCTCTCCTGCAGAGCCCAGGTGGAGGATGGTAACTTCAGGCTGAGCAGAAGATTCCTGGAGCTCCGCCCTCTTACCTCACCACCAACCAATCAGAAGGAAGTCCCACACCCTGAAGCACTCACCCCAAATTTTGCCTATTAAAGACTTTTCCCTAAAAACCACTGGGGAGTTCGGGTCTTTTGAGCACAAGCCACCAGCTGTCTTGCTTGGCCCTGCTGTAAACCTTTCTCTGCTCCACACTCTGACATTTTGGTTTTTTGGGCCTCACCGTGCATCAGGAACATGAAGTTTCATTTGATAACACAGGAAACTTTTAGGGCAGTAACTTTTCCTTATGATACTATAATGGTGGATACATGTCCATATGTCTGAACCCACAGAATGTACAGTAAGTCCCTTACATACAAACGAGTTCCATTCCAAGAGCACGTTCGTAAGTCCAGTTTGTTCCTAAGTCCAACAAAGTTAGCCCGGGTACCCAACTAAGACAATCAGCTATATATACCGCTGCGTTTACGCTTGCTTCCGGACATCCTGGGCTTGAACTAAAGATACTCTACTGCTGTACTCTAGACAGTACTGTACAGTAAGGTACACAAAAGCACGGCGGCTGTCCACTTGTAGAGGATGCACACACGTGACAGTGTACGCCAGACAGGGGAACTAGCTTACGTGATTGGACATGCGAACACACGTTTGCAGCTTGAAGGCTCGTATGTAGGAGACTTACTATACAACACTAAGAGTGAACTGTGATATTAACTATGGTCTTTGGATGATGATGATATGTCATTGTAGTTGTAACAAATGTACCATCCGGTGAGGGATGTTGACAGTGGGGGCGCTGTGCATGTGTTTGGGGCTGGGGGAACACAGGAAAGCTCTATACCTCTCCTCAGTTTTGCTGTGAACCTAAAACTGCTCTAAATAATAAGATCTGTTTTAAAAAGAGAGGGACTTCTCTGGTGGCGCAGTGGATAAGACTCCGCACTCCCAATGCAGGGGGCCTGGGTTCAATCCCTGGTCAGGGAATTAGATCCCACATGCATGCCACAGCTAAGAGTTTGCATGCCACAACTAAGGAGCTGGCAAGCTGCAACTAAGGACCCCTGGAGCTGCAACTAAGGAGCCTGCCTGCCACAACTAAGACCCGGTACAACCAAATAAATAAATAAATATTTTAAAAATAAATAAATAAAATAAAAAGAGAAAATGTAGGAATTAAAAAGGAGCTGTTTCATTAAAAAAAATATTTATCAACTAAAAAAATAAAAGAATTGAAACCAGCAAAAGGCAGGGTTGCCCTAAGGGTACATGCACGAGGGGACTGTGTCTGAGACCCAAGGTCAGGAGTGAAGGAGACAAAGTCAGACCCTACTCAGTCCCCTGACCCAGGAGCAGGACCGAGAAAACCCCCAGCGGAGAGTTTGCAGTACACTACACTAGGTCCAGTGCAGGCCCAGGCTCTCCACAGACTATGGCCAAACTCATTCGAGCTCAGAGGTCACCAAACACACAAGGCAACGAAGGGGAACAGGTTTTTTCGCCCCAAAATATGCCACCTTGGCACAAGGATTGTTTTGAGATAAACGCAATCAAAACCCGGCAGATTCAGGAAAGGTTCTTTCCTTCCCCCTCAACTGCCTAAATTTCCATTGGAAAGGGGGCCTGGGTCAGAAGAGACAGTTTTACCTGAGAAACCCCTGCACAATAGGGCAGCCTTTGTTATCCCAAGGGCTCCTCTCCTTCCTGGGAAAGGCCTTCCCTCCTCTGTATCCTGACGTCAAGGTTTATAGAAGCCTCAGCTGCCCCGCTAAGCCTTGTGAGTCCTAATGGCTTTAGGGGGCTCCCCTTTGTACATAATTCCATCTGGTTTTCTCCTGTTAATCTGCCTTATATCAATTTAATTATCAGCCCAGACAAAGAACCTAGAAGGGAAGAAGGGGACACTTTCCCACCCCTACCGTGATAAACCACCGCAAACTTTGTTTTTCTTCTTAGCACCTACTACTACTGTGATATCGTGACTTACAATAAGAAAGATGTAGCTGGTCTTCACAGAGCTGGCACAGAACTCCTAAAAACTCTTGGAATTTCCTGTGAAGAGAGCAACAAATGTGTCTTTTGTTATGTTAATGAGGTGACTTTTGAAAGCACCTCAGGATCGGGGCTGGTTGCCTGTGGCACCATCCCAGTAATTACAGCCTTGCCCCTGACCTGGGGGCGGAGAGTGAGTTCAGTCACCAGCGGGC